>NC_135233.1:994328757-994637566 GCF_051348905.1 Ranitomeya variabilis | reverse complement strand
AACTGGGTTTCCTTTGAAGTGACACAGATGTTCGGGTGCTGAGGATGCGACTGAACTGATTTACAACTAACAGTAATTTGTCCTCAAGTACAGGTTGTTCTTTGCGTTTGTACTGTTGAAGAAGATCGTTCTCACTAATTTAGAATTTCTTTTACATTTTATGTTATTTTCTAATTGTATTCAAGCATCACTCCGCCGTTTTTTTATTGCAATGCTTGATTGTTGCTCCTAATGTAACGTTCCTGCACCTAGTCTTTTACTTACCACGACAGGTCTTCAGTTCTCCCCTGAGCCCCTCCAGTCCATGCCACCATCTTGTGACCGCAACTTCTGACATACCAGAAGTGAGAGGCAATGGTCACAAGCTCTCAATATGCATTAAGTCTATGAGAGCTGGAACAAGGCTCTCATTGACTTATACTGAAAATTAACCTCCAACTCGCTCCAGTAAACACTGGAGCAATCCGTCAGGTCACAACCAGCTGGAGACAGACCAAAGCGTGGCCAATAAAAGGTGAAGGTGGCAACAGGTTAGTATAAGACTAAGTACAGAGACCTTACATTAGTAGTAGCAATCCAGCGCCGCAATAAAACCAAACAAACTTTGGAGTGATGCTTTAATAGGATCTGGGCTACAGATTCTGGGCTTCTCTACTGCCTACTAGTCCCTTATGGTGCCATGATCTCACAGAGACTCAGTATACCGTAGAGGCGCAGAGTATTGCCGGTGTAGAAGGGAACACAGCCTTGTTCGGCCCCCACTTAGGTTCGAACACTGGACACCGGACCAGAGTAGATTGAATCTTTTTGCTCATCACTAATTCCAGCACCCAGTTTTAAAAAAGTAAATGATGTATCTTAGGTCACTTAATATATATCTTTTAGGAATTTTGTAAAAAAAAAAAACTGTAGGAAGAGAGCTACATAAACACAAATGATTTAACACAAAAATTTCCAAAGCTGGTACCACAGCATTAAATACTAGGTTAGAACTCAAATAGTATTATAAACACAAGAGGGCCCAACTCAACATATTAAATCAATGGACTCAAATAGTATTATAAACACAAATGAGCCCTCCCACAAGGAACGTTCCACAAGCAACATCCCAACTTAAATTGCAAATGAGCACATCAGGCAACATGTCTGAAGTGATTCCAATCAATTTTCATTAATACAGTAGAAAATTGCACTTGTACAATTACAATTGCTGTTGTGTCAGTTTGTTTGGCTCTTCATACTACTCAAGTTTGTGGCTGGATGATCTGCAAGCTAAAAGCGGTTGTACACCATGTGAAAATTATTTATCAAAGGGTTAAGACTGATCGAAAAAATGTGAAAAAGCTAATTCTCATTGATCGCTATTTTCTGGTATCATCATCAGACGATAATGGCAGACCATTGTATGCCATTTCTTGTATGTCTAGACATGATTAGGCAGTAGAACCCAGTAAGCATCAAAATGAGGGCCGTCAGTAGTTGGTGAGGGATTGCATATTGGATACTGGTTTGGTGTAGATGGCAGATTAGGCACCTTGAGCAACATGTACTAAAATCATGAAAATGTGAGGTCTACCTCAACATTGAGCAACTGAAACGTCTGGAGGTTTCAGAAGCCAGGCTTTCTAAAAGGGAGCACAACCCTTTTTAATTTTGTACAATTTAGGTGCAGAAAGCCAGTGAAATTTCTGTTTACAGCCATACAGAATTTTATAGAGCAGTAGTTGATTATGCCTAGTCACTAGGCATTGTGGCTAATGTTTTTATATGAAACTTATGGTTGCTATTTTATATGTGCAAGTTGGACGAATAACTAAATACAACAATATCTACAAAAAATATCTAATTGATTTCAAGCCATAAAAGTCAGTAGAAAGTTGCACTACTGCGTGGAGATGAATGAATTTATGTGAGTGGAATAGAATTCTCGAGCTTATTCTCCAGAATATGAATTTTTTGCAATTCTCTCCTTGCGAACCTTAGAAGACCAAACCAACGGTAAAAAAATTATAGTAATCGCCTGTCCCACCATCCTGCCTGTGGAGACACGGGGGTCAGCGGGTGCCCTAGTTCGCTAGCCAAAATTGCATGGACCAGGGATCATCCCATCAAATGCCCACTCTTCTTTCCCCATGGGCGTAATACTACTCAGACAATACAGGGTGAGGGTAAAACAGTGTGGCAATACTTTATTGAACCTCAAAAAAGGCAAATAACACATAGAACAGTCTCAGCAAAATACCCAAGATGGTGCAAAATAACAGAGTCTCACCCTTCTGCTGACTTGCTGGGATAAGAGCAGCTGTGACTTCAGAGTTTCCAGCACTGACTACCCCACCTGTGGCATGCACATAGAATGGAGGTAACGACAAGCTTAGGAAAATGAGAGGTCCATTGAGGTACAAGGCCAGTTGACCAGAGGGTCACAACCTGGCTTCTCTGAATGTCTCCATGGAGCCAGGTGACCAGTGGGTCCCATTCCTAGCTTTCACAAACATATACATGGGGCTCAGGTGGCCGGTGGGTCCAAATCACAACTACCCTAAACATATCTATGGTTCATCCATGGTCAATCTGTATTCTTTCAGCAAATGTCAAATCTGTGTGCCTCGTGATGGAGCTATGATGTCTTGGCTGCTGTCTTGTAATTAATCATTGGTTCTTTGGATCTCTGGATCTCTTGGCTGTCTTGATTATATGGAGGTGTATCTTACAGAGGCGCATATATCCTCCTCTTTTTATAGTTAACAACTGTATGTCAAGCCAGCATCCAGAGGTAAAGGGGAAGAATGATGACAAGATCAACTTACATTGTTTAATTATTTAATCTATTTGCTTGGTTTTTCCTCCTCTATTTTGCAAGTCAACAAGTTAACTGACCTGGATAATGTGTAATCAACATATCAGCAAACATCATTGTTCAGTTATCCTGTGTCTCTAGTCATCCATGATGACAGCACAATATGTTACATCACATGTCAACTTACAAGTCAATATTACATACTTTCAAAAGTCTGCGTTTTCCTGGCCAACTAGAAAGAAACTCATAAATTCAAAAGTCAACATATAGATAACAGTCAATGTCTCCTGGCTTACTAAAAATAGACATCTGGTTAATTAAGATAAAATGCCCTTCGCTTCTTTTCCCTACCTCATCATGCGCTTCCACTTTGACTTCTTTACCCCTGGTCATGGCTTCAATCTAGACTATGCCTCTGATGCCACGGCGTCCCTTGCCCTTGTTGTGGGTATTGTAATATCATGACTTTACGATGCCTGTTTCCCCAAGTCTGAGGTGTATAGTGAAGTGACAAGCCTAGTCAAAATGGAAGCCGAAGCCTGGAGTGAAGGAGGCAGAAGAGGATGCGCATGACAAGAGAATGAGAAAAGAAGAACCAACTGCGAGGACAGTGGGACAGTTAAGCGGTGAGGTGAGTCTTATGTTTTTGTTGTTTGTTTTACATCCTATGTTTTGAAGGAACATTTAATAACTTCACTGCAAATTGAATTTCTTGGCAGATTCAAACATCTATACTACTGTGTGTTGCGCGTGTATTGGCTTGTACAAAAGTAATGTTGCGCTGTAACCTGTGCCACTCTGCCACATACCTTAAAGCAATACTTAACTTTGGACTGTAAAGTCACAATACATTTGTCATCTACAGCACAATTACCTTACCTTGTGGTGACCTGTACTTGCTTCCCGTTGCCTCTTTGCTGAGAAAGAAGTTCAGGCTTATCACTATATACCATGCCACTGTGGTGGCCTTTTGAATGGAGGAGTACCAGAAACCTGGCCTTAGCCTAAATTTAATTCATGTGAATTTGCATTGCTCATGTGAAGTCACCATTTTCATGTGAAGTCACCAGTTGTTTAATTTTGTAGAAAAAAAAGCAGATCACAGACATTGCACAAAACTAAAGCCATTTCAAATGTCAACTTTCTGGCTTTAAAAAAAACTAAAATAAATCAAGAAAAAAAAGTGTATTAGTCAGTAATGATTACTTTTTTAACCAAGCATAGGGAAAAAATTATGGAATCACTCAATTCTGAGGAAAAAAATATGGAATAACTCTGTAAGTTTTCGTACCCAAAAATAACACTTGCATCAAATTAGATCTGATCGTTAGTCTGCATCTAAAAAGGAGTGATCACTAGTGTTGAGCATTCCGATACCGCAAGTATCGGGTATCGGCCGATATTTGCTGTATCGGAATTCCGATACCGAGATCCGATACTTTTGTGGTATCGGGTATCGGTATCGAAACAACATTAATGTAAAAATGTGTAAAAGAGAGAATTAAAATAAAAAATATTGCTATACTCACCTCTCCGACGCAGCCTGCACCTTACCGAGGGAAGCGGCAGCGTTCTTTGTTTAAAATTCGCGCTTTTCTTTCCTTACGTGAAGTCCCGGCTTTGTGATTGGTTGCGTCGCAGTCACATGGGCGACGCAACCAATCACAAGCCGTGACATCACGGGAGGCTGGACACGCGCGCATTTTAAAATGCGCGCTTGTCCAGCCTCCCGTGACGTCCCGGCTTGTGATTGTATGCGTCGCGATCAACCAATCACAAGCCGGGAGGCTGGACATGCGCGCATTTTAAAATGCGCGCTTGTCCAGCCTCCCGTGACGTCCCGGCTTGTGATTGGTTGCGTCGCGATCAACCAATCACAAGCCGGGAGGCTGGACACGCGCGCATTTTAAAATGCGCGCTTGTCCAGCCTCCCGTGACGTCCCGGCTTGTGATTGGTTGCGTCGCGATCAACCAATCACAAGCCGGGAGGCTGGACAAGCGCGCATTTTAAAACCAATCACAAGCCGGGACTTCACGAAAAGGAAAGAAAAGCGCGAATTTTAAACAAGCTGCCGCTTCCCTCGGTAAGGTGCAGGCTGCGTCGGAGAGGTGAGTATAGCAATATTTTTTATTTTAATTCTTTCTTTTACACATTAATATGGTTCCCAGGGCCTGAAGGAGAGTTTCCTCTCCTTCAGACCCTGGGAACCATCAGGGATACCGTCCGATACATGAGTCCCATTGACTTGTATTGGTATCGGGTATCGGTATCGGATTGGATCCGATACTTTGCCGGTATCGGCCGATACTTTCCGATACCGATACTTTCAAGTATCGGACGGTATCGCTCAACACTAGTGATCACACCTTGGAGAGCTGTTGCACCAAGTGGACTGACATGAATCATGGCTCCAACATGGCTCCAACACAAGAGATGTCAATTGAAACAAAGGAGACGATTATCAAACTCTTAAAAGAGGGTAAATCATCATGCAATGTTGCCAAAGATGTTGGTTGTTCATAATCAGCTGTGTCTAAAATCTGGACCAAATACAAACAACATGGGAAGGTTGTTAAAGGCAAACATACTGGTAGACCAAGGAAGACATCAAAGCATCAACACCAGAAACTTAAAGCAATATGTCTCCAAAACAGGAACTGCACAACAAAACAAATGAGGAACGAATTGATGGAAACTGGAGTCAATGTCGTTGACTGAACTGTAAGAAACCGCCTAAAGAAAATTGGATTTACATACAGAAATGGTAACCGAAAGCCATCATTAACACCTAAAGTCATATTCAGTGATGAATCACGAATCTGCATTTGGTAAGGTGATGATGCTGGAACTTTTGTTTGCTGCCGTTCCAATGAGATTTATAAAGATGACTGCCTGAAGAGAACATGCAAATTTCCACAGTCATTGATGATATGAGGCTGCATGTCAAGTAAAGGCGCTGGAGAGATGGCTGTCATTACATCTTCAATAAATGCACAAGTTTATGTTGATATTTTGGACACTTTTCTTATCCCATCAATTGAAAGGATATTTGGGGATGATGAAATCATTTTTTAAGATGATAATGCATCCTGCCATAGAGCAAAAACTGTGCAAACATTCCTTGAAAAAAGACACATGAGGTCAATGTCATGGCCTGAAAATAGTCCGGATCTCAATCCAATTGAAAATCTTTGGTGGAAGTTGAAGAAAATGGTCCATGACAAGGCTCCAACCTGCAAATCTGATCTGGCAACAGCAATCAGAGAAAGTTGGAGCCAGACTGATGAAGAGGACTGTTTGACCCTCATTAAGTCCATGCCTCAGAGACTGCAAGCTGTTATAAAAGCCAGAGGTGGTGCAACAAAATACTAGTGATGTTTTGCAGTGTTCTTTTGTTTGTTTTTCATGATTCCATAATTTTTTCCTCAGAATTGAGTGATTCCATAATTTTTCCCCTATGCTTGGTTAAAATAAATAACCATTACTGAACACCATATTTTTTGTTCTTGATTTCTTTCAGTGTTTCTTAAAGCCAGAAAGTTGCCATTTGAAATGACTTTAGTTTTGTGCCATGTCTGTGATCTGCTTTTTTTCTACAAAATTAACTGAATGAACATCCTCCAAGGCCGGTGATTACATAATTTTTGCCAGGGGACAGCAGATCAGGCTGGAATGTTTATTCTTATCACAATTTTACAATTTGTATCATATTAGCCACTCCAGTGCACTCACACTAAAAAGAAATCCATTGTTATTAGGAGTTTTTCTTTTAAGACACACAAGCTGTGTTCTTACTCCCAGAGGACCTGTTGTACAAATCCCCCTTTTATCATGTAGTAATATACACTATAACCTTGATAAAGCCTTAGTAAAACTATACGGGCTGAAGTCTATACACCCCACCCTTTGCTGTAAGAATGTTGAAATGATAACAGGAACTTGTGACCCACCTTCCATTATCATCCTTTGTGTTGCACATTACTTTCTTTCACCTTTTAGGGGTAATAGCAGAGTTGCATTGTGAACCTGTGTGTGGGTGGAGAACTGGAGACAGTATATCGTATGTATACTGTATCCTGGAGGCATACCTAGTCCGGATGTGATTTTCTAAATTTAGACAATGAGAAATAATACCCCTATGTCATCACTTAGTATGTACCTAGATTCACCGAGTGCTGATGTCCTCATGAATTTACCTCCATGGAATTAGGATTTTTTTCTTATTTGTGTAGAAGTGAAGGTTATTACATTTAATGCTTTTAAAAGTTCACATATTGAAAATTACAGCTCTATGCCATAGTGTGAAATACTGACGCCCGAGTGTTGCCAATGCTTTGGATAATGTATCAGTTAAAGTGGTTGTACCAAGTTTGGATTGGGATAATTTACAAATTGTTTGGGATCTGCTCACTCCGACCAATCCCAAGAACAGGTCTCTGAATAGCCATGTCTGAATGGAGGGGGGAACATAGGTTCCTTGGCTACTTTCAGTCTGTGCGATAGGAGATAGCCAGGCTTAGGGAGAACTTCCAGACTTGATACAACCTCTTTAACTGTAAATAAAAAAAAGTAAAAATGGACATGTGTATAGACATGTATGACCCCAGTGGTCCTGTGACCAGGCCCTGGTGACTCCGATGTATTGTCCAGTCTAGATATCAAGTGAGGTCCAGGAACCATTTAAAGGGTTTTCCATTTTCTCTATATTTTAATAGATATGTTGAGGACATGATTTAGTGGCACTTACTTACAGTATATATAAGTTATTAAACTGGTATATATCTGAGTATATACCAGTACGCGCTGGGCAATAGCAGAAAATGAGCAGTGGTGGAAAAATCCACTGCGGAGATATAAAGTAATAAGACTGAAAAAAGGGGGGGATCATGAATCTAATGACCTCGTATTTCTGATGTCCACCATAGGTAAGTGTCCCCTGCAATATGTACGGAAACCATAAGTAGAAGAGTAGACCAGTGTTCCTACCTTCAATAGAAGTCGTCCCGATTCTAAGAGCGGTGACGATACCGCTGTTGTGCTGAATATATCCGGGTGATAAAACGTTATCCAAACAGGTGGCTGCCCCGGCCGGTGGCAGCCCCCCAAAAACTGACCTCCGATAGAGAGCGGGATCCTACATATCCGTACATATTGCAGGGGACACTTACCTACGGTGGACATCAGAAATACGAGGACATTAGATTCATGATCCCCCCCCTTTTTTCAGTCTTATTACTTTATATCTCCGCAGTGGATTTTTCCACCACTGCTCATTTTCTGCTATTGCCCAGCGCGTACCGGTATATACTCAGATATATACCAGTTTAATACTTTATATATTTTTACAAACAGTGTGTGGGAGTTTGTTGGTGTCGCTGTGGGGCTTAATAGCTTGGAGATACTTGGCGCCACCATATTTGAGATATAAGTATATATAAGTTCTCTTCCTGCATTTGTTAGTACAGCCTTCCTCACACAATGCACATAGAATAGCTGCTGGTGGAGGAGCATCTGACCTGACCTGACCATCGGCCTCCTCCAATTTAAGAAATTGTCCTATGAGATTTTTTTTAAGTTGGAAGAGGCTGATGGACAGGACAGGTCTGATCACACGTTTCTCCTCCAGCAGGCATTTTGTGGACAGAAGAGCTGTGTGGGCTGTAATAAAGGCTGTACTAACAAAAGCAGGAGGAGAACCTGTAATACTTATATATTAGTAAGTGCCACAATATCATGTCCCCAAAGCAATTGATAAAATAAAGCTTACAACCCCTTTAAATAACTGATGTCCATTACTGCTATTATGAGTAACTGTTTACCCAGTGGTGTAATATGAAATATCAGATAAACCATTGTTGTCATACCGAGTCCCTATTGACCCTAAGGTCTAATTTACCATTCCCTCTGTGCTCTGGATGCTATTACCAATCCCAAGTAATTATCTGTTTAATCACATTGGTGCCATATCCACTCATAGAATTAATAAATTCCTGCCCTCCACCCAAGACGGAGACAGAACTCACCCAGTCAAGTGAGTTGGTCTGCACAAACGACACAGAGCACACAAGGGCCATCTGTATGCTTCTCTTTTTCATCGGCCATTTGTTCAGAGACACTTAGGAAAACCACTTATTCCACTTTCACAGGTTCAGGATTTGGTCAGTATTTTACCTCAGTATTTGTAAGCCAAAACCAGGAGTGGAACAATCTGAGGAAAAGTATAATAGAAACATGTCACCACTTCTGTATTATCACCCACTCCTGGTTTGGGCTTTCAAATTCTGAGGTAAAAAAACTCACCAAGTACTCAATGAGTGCACGTAGCCTTGGGCTTCCTCCATTTTTTATTAACACACAGGATCACTGGAGGTCCCAGCTGTCAGACTCCCAGCTATCAATAAGTAACTTTTTTGAGGGGGGAATAACGATTCAATTCATATTTTGCAGTATTTGAACAAGAGAATACTATAAGATCCTTTGTCAGATTCCATGTCTCTGTTATTCTGCTTTCCAAGCTGTGTTCTTTTTCTTGGCATGTCTTTGTGGCATCTAAAACATGCTCCAGTTTCCTTCTTGTGTGACCTTGTATCTGTATATTTAAAAGTGATTCCACTCTGAGTTTTTGTATAATCCTGCACAACCTTTGTCTTCTCTGGTATTCATCTACTTGCCTCGGATTAAGGGTATGTGCACACGTTGAGTAAAGTGTGTGCACCATTTCCTCATCTCTTGGCAGGAAAAATGCAGCTCTTGGCAGAAAAATGCAGCTGCAAAAATGCACGTGTTTGCAGCCAGTACCTGATTTTGCTGGCGTCAGGATTCTTTCAGGTTTTGTAGAAAATCTGCATTGCAAAAACGCACCAAATCTGCAACATGTGCACAGGCCCTAAAGAAAGGTGTCAGTTCTGTCTCAAGTTTTATCTTTAGTCCATTAATCACGTCAGGTTGGATTATAGCAATATGGCTTGAACTACAAGTAAGTAGAAACAATGGAACTCAGATACAGAATACTGTACATAACCAAGACATTCAACAAGACAAAACAAAGGTAAACCCCCTGTACATCTCAACAATGGTTGCCATATGTGGCAAGTGAAACAGTTTATTCTCCCACAATATCTGTGTGCTGATGGTTATGCTGAAAGCTAAAATCTGCAACAGTAATTACTTATTATAGGATAGTTTTATAGTTACCAGTTGTACTGTGCTTTATGACTTATTTGTGACATTTTTTTTAACAGTTTTTGTATTTACTGGGATCCATTATATACTTTTTAACAAAATAGTTTAACAAAATATTGCGAGCCAGTTAGTGATTTCCTGGAAGCTCTTACATTTTCCATCTGAAGATTCAGTTTAGCGTTTTAGTAAGTTCAAGTGTGTAGAGACAGTGTTAGTCCACCCGTGCTTCATTCCTTTTCGGGGTGGGTGAGGTAGGGGAGGGGATGGTATATACACCAGGGATCCTTTGGCTGAGAATAGACAGTGTGAGTACAGTAACAATACCGTACTAATAAGTCTCACAAATAAACACACATGACATTTTATTATTTCATACTCATCCAGGTTCTGGCAGCTGCAGTTTGTACACCTGTGTCTCTGTACAGGGGTCAGGCAAGTTACAAAGCATTTGTGCAAGCAGCCTAAAAGTGAAACTTTCCTTTAAAGAGAACCTTTTATCTGAATCATATTGTCTGAACCAAGGGCTACATTAATCAGACATTGGCTTCTTTACTGCAGACATGTATATTTTAAGGTGAACCATACTTAGAAAAACTGGGCAGAAGTTATGCGTCTTGGATGATTAGTCCCAGTCCGGTCCCCGGCAGCTTCTCTCTGCCCAATTCACCTTGGCTAACAATTCTCACCCTATGGGCAGAGACAGATGGCCATATAACTCGTGCAAGGATCGCATCGCACAGCACGGACTGGCCTGGCACCTCTCCTGACCTGAGCAAGACAGCGTGATGTATTTCTATGTAGCTGTCAAGCTCAGGTCCGGAGAGCCAACAGCCAGTATGAGCTTTACATGCGATTCTCGCAGGAAAAATATGGCAGTCTGTCTCTGCCCTATGTGTGCGCATACCGTAGGTAGAGGGGATCAGGGTACGGAGCAGCTGCCCGAGACTTGTCTCGAACTACTCACCCCCAAAGAAGTGTTGCAGAGTAAAACATAGACAGCTGTGTTTGATTCATGCTGCCCGTGGTTCGGACATCATGAATCAGATGACAGGTTCCCATTAATTAGCTACGATGAAAAAACAGTGGTCGAATTTACAGTTCCGAACAAGTGTTTGTGTACCCATTGACTAATCATATTAACTTAAGTTTTCTGAGAAATGTAATTAACACAACCAGTGAAGTAAGGGTACTGTCACACAGTGCCATTTTGATCGCTACGACGGTACGATTCGTGACGTTCTAGCGATATCGTTACGATATCGCAGTGTCTGACACGCAGCAGCGATCAGGGACCCTGCTGAGAATCGTACGTCGTAGCAGATCGTTTGGAACTTTCTTTCGTCGCTTGATCACCCGCTGACATCGCTGGATCGTTGTGTGTGACAGCGATCCAGCGATGTGTTCGCTTGTAACCAGGGTAAACATCGGGTAACTAAGCGCAGGGCCACGCTTAGTAACCCGATGTTTACCCTGGTTACCAGCGTAAACGTAAAAAAACAAACAGTACATACTCACATTCCGGTGTCTGTCCTCCGGCATCTCAGCTTCTCTGCACTGTGAGCACCTGCCGGCCGGAAAGCGAGCACAGCGGTGACGTCACCACTCTGCTTTCCGGCTATGGTGCTTACACAGTGGAGAGAAGCAGAACGCCGGGGGACAGACACCGGAATGTAAGTATGTACTGTTTGTTTTTTCGCTGGAGCGATAATCATACGACGCTGCGACGTCACGGATCGTGCCGTCGTAGCGATGAAAATGGCACTGTGTGACAGTACCCTAAGGAACCTTAAAAAAAACATTGTCAGGAGGCAGCAGTATCTTATTTTCAAACAAAAGAGCCACAATCTCATTGATCTTGTTTTATGAATAGCTTGGGAAAGCGACAGTGCTGTGCAAAAGTTTTAAGGCCCCGTCTCACATAGCGAGATCGCTAGCGAGATCGCTGCTGAGTCACAAGTTTTGTGACGCAACAGCGACCTCCATAGCGATCTCGCTATGTGTGACACGTACCAGCGATCAGGCCCCTGCTGCGAGATCGCTGGTCGTGTCAGAATGGCCTGGACCTTTTTTTGGTCGTTGAGGCCCCGCTGACATCGCTGAATCGGTGTGTGTGACACCGATCCAGCGATGTCTTCACTGGTAACCAGGGTAAACATCGGGTTACTAAGCGCAGGGCCACGCTTAGTAACCCGATGTTTACCCTGGTTACCAGCGTAAATGTAAAAAAAAAAAACAGTACATACTCGCCTTTCGGTGTCCAGGTCCCTTGCCGTCTGCTTCCTGCTCTCACTGACTGCCACCGTACAGTGAGAAGTGAGAGCACAGCAGTGACGTCACCGCTGCGCTGTGCTCTCACTGTACGGCGGCTCAGTCAGAGCAGGAAGCAGACGGCAAGGGACACCGAAAGGCGAGTATGTAGTGTTTGTTTTTTTTGGTAACCAGGGTAAACATCGGGTTACTAAGCGCGGCCCTGCGCTTAGTAACCCGATGTTTACCCTGGTTACCCGGGTGCTGCAGGGGGACTTCGGCATCGTTGAAGACAGTTTCAACGATGCCGAAGTCGTTCCCCTGATCGTTGGTCGCTGGAGAGAGCTGTCTGTGTGACAGCTCCCCAGCGACCACACAGCGACTTACCAACGATCACGGCCAGGTCGTATCGCTGGTCGTGATCGTTGGTAAATCGCTTAGTGAGACGGGGCCTTTAGGCAGGTCTAGATAAAATGCGGCAAAGTAAGAACTCTTTCAAAAACAGAAATGTTAATAGCTTATTTTTTTATCAATTACAAAAATGCAAAGTGAATGAACAAAAGAGAAATCTAAATCAAATCAGTATTCGGTGTGATATCCCTCTGACAACAAAACAGACTCCACTTCTAGGTATTCACAGTTTTTGAAGGAACGTGGCAGAGGTTGTTCCAAACATCTTGGAGAACTAACCACAGATATTCTGTGGGTGGATATAGCCTTGCTCAAATCCTTCAGTCTCTTCATGTAATCCCAGACAGACTTGATGATGTGGAGATCAGGTCTCTGTGGGGACCATATCATCAATTTGAGGACACCTTGTTCTTCTTTACTCTGAAGATAGTCATTAATGACATTGACTGTATGGTCGGGGTCGTTGTCCTGCTGCAGGATAAATTTGGAACCAATCAGACGCCTCCCGGACAGTATTGCATGATGAGCGAGTATCTGCCTGCATTTTTCCCACACCTGCCTTGAAAGGCCTTAAGCGGAAAATGTAGGTACTTCCCTTATACCATACTGAAGTAATAGAGGATTGGCGGAAGATTTCACATGTTTGATGACTCACCGTCCAATAAAGGAAAATGTTTGGACCAACAAAGCTAAATGAGTTTTTCACCGAGAGCTACTGTATCGTGCTCCCAGCACTCACATTGAAGAAATTCGAGCAACTTGAGAATTCACAAATTTGCAGTCACATAGAGTCGCTCTCTGTAGAGTGAATGCAGACTTGTGGCGTAAGGACAGACAACACTTTTAAGACACATGTTAGGCTCTGTTTACATCATGTTAGTTGCTTCAGTTTATGTATATATACACATCAGAAAAAGATGTATACCTCTGATGGAAATCTCCAGCATATCCCACTTTATAAGCATATAGTGGGATACTTTGCCAACAGGGTGTGTTGCCACATGAAAAAAAAAAGTATATTTTGGGGCACTGGCGGACAAATAAAGAAAAGAGCAAGAACAATATATGGGCCCTTTGCAGCCCAAGATGTCCTAAAAATGCAAAATTTCACCGGCTTTGGAGGTAGAAATGGGCCCCTTAACCTCTTGGGACCCGGCTTATATTATTTTACTGTATACCTTTCGGTACAATAGTCTGCTATGCTAGTTAGTACTTGTTCTCCATGGTATACCAGCATATATCAATCCAGAGCACTCTTCTGACCTTTGTCGATCTCCTAGAGTCCTATGGCTACACTCAGTATATGTAGAGCTATTCCCGGCATACACACTAAGCGTACATCACAAACAGAATGTGATAAGAGCCTCACGTAGCAATTAGAAATTTTGGGTGAAATTTGTAAAGCAATTAAAAATATTAAAAGAGAACTGTTATCTCTGAAAAAGCACACGTCCAGTGTATACACATCTGACCCGACCATTAATATTCATACAATAGATGAAACTTCAGATGTAAATAATTCGGAAACCCAGAGTCCATACAGAAAATCCAATAAGCCTCTCATTTATGGAGACGTCTCCAATCTCCCCGTCTCTTTCAGGTCTATTAACTCCTTCACTGCTGTGTCCACTTTGCTCCCACAGGATAACAATATTTGCAGATGCTCTGAAGGGCTTCTTTGGTTTAGGGTTAGATGCTTTAATATGCAAATGAATAAAAAATAAATAATATATGTTATGTATAATACTTCTGATCGTATCATATTCTTCCATTCTTTGATATTTAAGCTTGGCTCCAGGTTCTATGTGTCAGGGGCGACACCAACAAGTCGTTATATTTTTGCCAGTGTTTTGTACTAAATATTTTCCCCGGATGCAAGAAATCTGAGTTACGAATAAGTCTAAAGTGAAGGCGTATAATGGATCCTATTCGTATTTAATGCCTATATGTTCTCCACAACACCTACTTTACTTTCTCTATCCCTATATTTAAAGTGACAGTTCTCTGCTTGCACTTCATTAGTGCTGGGATCTTTAGGTAGACATGAAACGTCTGCTCCCCATACCTGTCCCATTGATCCGCACGCCCTTTATTCCTCTCCGTATATATTTCTAGACCCTCCTCATAACTTACGGTATTTTATTGAACTTCTCTTTATAGCTCAGCATGTGTGACAGTGTCTCAGTCCTGCCTACCCCATTACATTGCCGCCTGTAAAGTCTTCCTGCAGTCAATCATTCTGTTCCTGCCCCTACGGTTATACTGCACATTGCACTGTTCGTTCTATTTTTTTTCCATATAGACATAATTTTAGAATTGGATATCTCTTTGTAAACCATAGATCAACCCCCTAACTCTTAAATTAAGAAAATCTATAAACGGCAATTAGCTCATTTATACTGTACTAATGATTAGAAATGATCCCTTTATGGGCTGAACAAATCCAAAATTAGAAAAGGTGTTAATTAATTTAATATTTTGCCCCTACCAAGCAGCCCCTCAACAGACATAGGATGTTTGTCCATAAGTCGTCAGTATTCCCCTGACAGATCTACAGAATGATAGCAGGGGATTTGTTTATTCCCTCGGTAATAGAAGAAGAAATTGTGATAAGTGAAGAACATTAGGCAGTTGCTGTGTATGCACTTCTCTAATATATAAAAATGGCCGTATACATTGAATAACTCTGATAGCGGCACTTATTTCATATTTTTTAGGAAAATAGTTTTTTTTCAATGGTATTTCAGTGTGGGTACAATATAGGATATATTCAAGAGGGTATGTCATATATCACACAGTTATGTGCTCAAGGGCAGTTCTGTTCTTCTTTTGTTCTCCATTCCTCGTTTTCATCAATGTCTCCGGTTTGTTCACACTGCAGGGTGCACATGAGGTTACATACCAGAGGTGAATAAACTATTAAAGCTGGTATAGATTTTTTTTGCAAGAATATTTATCTATTTTACTTCCTTGAATATTTTGAGAAAGCGAATTAAATTTTGTTTAATACACTATAAGTACAAAAGTATTGGGTCACCTACACATTCCACCTACAGGAGATTGTATGACCTCCCATTCTATATCCATAGGCATTAATATGGAGTTGTTGCCTTTACACCTATACACCTACAACCCCTGGCAAGAATTATGGAATCACCGGGCTTGGAGGATGTTCATTCAGTTTTTTAATTTTGTAGGAAAAAAGCAGATCACAGACATGGCACAAAACTAAAGTCATTTCAAATGGCAACTTTCTGGCTTTAAGAAACACTAAAAGAAATCAAGAACAAAAAATGTGGTAGTCAGTAATGGTGGAATCGTGGAATCACTCAATTCTGAGGAAAAGATTTTGGAATCATGAGAAGCAAACAAACAAAAAAACACTCCAACACATTACTAGTATTTTGCTGCATCACCTCTTGCTTTTATAACAGCTTGCAGTCTCTGAGGCATGGACTTAATGAGCGTCAAACAATACTCTTCTACTCTTCATCAATCTGGCTCCAACTTTCTCTGATTGCTGTTGCCAGATCAGCTTTGCAGGTTGGAGCCTTGTCATGGACCATTTTCTTCAACTTCCACCAAAGATTTTCAATTGGATTGAGATCCAGACTATTTGCAGGCCATGACATTGACCTTATGTGTCTTTTTTCAAGGAATGTTTTCACAGTTTTTGCTCTATGGCAGGATGCATTATCATCTTGAAAAATGATTTCATCATCCCCAAACATCCTTTCAATTGATGGGATAAGAAAAGTGTCCAAAATATCAACATGCACTTGTGCATTTATTGAAGATGTAATGACAGCCATCTCCCCAGTGCCTTTACCTGACATGCAGCCCCATATCTTCAATGACTGTGGAAATTTGCATGTTCTCTTCAGGCAGTCATCTTTATAAATCTCATTGGAACGGCAGCAAACAAAAGTTCCAACATCATCACCTTACCCAATGCAGATTAGCGATTCATCACTGAATATGACTTTCATCCAGTCATCCACAGTCCACGATTGCTTTTCCTTAGCCCATTGTAACCTTGTTTTTTTTCTGTATAGGTGTTAATGATGGCTTTCATTTAGCTTTTCTGTATGTAAATCCCATTTCCTTTAGGTGGTTTCTTACAGTTCGGTCACAGACGTTGACTCCAGTTTCCACCCATTCGTTCCTCATTTCTTTTGTCGTGCATTTCCTGCTTTAAGTTTCTGGTCTTGACGCATTGATGTCTTCCTTGGTCTACCAGCATGTCTGCCTTTAACAGCCTTCCCATGTTGTTTGTATTTTGTCCAGATTTTAGACACAGCTGACTGTGAACAACCAACATCTTTTGCAACATTGCGTGATGATTTACCCTCTTTTAAGAGTTTGATAATCCTCTCCTTTGTTTCAATCGACATCTCTCGTGTTGGAGCCATGATTCATGTCAGTCCACTTGGTGCAACAGCTCTCCAAGGTGTGATCACTCCTTTTTAGATGCAGACTAACAAGCAGATCTAATTTGATGCAGGTGTTATTTTTGGGTATGAAAAGTTACATGGTGATTCCATAATTTTTCCCCTATGATTGGTTAAAAAAAGTAACCATTACTACCACATTTTTTGTTCTTGATTTCTTTCAGTGTTTCTTAAAGCCAGAAAGTTGCCATTTGAAATGACCTTAGTTTTGTGCCATGTCTGTGATCTGCTTTTTTTCTACAAAATTAAACAACTGAATTATCATCCTCCAAGTTCGGTGATTCCATAATTTTTGCCTGGGGGTGTATCACAACTTCCATTCCACCGGGAAGGCTCTATACAAGATTTTGGCGATAACAAATACAGACTCTGGATTGGGATCCAGAGTCAAGAAGTGTATACAAGAGATGATAAAATCAAATATTTTCGTTTTTTTTACATCACATAGTTTTTATTAAAGCATATGACAAGCATGTAACACAGTCTGATACATATTCCAGACAGGTACAATGAATACAAAACAGATTAACCCCTTAGTGACAGAGCCAATTTGGTACTTAATGACCGAGCCAATTTTTACAATTCTGACCAGTGTCACTTTATGAGGTTATAACTCTGGAACGCTTTATCGGATCCCGCTGATTCTGAGATTGTTTTTTCGTGACATGTTGTACTTCAAGTTAGTGGTAACATTTCTTCGATATTACTTGCGATTATTTATGAAAAAAATGGAAATATGGCGAAAATTTTTAAAATTTTGCAATTTTCAAACTTTGTATTTTTATGCCCTTAAATCAGAGAGATATGTCACAAAAAATAGTTAATAAATAACATTTCTCACATGTCTACTTTACATCAGCACAATTTTGGAAACAATTTTTTTTTTTGTTAGGGAGTTATAAGGGTTAAAAGTTGACCAGCAATTTCTCATTTTTACAACACCATGTTTTTTTTAGGGACCACATCACCTTTGAAGTGATTTTGAGGGGTCTATATGATAGAAAATAACCAAGTGTGACACCATTCTAAAAACTGCACCCCTCAAGCTGCTCAAAACCACATTCAAGAAGTTTATTAACCCTTTACGTACTTCACAGGAACTAAAACAATGTGGAAGAAAAAAATGAACATTTTACTTTTTTTTGCAAACATTTTACTTCAGAACCATTTTTTTTAATTTTCACAAGTGTAAAAACAGAAATTTAACCACAAATTTTGTTGTGCAATTTTTCCTGAGTACACCGATACCCCATATGTGGAGGTAAACCACTGTTTGGGCGCACCGCAGAGCTTGGAAGTGAAGGAGCACCGTTTGACTTTTTCAATGCAGAATTGGCTGGAATTGCGATCGGATGCCATGTCGCGTTTGGAGAGTCCCTGATGTGCCTAAACAGTGGAAACCCCCCACAAGTGATACCATTTTGGAAACTAGACCCCTTAAGGAACTTATCTAGATGTGTGGTGAGCACTTTGAACCCCCAAGTGCTTCACAGAAGTTTATAACGTAGAGCCGTGAAAATAAAAAATCTCATTTTTTCTACAAAAATTATCTTTTTGCCCCCAAATTTTTATTTTCACAAGGGTAACAGGAGAAATTAGGCCACAAAAGTTGTTGTGCAATTTCTCCTGAGTACGTCGATACCCCATATATGGGGGTAAACCACTGTTTGGGCGCACCGCAGAGCTTGGAAGAGAAGGAGTGTCGTTTTACTTTTTCAATGTAGAATTGGCTGGAATTGAGATCGGACGCCATGTCACGTTTGGAGAGCCGCTGATGTGCCTAAACAGTAGAGACCCCCCACATATGACACCATTTTGGAAACTAGACCCCTTAAGGAACTTATCTAGATGTGTGGTGAGCACTTTAAACCCCCAGGTGCTTCACAGAAGTTTATAACGTAGAGCCGTGAAAATAAAAAAATCGCATTTTTTCTACAAAAATGATCTTTTTGCCTCCAAATTTTTATTTTACCAAGGGTAACAGGAGAAAATGGACCCCAGAAGCTGTTGTACAATTTGTCTTGAGTACGCCGACACCCCATATGTGGGGGTAAACCACTGTTTGGGCGCATGGCTGAGCTCGGAAGCAAAGGAGCGCCATTTGACTTTTCAATGCAAAATTGACTGGAATTGAGATCGGACGCCATGTCGCGTTTGGAGAGCCCCTGATGTGCCTAAACAGCAGAAACCCCCCAAAAGTGACCCCATTTTGGAAACTAGACCCCCCATGGAACTTATCTAGATGTGTAGTGAGAGCTTTGAATGCCCAAGTGCATCACAGAAGTTTATAATGCAGAGTCGTGAAAATAAAAAATATATATTTTTTAACAATAAAGATTTTTTAGCCCCCAAGTTTTTATTTTCACAAGGGTAACAAGAGAAATTGGACCCCAAAAGTTGTTGTCCAATTTGTCCTGAGTATGCTGGTACCCCACATGTGGGGGTAAACCACTGTTTGGGCGCACGGCAGAGCTCGGAAGGGAAGGAGTGCCATTTTGGAATGCAGACTTTGATAGAATTGTCTGCGGGCGTTATGTTGCCTTTGCAGACCCATAATGTACCTAAACAGTAGAAACCCCCAACAAGTGACCCCATTTTGGAAAATAGACCCCCCAAGGAACTTATCTAGATATGTGGTGAGAACTTTGAATGCCCAAGTGCTTCACAGAAGTTTATAATGCAGAGTAGTGAAAATAAAAAATATTTTTTTTCCCACAAAAAAGATTTTTTTAGCCCCCAAATTTTTATTTTCACAAGGGTAACAAGAGAAATTGGACCCCAAAAGTTGTTGTCCAATTTGTCCTGAGTATGCTGGTACCCCATATGTGGGGGTAAACCACTGTTTGGGCGCACGGCAGAGCTCGGAAGGGAAGGAGCGCCATTTTGGAATGCAGACTTTGATAGAATTGTCTGCGGGTGTTATGTTGCGTTTGCAGACCCCTAATGTACCTAAACAGTAGAAACCCCCACAAGTGACCAAATTTTGGAAACTAGACCCCCTAAGGAACTTATCTAGATATGTGGTGAGAACTTTGAAAGCTCAAGTGCTTCACAGAAATTTATAATGCAGAGTAGTGAAAATAAAAAAATATATTTTTTTCCAACAAAAAAGATTTTTAGCCCCCAAGTTTTTATTTTCACAAGGGTAACAAGAGAAATTGGACCCCAAAAGTTGTTGTCCAATTTGTCCTGAGTATGCTGGTACCCCATATGTGGGGGTAAACCACTGTTTGGGCTCACGGCAGAGCTCGGAAGGGAAGGAGCGCCATTTTGGAATGCAGACTTTGATAGAATTGTCTGCGGGCGTTATGTTGCGTTTGCAGACCCCTAATGTACCTAAACAGTAGAAACCCCCACAAGTGACCAAATTTTGGAAACTAGACCCCCTAAGGAACTTATCTAGATATGTGGTGAGAACTTTGAAAGCTCAAGTGCTTCACAGAAATTTATAATGCAGAGTAGTGAAAATAAAAAAATATATTTTTTTCCAACAAAAAAGATTTTTAGCCCCCAAGTTTTTATTTTCACAAGGGTAACAGGAGAAATTGGACCCCAAAAGTTGTTGTCCAATTTATCCCGAGTACGCTGATGCCCTATATGTGGGGGTAAACCACTGTTTGGGCGCACGGCAGAGCTCAGAAGGGAGGGAGTACCATTTGACTTTTTTAGCGCAAAATTGGCTGTCGTGTTTGGAGACCCCCTGATGTACCTAAACAGTGGAAACCCCCCAATTCTAACTCCAACCCTAACCCCAACACAGCCCTAACCCTATCTCAACCCGATCCATAATCCTAATCACAACCCTAACGATAATCACAACCCTAACCCCAAAACAGCCCTAATCTCAACCCTAACCATAACCCTAATCAAAACCCTAAATCCAACACACCCCTAACCCTAATCCCAACCCTAACCCTAATCCCAACCCTAATCCCAAACGTAACACTAATCCCAACCCTAATCCAAACCCTAACCCTAATCCCAACTCTAACCCTAACTTTAGCCCCAACCCTAACTTTAGCCCCAACCCTAACCATAACTTTAGCCCCCGTCGTCACAAAAAAAGTTCAATGTAACCTTTTTTTTGTACGTCGCGTCCGCCATTTCCGCGGATGCGTGGCCGTAACTCTGCCCCCTCCTCCCCAGGACATAGACTGGGCAGCGGATGCGTTGAAAAACTGCATCCGCTGCCCACGTTGTGCACAATTTTCACAACGTGCGTCGGTACATCGGGCCGACGCATTGCGACCGCCCCGTACCGACGCAAGTGTGAAAGAAGCCTAAGGCTACTTTCACACTAGCGTCGTACTCGGCCCATTGCAGTGTGTCGGGCCGACGTACCGACGCTAGCGTTGTAAGCGCCGCACAACGGGTGCAGTGGATGCTGTTTTTTCAACGCATCCGCTGCCCCATTGTGAGGTGCGGGGAGGCGGGGGCGGAGTTCCGGCCACGCATGCGCGGTCGGAAATGGCGGACACGTCGCACAAAAAAGTTACATGTAGTTTTTTTTGTGTCGACGGTCCGCCGAAGCACGACGCATCCGTCGCACGACGGATGCGACATGTGGCAATCCGTCGCAATGCGTCGCTAATGCAAGCCAATGGAGAAAAAACGCATCCTGCAAGCACTTTTGCAGGATGCGTTTTTTCTCCAACGACGCATTGCGACGGAAGCCAAAAAACGCTAGTGTGAAAGTAGCCTAACCCTAACCCTAGCCCTAACCCTAACCCTAAATTTAGCCCCAACCCTAACCCTAACTCTAACCCTAACCCTAACCCTAACCCTAACCCTAACTCTAACCCTAACCCTAACTCTAACCCTAACCCTAACCCTAATTTTAGCCCCAACTTGTCTTCTGCCGGCCGGCAGATGGCAGCAGATGGCGGGCGCACTGCGCATGCGCCCGCCAGGATGAAAAAGCCGGCTGGCAGGAGAAGACAGAAGAGGACCCAGGGACCCCGGGTGAGTATGATAGGGTCCCCGAATCCCCCTATTTCTCTGTCCTCTGATGTGCGATCACATCAGAGGGCAGAGAAATAACTGATCGCTTTTTTTTTTTTTTTTTGCGGTCGCCGGTAAACTGTTAATTACCGGCGATCGCAAAGCAGGGGTCGGTGCAAACCGACCCCGATCATGTTCTTTGGGGTCTCGGCTACCCCCGGCAGCCGAGACCCCAAAGAACATCCGGGTGCCGGGCGGCGGGCGCACTGCGCGTGCGCCCGCCATTTTTTCCCGGAAGAAAGATGGCGGCGCCCATGGGGAGACACGAGGAGCACCGGGGGAGGTAGGTAAGTATTGGGGGGCTATTGGGGGCCATCGGGGACCACATTTCTCTGTCCTCCGATGTGCGATCACATCGGAGGACAGAAAAATTAAACGGCAAATCGCGTTTTTTTTTTTTTGTTGCGACCGCCGGTAAACGGTTAATTACCGGCGATCGCAACTCGGGGGTCGGTAAAACCCCCCCGAATCATGTTCTCTGGGGTCTCGGCTACCCTCGGCAACCGAGACCCCAGAAAAAATCCGACTCTGGGGGGCGCTATTCACTTTTTCCACAGCGCCGTTAATTAACGGCGCTGTGGATTAAGTACCCTTAGCGGCCGCCGTTAAAAGGCGTATCGGCGGTCGTTAAGGGGTTAATACATTTTCCATTTTACGTAAACAATGCTCTTACCCAATAACCCATCCCCCCTCTCCCATCCCTCCCCCCAAATCCCCTGCCCTTTATCCAATATTAACCATCTGAAACATCAACTCTTGAAAAAGTTATACCCAGCTTTACGAAAGCACAACTGTAATAAAATCAATTATTTATTAATTACTAAATAATAAAATTAAAGATAAAAATTACAAGGTGCCTCATGTCAAATAGGGAACACAGCAACCTATATAGAGTACAGGTTCGAAGGAATATAGTAGATACAGTACATACATTTTATATAACTTTTCATGTAAAGTTGCATGTATAATTTACATATTTTTCTCATAAGCTTCAGATAAGTGTGGGAACATATACATGCAGCAAGTTTAAGAAAATACTTAGTGCTGTAAACATTCAAATAATTTCTGTAAATCAATAGCCTATGCAGTTAGGGCTAGCAGAATGCACCGGGTAAATATAAATGTTTTATTGAAGTAGATGCGTTCGCAGCCCGGGGTCCACCATGCAGGAGAACCTGCTGCTAGTAAACGGCGGCACTATATGGTGGTATGAGCTAGCTCTGTTAGTTTCACAGAGTAGCCGAGAAAGCAAAGCTCTGTGTCCTGTTTGACTTCACAGAGGCACAGGCTAACTACCCAAATGAGAGCAGTCAGTGGTCATGCATGCACACATAACTCCTCGCCGGAGGTGCCAGCATTCTAAGGGATTATTTCGGCCAGGTCCATGAATACATACACACACAATCTCCTCGCCGGAGGTGCCAGCATTCTAGGGGCTTATTTCAGCCGGGTCCCTGAACACACACATGACCACACTGGCGCAAAGCACATAACTTTAGAAAGACACTAGCGCATGGTAGTTGCAGCACGTACAGGACCTTCCTAGGAAGACCAATGAGAGGCTGCTACAGAGCCTGCACACTTACAGGACCTTCCTAGAAGGACCAATAGATTAGACTGCAGTATCTCAACATGTGACCCTCAATCTCCACTGAGAGATCTTACCCTGGGCATGCTCAGAACGGGAAAAGCAGGACTTAGTCCCAGAAGCGTCTGCTCACCGCTGCCCAACACTGGCTTCAATGGCAGAAGCAGGAGAAGCAGCAGTAACTCTTTGTACAGAGTCAGCCTGAGCGAGACGCTGGGACCGATGTCTCCGCTGAGCAGGCTCCACTGCGGATGGGAGACAGCAGCGGAAATGGCCCGAGATTCCGCCTGTGCAGAGGGGGAAACTCGACCCCTAACATTGCCCTCCCTCCCTGGACCTCGCTACGCTCGAAGGCAGCAATGAGCTGCGGAGCCCGAATGTGCTCAGAAGGCTCTCAGGACCTGTCCTCAGGGCCATAACCCTTCCAGTCCACCAAATAAAATTTTTTGCCACGTAGAACCTTGCACCCCAAAATAGCATTCACCTCGTAATCGTCCGTAGACGAATTCGATGTCCCAGCAGATGACTTGGAAAACCGGGACATGTATACGGGTTTCAAGAGGGACACATGAAAGGTGTCGGTGATACCCAGGCGTGGCGGAAGGGCTAAACGATAGACCACAGGGTTAACCTGCTGGAGGACTTTGAAAGGACCCAAGTAGCGAGGTGCAAACTTAGTGGACTCAACTCGCAGCCTGATGTTACGGGTGGAGAGCCACACCAAGTCGCCAGGAGCAAAGGTCGGAGCGGGACGCCGATGTGCATCGGCGGAGGACCTAATTCTCTCCTTGGAAGCCCGAATGGCATCCTGAGTGTGGTCCCAAATATCCCGTGCCTCCACAGCCCAGTCTGCCACCCTGGAGTCGGCGGAAGACACGGGCATAGGCACAGGTACCCGCGGATGCTGACCATAGTTGAGGAGGAATGGGGTTTGTCCAGTGGAGTCAGATACGGCATTGTTCAGTGCAAACTCTGCCCATGATTTCAAGGATGCCCAGTCATCCTGCCTGGCAGAGACAAAATGTCGCAGATATGTGACCAGGGTCTGGTTGGCCCTCTCTACCAACCCATTCGTCTCTTGATGATATGCGGAGGAGAGATTTAACTCAATGCTGAGAAGACGACAAAGCTCTCTCCAGAACCGAGACGCAAACTGGGGACCACGGTCACTGACAATTTTGTCTGGCATACCGTGTAGGCAGAAGATGTGTTTCATGAACAACGCTGCCAAAGCCCGTGCAGAAGGTAACCGTGGTAGCGGCACCAAATGCACCATTTTCGAGAAATGATCGGTGATGACCCAAGTGATGGTACAGCCACGAGACTTGGGCAAACCCACTACAAAGTCCATCCCGACCATCTCCCAGGGCCTGTCTGCCACCGGCAAGGGATAGAGTAGCCCAGCTGGCCGTTGTCGAGGAGACTTATTTTTGGCGCAGGAGACACACACCTGAATATACTCTCTGACATCTCGGACCATATGTGGCCACCAGTACATCCTCGCCAGCAGCTCAGATGTCCTCTTTGTCCCAAAGTGTCCACCCACCCTGGACGAATGAGCCCAAGAGAGAACCTCCGGTCGCAAATTAATAGGCACAAAAGTCTTGCCCGGAGGCACAAACTCTAGCGAAACCGGAGCTACGGTTCTCAGGCTCTCCGAAGGGACAATAAGCCGAGGCTCTCCTTCCTCCTCCTCAGATGACACAACAGAGCGAGAGAGGGCGTCAGCACGAATGTTCCTCTCCCCAGCGAGATAATGGAGGGTGAAGTGGAACCGGGAGAAGAACAAGGACCATCTGCCTGGCGAGAATTTAGCCGCTGGGCTGTTTGCAAATATAACAAGTTTTTGTGGTCCGTGAAGACTTGAAAGGGAAAACGAGCCCCCTCCAAGAGATGTCTCCACTCCGAGAAAGCCAACTTCATCGCCAGCAACTCCCTGTCCCCGATGGAATAATTCCTCTCCGCTGGTGTGAAGGTCTTCGAGAAGAAGAAGCACGGATGCTTCCGACCTTGAGCATCCTTTTGGAAGAGGACTGCTCCTGCACCAACGGAAGAGGCATCCACCTCCATTATGAACGGCTTATCAACATCGGGACGATGTAGGATGGAAGCGCTAGCAAAATGAGATTTAATAGAAGAAAAGGACCTGGAGACCTCTTCAGACCACAATTTGGGATTTGCTCCCTTCTTGGTGAGGGCTACCAAGGGAGCTACCAAAGTTGAGAAGTACGGAATGAACTGGCGATAATAATTAATGAACCCCATAAAGCGCTGCACCGCTTTAAGAGAATGGGGTTCTTGCCAGTCCATCACAGCCTGTAGTTTGGCAGGATCCATAGCCAATCCCTGGGCTGAGATGATATAGCCCAGGAAAGGTAAAGACTCCTGCTCAAACATACACTTCTCCAACTTTGCATAAAGAGAATTTGCCCGTAAGAGGTCGAAGACTCTGCCAACATCTCTCCGGTGGTAGTCAATATCTGGAGAGAAGATGAGAATATCATCCAGATAGACTACGACTGAGGTGGAGAGCATATCCCGGAAGATGTCGTTGACAAAGTTTTGGAAGACGGCTGGGGCATTACAGAGCCCGAAGGGCATCACCAGATACTCATAGTGCCCATCTCTGGTGTTAAACACCGTCTTCCATTCGTCCCCCTCACGGATGCGAATCAGGTTATACGCACCCCTCAGATCTAATTTGGTAAATACCCTTGCTCCCCGAAGCCTATCAAAAAGCTCTGAAACGACGGGAAGCGGGTACTTATTTTTTACGGTGATGGCGTTAAGACCCCTATACCGTAATCTATGCAAGGACGTAACTCTCCATTCTTCTGCACGAAGAAGAACCCCACCCCTGCAGGTGACACTGACTTCCTAATGAACCCTCTTGCCAAATTCTCCTGGATGTATTGGGACATAGCCTCCGTTTCCGGGAGAGAGAGGCGATAGACACGTCCCCGAGGAGGTTCTGCTCCAGGCAAGAGATCAATAGGACAGTCATAGGCACGGTGAGGCGGAAGGGTCTCCGCAGCCTTTTTGGAGAAGACGTCTGCATAGGACCAATAGCATTTGGGAAGAGAAGAGAGATCTGCGGGTATCTCAGTGGTGGAAACCTGAACGCACTCTTTCACACATCTGCCCTTACAAGCTTCACTCCAACCCAATATCCTCCCTGAGGTCCACTCAATATGTGGGGAGTGGAAACGCAGCCAGGGTATCCCCAACAGAATCTCATCCATTCCCTCGGGAAGGACAAGAAGGGAAATTATCTCCTGGTGGGATGGAGACATGGCTAACGTGAAAGGGACAGTCTGATGTGTGATTTGTAATGGAAGTGTTGACCCATTCACCACTCTAACTGTTACTGGTTTAGCAAGCATTACCAGAGGTATTGTGTGGCGCAAAGCAAAAGCAGAGGACATGAAATTTGCCTCTGCTCCAGAATCCACACAAAGCTCAACTGTATGAGTGGATGAGCCTAAGAGGATTGTCCCTTTAAAGGACAACTTGGAGGAACATGCCGCTGAGTCTAGTGAACCCCCTCGTGTGGTCACTAGATGCGATCTTTTCCCGACCGCCGTGGACATTGATTAGCATAATGTCCCAGTTGGCAATTTTTACATACCACCGGTACTCGAGCGGTCTGAGACCTAGGTCTCGCTCGAGAAACCACCATGGCCTCATGGGAGTCGGACGCCAGAACAGGAGATTCTAGAGGTTTGGCAAAGGTGGGAGCCAGCCGAAACCTCTGCCTACAATGGATCCGCTCCAACCTCCGCTCGTTAAAACGGAGATCGATGCGGGTAGAGATGGAAATGAGCTCCTCCAGTGTGGCGGGAATCTCCCTGGTGGCTAAGGCGTCCTTTACATGATCTGCCAGACCTTTCCAAAACACCGGAATAAGGACTTTATCTGGCCATTCTAGCTCAGAGACTAGAGTCCGGAATTGGATGGCAAACTGGCTGACCATGGACGAACCCTGTTGTGATCTGGTGGCCTAAGAGCAGCATGATATGTACTGTGGAGAAGGTGGTACCTATACTGACCGCAGACCCTGAACTTAACACTGCAACTAGAAGTAGCCGTGGAATGTACCTAGCGCTCCCTAGACATCTCGACACAGCCGGAGGACTAATTAACCCTAGAGATAGAAAAGGGAAAACTATCTTGCCTCAGAGAAAATCCCCAAAGGATAGACAGCCCCCCACAAATATTGACTGTGAGAGGAGAGGGAAAAAACATACACAGACTGAAATCAGAATTTAGCGAAGGAGGCCACTTCTAGCTAAATAGAAAGGATAGGACAGAGTACTATGCGGTCAGTATTAAAACACTAGAAAATATCCACCACAAGAAAATACAAAATCTCCACAGCTAACTAAAGATATGGAGGGTATATCTGCATCTCCAGAGATACCAGCTTGGCTAAACAAATCCTTATACAGACCAAGCTGGACAAGACAAAAAACATGGAAAAGAACTGAACAATAAGGCCACAGCATGTGGACAGCAAAAAATCAAGGCCAGAACTTATCTTTGTTGAAATGAACTGCAAAGCAGGAGAGACCAGGCAGAGATGTGAATCCTCCAGGAACAATGGACAACTGGCACTGACTAAAGGGTGAAGCCAGACTAAATAGCCCAGTCAGAATTGCAAAAAGTGAACACACCTGACAAATGCTGCGATTCAGAGACAGCAGCGCTACCACTTACAACCACCGGAGGGAGCCCAAGAGCAGAATTCACAACAGAACCCTGAGTATTTGCCAACAATTGGAGCGCGGTAGCGTGGGTGACACGTGGTCCCAAAAAGACCTACCTCAGAGCGTCCAAGAAGAGAGGAGCACTCTGTACCACACGATCATCACGCTCCCAAAGCAGCGTTGCCCACTCCAATGCCCTGCCTGACAAAAGAGATATAATGAAGCACACTTTCGCCCGTTCCGTAGAGAAACGTGCAGCCAGAAGCTCGAGATGTATGGATCACTGGCTCAAGAATCCCCGACATAGCTTACTATCACCAGCAAACTTGTCTGGAAGTGGGAGATGGGATATAGACGGAGCAGGAGTGGCAGTGGACAAACTGGCTGCAGCTACACTCGCAGCCTGAACAGCGACAGCAGTGACGTCCACAGCTGAGGTTGTACGCTCTAGAGCCGCCAACCTACCCTCCAGCTGCTGGACGTACCGCTGTAGACGCTGATCGTCCGCCATTTACTAGCCAGATCCTGGCGCTAGTGTACTGTTAGGGCTAGCGGAACGCACAGGGTAAATATAATTGTTTTATTGAAGTAGATGCATTCGCAGCCCGGGGTCCACCGTGCAGGAGAACCTGCTGCTAGTAAACGGCGGCACTATATGGTGGTATGAACTAGCTCTGTTAGTTTCACAGAGTAGCCGAGAAAGCAAAGCTCTGTGTCCTGTTTGACTTCACAGAGGCACAGGCTAACTACCCAAATGAGAGCAGTCAGTGGTTATGCATGCACACATAACTCCTCTCCGGAGGTGCCAGCATTCTAAGGGCTTATTTCAGCCAGATCCCTGAATACATATACACACAATCTCCTTGCCGGAGGTGCCAGCATTCTTGGGGCTTATTTCAGCCGGGACCCTGAACACACACTCACATGACCACACTGGCGCAAAGCACATAACTTTAGAAAGACACTAGCACTTGGCCGTGCAGCCATGCGAGCCTTAAATAGTTGCAGCACGTACAGGACCTTCTTAGGAAGACCAATGAGAGGCTGCTACAGAGCCTGCGCACCTACAGGATCTTCCTAGGAGGACCAATAGATTAGACTGCAGTATCTGACCATGTGACCCTCGATCTCCACTGAGAGATCTTACCCTGGGCATGCTCAGAACGGGAAAAGCAGGACTTAGTCCCAGAAGCGTCTGCTCGCCGCTGCCCAACACTGGCTTCAATGGCAAAAGCAGGAGAAGCAGCAGTAACTCTTTGTATAGAGTCAGCCTGAGCGAGACGCTGGGACCGACGTCTCCGCTGAGCAGGCTCCACTGCGGCAGGAGAAGAATGGGAGACCGCAGTGGAGATGGCCTGAGATTCCCCCTGTGCAGAGGTGGAAACTCAACCCCTAACAACTACCATATTATAACTATATTAAAGTATACCAGGGCCTAAAGGGTTAAATATAAATAGCAGATTAAGTAATCATATAACATCTGATATAGTATATTATATGGAAAAGCAATTCAATCACACAGTGCATAGTGCTTAATGATATGTCTATTGGATGTAACGTATGTTTAGTAGAGAAGTCCAGTGTTACATGAATAAATAAAAGTATGATCCTGGAAGATTTCCTACATGAAGGTCAAGAGAGATGTGGATGCTGGCTGTGTCCCTCATCCCGACGCGTGTTTCGCCTGTCTTAGTTACTGATTTTGAATATCTGTGGGAGCACTGCATAGGTAATTGATTTACAGAAATCATACAAATGTTTACAGCACTAAGCACTTTCTTAAATCTGTAATCTATATAGGTTGCTGTGTTCCCTATTTGACATGATGCACCTTGTATTTTTTATCTTTAATTTTATTATTTAATAATTAATAAATAATTGACTTTATCATCTCTTGTATACACTTTTTGATTCTGGAACCCAATCCAGAGTCTGTATTTGTTGTTGTTGTGATGTGAAGTGTGCTCTTCGTGTATAAGGTCTTTTGGGCTAATATGTTGGTTAAGATTTTGGAAGTGTCTGTGGGAATTTTTGTCCATTTATCCAGAAGAGCATTTGAGAGGTCAGATAGTGATGTTGGAGGAGAAGGCCGACCTCACAATCTCTGTTCTACTTTCTCCCAAAGAGATTAGATGAGGTTGAGGTACAGACTCTGTGCATCCGGTCATGTTCTTCCACAACTAACACACACAACTATACATCTCTCAACCATGCCCAGCATGAACTTAAGTGCCTTCCTTGAAGCATTCCTATGAAGTGGGAAACATAAAACCTGTTGTAAAAAAATGATATTAAAGGGAACCTGTCACCTCCAAAATCGAGGGTGAAGTAACCCCACCGGCATCAGGGGCTTATCTACAGCATTCTGTAATGCTGTAGATAAGCCTCCGATGTATCCTAAAAGATGAGAAAAAGAGGTTAGATTATACTCACCCAGGGGCAGTCCCGCTGCTGGTCCGGTCCGATGGGTGTCGCGGTGAACAGTGAAACCCAGGCCAAGGTGTCTGAGGAGGGCCAATGTCCTGTCACAAAAGAAGACACTAATATGATACATGGCACATGAGGTGATTTTGCATTAAGGCCCAGAGTACATATCTCTGCATCATGCGCTGACATTAACATACCGCCTATCTTTAAAAGCTACTATAGAAGTATTGCTTCTGCAATTTTTATTTTACGCAAAGCCATTTCCCTACCCTCAGCCAGTTCTTTATGTGTGCCCACTCATGAAGTCCATTAGCATTCCCACACAGTATCGTACCCCATTTATGGCCCCCACAGTGCCCTAACACACAATATGATGCCCCCATAGCCTGCTACATAGAATAATGCCCCCACACATTATGATGGCCTCACATTGCCCCAACGCACAGTATAATGCCTTTATTGTCTCTCCCGCACAGAATGAAGCACACGCCGACCTCACACACACACATCCATAAAATGATAACCCCACAGTCCTACCATAAAGTATGATGCCCCATACATTGTGATGCCTCCATGATCTCCCAACAAAGTATGATGCCGACATAGTTCCCCCACCACAGAGGATGGGACTCAAATACACCATTTGCACGCTACAAGGATCCAGGTAAAGGAGCTTTGTGCCCCTCATTTAGGACTTTATTTGACATCACAATACCTGCGGATTGACGTATTTATTATTGGGAATAGTCCTACTGACATCCCTGGGCTTTAATCTTTATATCTAACAAGAGATATACTTTGCCCTTGTAGTGATCTCTGTTTGCCAAAGTTTGCGATGCACAAGTGCCTAATGAACTATGCCTAGTGTGGCAAGCGATGACGAACAATATTTTGGTGCTTCTCAACCATTGCAAATTGATTTAAATGCGCTCCAATATAGATTAAATTACCACATAAATGTGTGTACTTATTATCTATCACATAGCACTTTAAAATATGGCTATTGTTGGATTTCCTGAAATTGGTTTTGTCATTTGCTTCTAGTCTCTTTATGAACTTTTTTATTACCGTAGGTATATTATAATTTTGGACACAGACCTACCTTTACTACGTAGCAGCTATCTATTCTCGAGTCCCTTGTATCTCACTTTTTCTATCCTTGTATTTTTCTTGAAATTTTAATTATGTATTTTACTACTGTATATTGTTAATAAAATGAAAATGTTAAAATTATTTTGTTCTTTTCGGCACCCCCATTTTTCGCAGGTTATACTTACACCTGGGATTTTGTAAAATAGCATTGAGGTTGGGGGGGGGGTGCACCTATGATTATAGGAGTATCACAATCAATTAGGACATTGAAATGGGATAATCTTTATTACACTAATTTTGGTGTGGTTTTAGCGAGGATTTCCTTACAGGCCATGACAACTGAAGCCTGATGGGCAGAATATGATAGGAAAATAATTGTGAACCTGTCATAAGACATTTAGGAAAGTTGGCACATTGGCTCTTTATCTTCTGCCTTCATACCTTGTTTGTAGGATTCATCTAATGTCAGGACAGGCTGGGAACTCAAGCTTTTCTTTTCGTTGAGTCACGGTGACCTATATATCATAGCTCAGTCAGGCTTACTGAGTCTCTTGAATGTGGAGAATTAACTGTATTTTACAAATTGCTTTTCCATGTCAGTGCAACCCATGAATATAATAATGAAGAAGGCAGACCTTAAATGCCTCTAGATGGGACACAAGAAATGAAGGCATGGAAAAAAACTATTACAGCACAAAGGTGCAAAATATAAAACTAGTCACCGATGAACAGAATTTGCTAATATACATGACATGTTTTTCTTTCGGGACGTTGACTGTGATAAATCTAGGCATTGTGGTTGTTAACATAATATATGAGGCAGATTTATCAAAACTGTCAAAAACAAAAACTGCAGCTTTTATTCTAACAGAGCTGTTTAAAATATGAAAACTGTGCCAAGATTGGCTGTGATGGGCAACAACAGCCATTTTTCTTTTAGATGTGGCTGCATTGCCGTTATTTGCACCAAATGTATCATCACATGATGTTTGATACATTTGTTGCATCTTTCGCTTATTTTTGTCTAGAACTGTGTATCCACTTTTTTATGCCCCCCCTTTTCTCCATAGAGATTTACAACAATTTATAAATCAGGCCTACAGCTTTTTTGCGTAGCTAACTATGCCCAAATTTCCCACCCACTTCTCAAAAGTTCCAAGAGTGGTAGGAATGTCGTGCAACAAAATTGTTAACGTATAGAAAAAAACAGAAGGTAAAAACTTGATGAATTTCCTCCAATACCTGTATAGTTTTTTTAGTTATTCATACATTCAGGGCAGCACGGTGGCTCAGTGGTTAGCATTGCAGCCTTGCAGCACTGGGGTCCTGGGTTCAAATCCCATCAAGGATAACATGTGCAAGGAGTTTGTATGTTCTCCCCGTGTTTACGTGGGATTCCTCTGGGTTCTCCTGTTTCCTCCCACAGTCCAAAGACATACTGATAGGAAATTTAGATTGTGATCCCCATCGGGGACAGCGATGATAATGTGTGCACAACTGTAAAGCGCTGCAGAATATGTTGGCGCTATATAGAAATAAAGATTATTATTATACATAAACCTGTCAAATTCTAAAAGGGACAGTCTTTTGATATCTAAATCTAAAGGACAAAAAAGCGGTGCTTCATAGTTTAGGGGTTCTGGGGTCATTAAAGTAACTCTGAGAGTAAGCAGAACTGCTCTCCTTCGCGAGATGTGATTAAAACAGGCACAACTTTGACCGCAAACTTGTAGAGTGGACCAGCTGCTGCTCCTCCTTGTACCCGCTATCCAGGATGGCAACTGAGAGAAGTGCAAGAGAGTCTAGAAGAAAAATAAGGAACCACTAGGCGATGCTGGAAAAGATGACAGCTCATATGTAGAGGTATGGTTACTCTATTTATTCATCAGGCTACATAAAGTACAGTATATATGGCCTGATGAAGGCACCTGTTCAGTGCTGAAACGCATAACCTCAGTAAAGCGATTATACCTCTGCTTTATGAGCCATCTTCTTTTCAAGCAGCGCCCAGTGGTCCCTTGTTTTTCTTCTACTCTTCAAGCTTTATATATATATATATATATATATATATATATATATATATATACAGTACAGACCAAAAGTTTGCACACATCTTCTCATTTAAAGATTTTTCTGTATTTTCATGACTATGAAAATTGTACATTCACACTGAAGGCGTCAAAACTATGAATTAACACATGTGGAATTATATACTTAACAAAAAAGTGTGAAACAACTGAAATTATGTCTTATATTCTAGGTTCTTCAAAGTAGCCACCTTTTGCTTTGATGACTGCTTTGCACACTCTTGGCATTCTCTTTATGAGCTTCAAGAGGTAGTCACCGGGAATGGTTTTCACTTCACAGGTGTGCCCTGTCAGGTTTAATAAGTGGGATTTCATGCCTTATAAATGGGGTTGGGACCATCAGTTGTGTTGTGCAGAAGTCTGGTGGATACACAGCTGATAGTCCTACTGAATAGACTGTTAGAATTTGTATTATGGCAAGAAAAAAGCAGCTAAGTAAAGAAAAACGAGTGGCCATCATTACTTTAAGAAATGAAGGTTAGTCAGTCCGAAAAATTGGGAAAACTTTGACAGTGTCCCCAAGTGAAGTGGAAAAAACATCAAGCGCTATAAAGAAACTGGCTCACATGATGACCACCCCAGGAAAGGAAGACCAAGAGTCACCTCTGCTTCTGAGGATAAGTTTATCCGAGTCACTATCCTCAGAAATCGCAGGTTAACAGCAGCTCAGATTAGAGACCAGGTCAATGCCACACAGAGTTCTAGCAGCAGACACATCTCTACAACTGTTAAGAGGAGACTTTGTGCAGCAGTCCTTCATGGTAAAATAGCTGCTAGGAAACCACTGCTAAGGACAGGCAACAAACAGAAGAGACCTGTTTGGGCTAAAGAACACAAGGAATGGACATTAGGCCAGTGGAAATCCGTGCTTTGGTCTGATGAGTCCAAATTTGAGATCTTTGGTTCCAACCACCGTGTCTTTGTGCGATGCAGAAAAGGTGAACGGATGGACTCTACATGCCTGGTTCCCACCGTGAAGCATGGAGGAGGAGGTGTCATGGTGTGGGGGTGCTTTGCTGGTGACAATGTTGGGGATTTATTCAAAATTGGAAGGCATACTGAACCAGCATGGCTACCACAGCATCTTGCAGCGGCATGCTATTCCATCCGGTTTGCGTTTAGTTGGACCATCATTTATTTTTCAACAGGACAATGACCCCAAACACACCTCAAGACTGTGTAAGGGCTATTTGACCAAGAAGGAGAGTGATGGGGTGCTACGCCAGATGACCTGGCCTCCACAGTCATCAGACCTGAACCCAATCGAGATGGTTTGGGGTGAGCTGGACCGCAGAGTGAAGGCAAAAGGGACAACAAGTGCTAATCATCTCTGGGAACTCCTTCAAGATTGTTGGAAGACCATTCCCGGTGACTACCTCTTGAAGCTCATCAAGAGAATGTCAAGAGTGTGCAAAGTAGTCAACAAAGAAAAAGGTGGCTACTTTGAAGAATCTAGAATATAAGACATAATTTCAGTTGTTTCACACTTTTTTGTTAAGTATATAATTCCACATGTGTTAATTCATAGTTATGATGCCTTCAGTGTGAATGTACAATTTTCATAGCCATGAAAATACAGAAAAAATTTTAAACGAGAAGGTGTGTCCAAACCTTTGGTCTGTACTGTATGTGTATATATATATATATATATGTTTGCATCATTCATAGCCTGATATACTTTTACAGGACCAATATTGGCTTGTATTCTTTTAGCCCCCATCATTTGGGTATTTTATTAAGTTGTCTGGGCTAAGGAACCTAATAACCACTTGATTTCCTGCTTATGTCACTACCATTGGCATACAATGGCATTAATTAGCACAGGGCTTTCTTGGCCAAATAAAAACTTAAGAAAAATTAAAACTTGCTAGAAAGCACTGACCTGTTTTCTCCAAAAAATGTATATGCCATGTACAAATGATAGAACAATGTATATGTCATATTCCTTCTTACAAAACCAACTCTGCTTTCAGTAGAATCAGCAGCAGTCACACATTGTGGGAGAATGAACTGTATTATTTGGGACATACAGCAAGAATTACATTGGAACTCCCACTACTTCTTTATTCATTAAGGGCTCGTGCACGCGAACGAGTGCTATCCGATTCTTTATTTTATAGCACACTGACCCATGTTAGTTCATGAGGCAGTGCAGATGGATTTTTTTCCGTGCAGTAGTGTGTTAATATACTCATCTACCACTGCTTTCTCCAGTGTTCTTTTCTGCTTCTGAGTGACGTCACCGCTCTGCAGACTCTCCGAGTAACACTGCGCTTTTCTTGAACCAGAAGTGACACTTTCAGCTTCAGAACAAGGCCCCATAGGTTTTCACTATAACAGAGATTTCTGGCTCACACATAGGTCATAGTGAGGCGGCTAGTTTGTAATTGTAGTGACTAGTGATGAGCGAATATACTCGTTACTCAAGATTTCTCTAGCATGCTCGGGGGTCCTCCGAGTATTTTTTAGTGCTCGGAGATTTAGTTTTCTTCGCCGCAGCTGAATGATTTACAGCTATTAGCCAGGCTGAGTACATGTGGGGGTTGCCTGGTTGCTAGGGAATCCCCACATGTACTTATGCTGACTAACAGATGTAAATAATTCAGCTGCGGCAAGAAAAACTAAAACTCCGAGCACTAAAAAATACTCGGAGGACCCCGAGAGTGCTCAAGAAATCTCGAGTAACGAGTATATTCGCTCATCACTAGTAGTGACTTATCTGAGAAGTGGAGCACAACAGAGCTGGACACCGCTGGGCACATGCAAACACATCTAGTGAATAAAAACTTAAGTGAGAGTGCTTCTTTAACTACATTATCACCAACGTGGAGGATTGCAGCAAAGAACTGGTACACAGTACAGTATTTACACTCTAACAATTGCCAAAAAGCCATCTGGTGGCCTATCAACAATGACCTGCCAACATAAGCCTGCAGCTGTTGCATACCCCAACATAAACCTCATCTTTATTGTAATTTAAAGGTTTTTTTCTGGGCTATTAATACTGCCTTTGGAACTTGAGCGAAGTGAGTTACTGCATCAGATAAGGCAGATCTGTGTTGATATTGCAGGAAAACAAAGCTGCTCCCTCTTTCCGGGTCCTTGGGGGTGGGACCTTCTTGCAATCACACCCTGATAGCCCATCAATATCCTGGAATTGTATATTCAGCACTCACATGCACCAGCCTCCCCCAAAAAGTGAGGTTTACAAGTTAAATTATGGCGATGCAGCCACCGAGCCTCCTCATCTATTCACCCATTCTCTATCACCCTGTAGCTTTTCTCTGCTAAACTCCATTTTTTCATTACTGTCCATCAATTATTTTTTACATTTTTTAATTCCATTTAATAGCTAGGGACTGCAGCCTAAATATTTTCCTACATTAAACGGTGATACTCGCTGCCAAGTTATATTCATACCAGACTCAATCTATCAATTTAAAAGCCCGGCCTCAATAGTTATGAGCATCCTATTCTAATGGAGAGAATAGTTAGGAGAACTATCTGGATGCTATATTTACAGTCAGGAAGGATTTGTTCCCTGTATACCTGCTCCCAGACAGAACCCAGCACCGATCACTGCTGGGGATCATCACACACCATGATAATTGATCCCAGAGCCTGAGCATCACTGCTATTTAAGTAACTGCTACTGACAACTATGTTAGCCCTCACCAGGGCCAAGTCAGCTGCTTTGGGTACAACCAGGCTAGGAGGAATCAGTCAGCACCTGACTTCATTCAACAAGGAGTGTTGATTAAAATTTTCATTAATTCTACGTGCTTACTGCTATAATATTATATATTCTCTATGGAGCATTCTTACTCTTGCAGACTCTTCAGGTACAGCTTCTTGTTATCCTAGTTTAAATAGACTTTGTGTAAAGGCCATCATATGCATTAAGTTTAAAGGGGTATTCCCATCTCCAAGATCCTAGCCCTATATGTAGTAGGTGTAGTAATAATAATAATAACAATAGTAATAATAATAACAATAATAGCAAATACCTCCAATTAGAAATGTAGTATAGTTTTTCTGATTCACTATGTCTCTTTCCTCATGTGCAGGCATTGCAGGACCTTAGGTATCCATGGTTACGACCACTAGCTAACTAACCACTAACTGTCACTATATTAGTGGACGTAACCATGGATATCTAAGGTCCTGCAATGCCTGCAGATGAGAAAAGAGACAGCGAATTAAAAAAACTATACTACATTTCAAATTGAAGGAATTTGCTAATATTATTATTATTATTATTATTATTACTACACCTACTATATATTGGGATAGGATCTTGGAGATGGGAAAACCTCTTTAAGTTGTCCTCTTTGACATAAGCACTCTCTCCCCCATTGAAACATATGATTGTTTGGCTGAGCAGAATATTCATGTGTATGAGGCAGTCAGGAGAGATCGGTGCCATACAGCTGTCAGCTGTTGCATGTGTATGGTCAACTTAAAAATCAAACCTGCCTGTCTATAAAGAGTTGGGGCTTAAGTTGAGTATACACATTAGCTTAAAGTGGTTGTCCACTACTCGAACAACCTCTTTTCAATCCCTATGTTTCCCCCTTGTAAAATAACAACACTTATACTCCCCTCCAGTACCAAGGCTGATCAGTGGTGTCAGCACTGGCTCTTCGTAAGGATCATGTGATATTTTTAGGTCACACGACCCCTGCCGCTAATCCGTGGCTGCTTCACTCTCCCCACCTTTGTGTGAATCGCATACATCCAGAGGAAGTGGGAGAGCAGCAGCAATGGAATTGAGTATAACCATTATTATTTTGTAAGGGGGATACATAGGGATTGAGAAGAACTTGTCCAAGTAGTGAATAACCCTTTTAATGTCGGCTACACCCTCCCTCCATGTAATGTGTATGAGGACCTAACGATTTACACTCATTGATAGAAGTTGAGGTAACGAAAGATTTGGCAGCTGGATTTCAACATGCCTTATCCTTTTGATCTCAAGGGAGATATGCCACCAACAGAGATGTTTGACATTGACTTTCTCACCTCTCCCCAGTATGAACATATGCATGGTACTCACATTATGTGTTGGTTCTCAACAAATTACGTTAGAGCCAATCAAAAACATAAAACCCATAATTATTTACCGACTGGATTAAACTTGTATTTTAGTTTAGAATGCCAAAAGACTTTTTGTAGTTTAGGAACCTGTTATGATGACCTGGTGGTTAGGAGCACTAGGAATGACCTGATGAGCAAACTAGTAATACAGGACAAGCTCTGGTAAGTGGGAGCTCTGCTGACCGCAACCCCTAATCCTATCACAAACAACTAGAAATAGCCGTGGAGCATACCTGACTCTGCCTAGACGCCTCTTCACAGCCTAAGAGCTAACTACCCCTACAGATAGAAAATAAAGCCTAACTTGCCTCAGAGAAATTCCCCAAAGAAATAAGCAGCCCCCCACAAATATTGACTGTGAGTTAAGATGGAAGTCACAAACACAGGAATGAAATAGGTTTCAGCAAAGGAGGCCAGACTTAACTAAACAGACTGAGGATAGAAAAGGTATCTTTGCGGTCAGCATAAAAAAACTACCAAAAAACCACGCAGAGTGTACAAAAGAGACCCCCGCACCGACTCACGGCGTGGAGGTGCCACTCTGCATCCCAGAGCTTCCAGCTAGCTGGGCAAAATCATGATAGCAAGCTGGATAAGAAAAACAGTGGTAAACAAATAAGCTAGCAGGGACTTAGCTTTTGCTGGAGTAGACAGGTCATCTGAAAGATCCAAGAGAGAACTGAACCAGTACTAGAACATTGACAGCTGGCATCAAGTAACGATCTAAGTGGAGTTAAATAGAGCAGCAGCCTAGAACTAAACGAGGTCAGCTGAGGAAGGAACCTCAGAGCCAGCAGCTCCACTCACAGCCACCAGAGGGAGTCCATGGACAGAACTCACTGAAGTACCATTCATAACCACCGGAGGGAGTTCGAGAACAGAATTCACAATAGTACCCCCCCCCTTGAGGAGGGGTCACCGAACCCTCACCAGAGCCCCCAGGCCGATCAGGACGAGCCATATGAAAGGCACAAACAAGATCGGCAGCATGAACATCAGAGGCAACCACCCAGGAATTATCCTCCTGACCATAACCTTTCCACTTGACTAGGTACTGAAGTTTCCGTCTCGAAATACGAGAATCCAAAATCTTCTCCACCACATACTCCAACTCCCCCTCAACCAACACCGGGGCAGGAGGGTCGACGGAGGGAACCATAGGAGCCACATACAGTATCTCCGCAACAACGACCTATGGAACACATTATGGATGGCGAAAGAAGCTGGAAGGTCCAAACGAAATGACACAGGATTAAGAATTTCCAAAATCTTATAAGGACCAATGAAACGAGGCTTAAACTTAGGAGACGAAACCTTCATAGGAACATAACGAGACGATAACCAAACCAAATCCCCAACACAAAGTCGGGGACCAACACAGCGACGGCGGTTAGCGAAACGCTGAGCCTTCTCCTGGGACAATGTCAAATTGTCCACCACATGAGTCCAAATCTGCTGCAACCTGTCCACCACAGAATCCACACCAGGACAGTCCAAAGGCTCAACCTGTCCTGAAGAAAAACGAGGGTGGAAACCAGAATTACAGAAAAAAGGCGAAACCAAAGTGGCCTAGCTGGCCCGATTATTAAGGGCGAACTCAGCCAAAGGCAAGAAGGACACCCAATCATCCTGATCAGCAGAAACAAAGCATCTCAGATATGTCTCCAAAGTCTGATTGGTTCGTTCGGTTTGGCCATTTGTCTGAGGATGGAAAGCTGAAGAAAAAGACAAATCAATGCCCATCTTAGCACAAAAGGACCGCCAAAACCTCAAAACAAACTGGGAACCTCTGTCCGACACGATGTTCTCCAGAATGCCATGTAAATGAACCACGTGCTGGAAAAATAATGGAACCAAATCAGAGGAGGAAGGCAATTTAGGCAAAGGTACCAAATGGACCATCTTAGAGAAGCGATCACAAACCACCCAGATAACCGACATCCTTTGAGAGACAGGGAGATCTGAAATAAAATCCATGGAAATATGCGTCCAGGGCCTTTTCGGGACCGGCAAGGGCAAAAGCAACCCACTGGCACGAGAACAGCAGGGCTTAGCCCGAGCACAAGTCCCACAGGACTGCACAAAAGAACGCACATCCCGTGACAAGGAAGGCCACCAAAAGGATCTAGCCACCAAATCCCTGGTACCAAAGATTCCAGGATGACCAGCCAACACAGAACAATGAACCTCAGAGATAACTCTACTAGTCCATCTATCAGGTACAAACAGTTTCTCCGCTGGGCAACGGTCAGGTCTATCAGCCTGAAACTCCTGCAGCACCCGCCGCAAATCAGGGGAGATGGCAGACAAAATTACCCCCTCTTTGAGAATACCAGCCGACTCAGTAACTCCCGGAGAATCAGGCACAAAACTCCTTGAAAGGGCATCAGCCTTCACATTCTTAGAGCCCGGAAGGTACGAAACCACAAAATCGAAGCGGGAGAAAAACAGCGACCATCGAGCCTGTCTAGGATTCAACCGCTTGGCAGACTCGAGATAAGTCAGATTCTTGTGATCCGTCAAGACCACCACGCGATGCTTGGCTCCTTCAAGCCAATGTCGCCACTCCTCGAACGCCCACTTCATGGCCAACAACTCTCGATTGCCCACATCATAATTGCGCTCAGCAGGCGAAAACTTTCTAGAAAAGAAAGCACATGGTTTCATCACCGAGCCATCAGAACTTCTTTGAGATAGAACAGCCCCTGCTCCAATCTCAGAAGCATCCACCTCGACCTGAAACGGGAGCGAAACATCTGGCTGACACAACACAGGGGCAGAAGAAAAACGACGCTTCAACTCCTGAAAAGCCTCAACGGCCGCAGAGGACCAATTGACCACATCCGCACCTTTCTTGGTTAAATCAGTCAGTGGTTTAACAACACTAGAAAAATTAGCGATGAAGCGACGGTAAAAATTAGCAAAGCCCAGGAATTTCTGAAGGCTCTTCACAGAAGTAAGCTGAGTCCAATCATAAATGGCCTGAACTTTAACAGGGTCCATCTCGATAGTAGAAGGGGAAAAAATGAAGCCCAAAAATGAAACCTTCTGAACTCCAAAGAGACATTTAGACCCCTTCACAAACAAAGAATTAGCATGAAGGACCTGGAACACCATTCTGACCTGCTTCACATGAGACTCCCAATCGTCCGAAAAAAACAAAATATCATCCAAATATACAATCATGAATCTATCCAGGTACTTTCGGAAGATGTCATGCATAAAGGACTGAAACACAGATGGAGCATTAGAAAGCCCGAATGGCATCACCAGGTACTCAAAATGGCCCTCGGGCGTATTAAATGCTGTTTTCCATTCGTCGCCCTGTTTAATACGCACAAGATTATACGCCCCTCGAAGATCTATCTTGGTGGACCAGCTAGCCCCCTTAATCCGAGCAAACAAATCAGACAGTAATGGCAAGGGGTACTGAAATTTGATGGTGATTTTATTGAGAAGGCGGTAATCTATACAAGGTCTCAGAGAACCATCCTTCTTGGCCACAAAAAAAAACCCTGCTCCCAACGGTGACGACGACGGGCGAATATGCCCTTTCTCCAAGGACTCCTTTACATAACTCCGCATAGCGGCGTGTTCTGGCACAGATAAATTGAACAGTCGGCCCTTCGGAAACGTACTACCAGGAGTCAAATTAATAGCACAATCGCAATCCCTATGAGGAGGTAGGGCACTGGATTTGGGCTCATCAAATACATCCCGGTAATCTGACAAGAACTCAGGGACTTCAGAATGATGGGAAGACGAAAAAGACAACAATGGGACATCCCCATGTACCCCTTGACAACCCCAACTGGATACAGACATTGATTTCCAATCCAATACTGGATTATGGACCTGTAGCCATGGCAAACCCAAAACGACCACATCATGCAGATTATGCAACACCAAAAAGCGAATATCCTCCTGATGTGCAGGAGCCATGCACATGGTCAATTGAGTCCAGTACTGAGGCTTATTCTTGGCCAAAGGCGTAGCATCAATTCCTCTCAATGGAATAGGATACTGTAAAGGCTCCAAGAAAAAACCACAGCGCCTGGCAAACTCCAAGTCCATCAAATTCAGGGCAGCGCCTGAATCCACAAATGCCATAACAGAATAGGACGACAAAGAGCAGATCAGAGTAACGGACAAAAGAAATTTTGGCTGTACCGTACCAATGGTGGCAGACCTAGCGAACCGCTTAGTGCGTTTAGGACAATCAGAGATAGCATGAGTGGAGTCACCACAGTAAAAACACAGCCTATTCTGACGTCTGTATTCTTGCCGTTCAGCTCTGGTCAAGGTCCTATCACATTGCAAAGGCTCAGGCCTCTGTTCAGAAGATACCGCCAAATGGTGCACAGTTTTGCGCTCACGTAAGCGTCGATCGATCTGAATGGCCAAGGACATAGACTCATTCAGACCAGCAGGCGTGGGGAATCCCACCATAACATCCTTAAGGGCTTCAGAAAGACCCTTTCTGAAAACTGCCGCCAGGGCACACTCATTCCACTGAGTAAGCACAGACCACTTTCTAAACTTCTGACAATATACCTCCGCTTCATCTTAACCCTGACACAAAGCCAGCAAGATTTTCTCTGCCTGATCCACTGAATCTGGTTCATCATAAAGCAACCCAAGAGCCAGAAAAAACGCATCTACATTATGCAATGCAGGATCTCCTGGCGCAAGGGAAAATGCCCAGTCTTGAGGGTTGCCACGTAGCAAATAAATAATGATTTTTACTTGCTGAATGGGGTCATCAGAGGAGCGGGGTTTCAAAACAAAAAACAGTCTACAATTATTTTTGAAATTCAGGAACTTAGATCTATCCCCAGAAAACAAATCAGGAATTGGAATTCTGGGTTCTAACATCGGGTTCTGAACTACATAATCTTGAATGCCTTGTACCCTTGCAGTGAGTTGATCCACACAAGAGGACAGACCTTGAATGTCCATATCTACACCTGTGTCCTGAACCACCCAGAGATTTAGGGGAAAAGAAAAACAAAACACGCTGCAGAGGAAAAAAAAATGGTCTCAGAACTTCTCTTATCCCTCTATTGAGATGCATTAACACTTTACGGGCCAGCTGTACTGTTATGATGACCTGGTGGTTAGGAGCACTAGGAATGACCTGATGAACAAACTAGTAATACAGGACAAGCTCTGGGAAGTGGGAGCTCTGCTGACCGCAACCCCTAATCCTATCACAAACAACTAGAAATAGCCGTGGAGTGTACCTGACTCTGCCTAGACGCCTCTTCACAGCCTAAGAGCTAACTACCCCTAAAGATAGAAAATAAAGCCTAACTTGCCTCAGAGAAATTCCCCAAAGAAATAAGCAGCCCCCCAAAAATATTGACTGTGAGTTAAGATGGAAGTCACAAACACAGGAATGAAATAGGTTTCAGCAAAGGAGGCCAGACTTAACTAAACAGACTGAGGATAGAATAGGTATCTTTGCGGTCAGCATAAAAAAACTACCAAAAAACCACGCAGAGTGTGCAAAAGAGACCCCTGCACCGACTCACGGCATGGAGGTGCCACTTTGCATCCCAGAGCTTCCAGCTAGCCGGGCAATATCATGATAGCAAGCTGGATAAGAAAAACAGTGGTAAACAAATAAGCAAGCAGGGACTTAGCTTTTGCTGGAGTAGACAGGTCATCTGAAAGATCCAAGAGAGAACTGAACCAGTACTAGAACATTGACAGCTGGCATCAAGTAACGATCTAAGTGGAGTTAAATAGAGCAGCAGCCTAGAACTAAACAAGGTCAGCTGAGGAAGGAACCTCAGAGCCAGCAGCTCCACTCACAGCCACCAGAGGGAGTCCATGGACAGAACTCACCGAAGTACCATTCATAACCACCGGAGGGAGTTCGAGAACAGAATTCACAACAGGAACCATTAATAAATTGGAATAAAAGTCTGGGCCTGATTGTTTGTGGTGACTGTCAAAGCACCCCAGACTTTTTTCTTTGATAAATCAATAAGGTCTCAATTATCTTACATTTTTTAATGTCTGTCTGACAGGTCAGAAAACAATTTTTGGTTGAATTTCCTTCTCCTTTTTTTATAGTTTTGTTTAGTTTTCTTGGTCTTTAAGGTTAAAAGTAGACCTAACTCCTTTGCGTTCAACCTATAACCTAACATGTTGATCCAGAAGAAGCAAAAACCCCATGAGGCAGATGCTAATTGTCCCATATTAGGGGAAGAATTCCTTCCAAATTCCACATACTGCAATTGGACTAGTTCTCTGGTTCATCGTCCCATCACAGAATCTATAATAATATAGTTATTAATAAAGGCATCCAGGCTGGATACATTTTTCTCACATGGATGAACACAAAACTTTTTTTTAGCACAGTGAACTTGTTGGACCTTTCTTCGTTAGAGTATTAAAAAACAAACTGTATAAGTTGGAGGTGACACACATAACCATAGATGTAGCCATGATGATGTTGAGGTAGCTGCCATGGGACTTTTGTAGCTTTATTCATTTGTGGATGCGATACTTAGATAAATACACTTGTTAATTCATGACCTTTTAGGATCTTCAGTCTAAAATACCCGAAGGCATATTGTGTCCTCACATTCCTGATTTGTATATTAGTCATGCCCCACCCTTGGATGTAAGTTGCACCTGTGCTTGCCTTCAGGGCACAGTGCCCACCATAGGTGAATTCTTACAGCTGGAACTGTAATGTAGTTTGAGATTACGTCCCTCTGTAATTGTGTCTAATTGTATGATTAGCGGTGGGACATTTGGCCGATGGATTCTCACACCCGGTAATGCTGGAAGTCATAAGCTGTATTTTCACAGACGTGCAGAGATTCCATCTGCTCTCGGGCAGTCAGGGATGGGCACAGACATGTTCCAGATTCCTCTCACTCTTTGCTCTTAGGTGAAAGGGTGTTTTGGAATTACATGTATTTTATTCTAATAATGGACAGAAAATCTTCGTTTCTACTTGTTGGGTTGTATTGTTGGTGCCTCATGCATGACTGATTTTCAATCATTTCTGGCCGCCTCAGTGTTTGTTTCATGTACATAACAGCTGCCTTGAAAATCAGATTGCAGCGCCAGAAAGAGATCTCTGGCAAGGAAGCTGCATTATTACACACCTCACCCTGTATTCAGGGTTGAGAAGGCTGCTGAATTTGCATATATATTCATGTTTAAGATGTCTCTACAGAATATTGTGATACATTGCTTGTTCGGTAGAGTCATTACAGCTAGTTTGTGGCCTAAGTGCACAACAGAAAGACGCAGGTGCTCTCTAGTCTAGTGCAGAAACCCATTTGTAACACAAAGAAAGGGTTTTTTACCCCAGAATAGACATATATCAATTATGAACTATCTGCAGCAGTGATGGACTGGGCTGGCAAAGGCCCACCAGTAACATTGATTCTTGGGGCTGGGACCCACTGTTCAGCTACATACAAAAATAACCTGACTCTAGCACACAAATTTACTTTTCTTTTGCTCTTTTGTAATCTTAGCTTGTCTAGCTTGTCTAATGAATGATTAGATTATACCTTTTTCTACAAATTGTGAATCAAGTGTAATACCACTCTCGTTAGTACTCCTTCACAGGGGCCTACCGGAGGATTCTCCTCTTCTCCTGTGGGCCTGGTCTGCAGTATTTTATGATATACATCTGATGACGGGGAGCTCCACTTGTGGCTCCCCCACCAGTCATTAGATCATGGGTTCTAAGTCCCCTGTTCCTCCACGCTGCTTAACAGTAGTGACAATTAGTTCAAGTATATGCCCTGCCACTCCATTTAATTTTGAGGGGTTGATGAAAACAGCCATGCAGTATACTCTATCTCAGTCAATCACCCAGACTTTGTATAGTGAAGTATGGCGTACGCTCGATCACATAGGTGTTCACACTGAAGTTATACAGTAAGGAGGAATAGGCGGCACGGAACACATGTTTTATTGATTTATAGGGGTCCCAGAGGTGAGCCCTCCGATAATCAGACATGTATTACTTATTATGTTGAAAAAAAAACTTTATAGCATGTTATTAGTCTTCTTCTATAAATTTGTTATAAATGCCATTAATCCATCTCTATTTCTTTTTCTTAGAAAGCTGAGTCATAAGCAACATGGCTGACAGTACAGTGCACACAGGTTTTCCACACTCATGAATGTTATATTACACCATACACGTGAGATATCTGTCAATCAATGCTATTTCTTATAACTTGAGCATCAATATTCGCACTTCACTCTTGGATTGGTTCTACAGTGAGCAGAAAAAGCCGCTGAAAGACACATGTGGCAAGAGTCTGTCTCCCGTGAGACAAAGGGTTGGGCAAGTTGAAATTCAACTTGCCTGATCCCTTAGCAGATGGTCGGTCAGGAACCCCCTAGAAGAATAGATTGTCGGCGGAAGATGTATATGGCCAAGTTTATTCTTCTGAGTTATTCCACTATGTCAAAATGCAAGATGTGACATTATCTATTGAGGCAGATTAGTCACTGAAGAGCATAAAAAAAATTACCCAAGTTTTCCACATAGTGATGTTCCTGATTTACATACTTTTCAAACTTGAGACTGGATAGAAGGGAATCAAAGGTGCCTATACATATGAGATGTAAGTTGGACAAACCCACCAATTTCCGGGATCAACCACAACAATGAAGAAAAAGGTCAGGCGTGTTACATTTCAGCATGCCCAGTCCTTTATTGCCATGGAAGAACACAGCATCAGCCAGAGGTCTCTGGAAAGGATTATTCTCAATTGAAAACACATGGATGCTAGCAGAGGCAAGCATTCATATGTGTCGTAGCATTTTAAGGATTAACTGTCAGCTGATAGCTCTCTAAGGTGATTGACTAACTTGAAGAGGTTGTTCAGTGAAAACAAGTTATCGATGTGGGTCTGACTACGGTCATCTGCATAGATTTGCAGAATGGGTGCAGCAATTTGCTTTTTTGGGCAGCCACATTGAAAACTAACTGAGCAGCAGTTGGGCATGGATACTGCCATTCCATTCTGGTTGGAATGAAAATTACCAGTTCTGATGGTTGGTGTGGGTCCCAGCAGTCGGACCCCAATTGATCAATAAGTTATCTCATTGCAAACCTAAAAATCATCATCAGGTACTAATTGTCGAACTATATTTGTGTTAGGACAGCGCCGTCGCCCCTGCACGAGTCCCCTTCCTCACCTCAGCACGATCGCATGCGTGTTCACTTACCCTCCCTCGCTGCTCTGGTCCCCTCAGCGTTTGCTTCCTCCCAGGACCTGTGCATGGCTTGCAGGTTTCCTGAGAGCATGCTTAGGGCACCCGTGCTCTCTCTGTTTCTTAAAGGAGCAATGCATTTTTCTGAAAATGTCCCCAGCGAATAGCTGGGAGACACCTGATATTTAAGGCACCCTCTCCTATTAGGAGGTGCCTTAACAGCATTAGTATCAATGTGTTATCCTGCTACCTGCTAGTTGTAAGGTCCCTATACTTGTGCTCCCTGTCTACCTAATCCTTCCCATCCTCTCTGAACTTGATCCTGCCCATCCCGCTGTAATCTGTTCCTGAGACTGTCCTGCCTCTACCTAGTATTGAGCCTGATCTGTCTCATCTGCACCTGTACCGCTATTCTCACCTGTCCAGTTTGAATCACCACCCATGTTCCTTCACTCCAGTCCACCCTGTGTTCCTGAACCTATCCTGTCCATGCCTGATCCAGTTCCTGTTCTGTCTACCAGCTGTGTAGTCCTATACAGAATCTGTTCGGTCTGCTAGCTGTGCAGTGCTATACAGAATCTGTTTTGTCTAACCATCCACACATCCTCCAGTTAACTAGTTTCTTGATGGTCCTACTTCCCTGCCCCTTTGAGGGTCGGCTGCTGCAGCTCTGGGGTCTGTCATGGAGTAGCACCTGGCATCCACCTGGGTTCAAGTCTAACCACACCATCAGGGGCTCTAGTGAATAATCAGGTTTTTGTGTAGTTATGCCCCTACAGACTCTTCCCGGACCATGGCAGAGTGGTTCCACAGCCACATGCGTAACAGTTTGCTAAGGCCATGGAACCCGCTGACTCTCTTACCCCTTCAATCTTGGAACTGTTCCAAGAGATAACTCATCAGAGAGACCAGCAAGTTAAGATCTTGTCATATCTACGAACTGTAAACACCCCCCTGGATGCTCTGACATCTGCATCCGCAGCCACTCCGGTTCAAGCTGCGGCCACCTCGGCTGTGAACATTCAGTCCGCAAGTCATCCCCATCTGTCTGCACCATCACATTTTGACCGTGATGGTGATTTATCAACCAGTTGTCACTGCACTTTGCCCACCAGTTCCCCTCCGATTGGGTGGAAGTAGCCTTCATAATGTCCCGTCTTGGAGTAGAGGCTCTGGCATGGCTCAACCCCTTGTGGGAAAGAGGAGATGCTATAATCTCAGATCCGCAGGCTTTCCTAGAGGCATTCCGCAAAGCACTTGACGAGTCCAGCCAAGTTATTTCTGCCGCCTTATCCCTCCTCAGGCTGCGCCAGGCCAGTCTGTCAGCAGGCCAATGTGCCATCTGGTTCTACACCCTGGCTTCTGAACCTGGTTGGAACAACAAGGCACTGGTAGCCGCCTTCTGGGAAGAATCAAGGATGAGCAAGCAGGTCGAGACATTCCCACAACATTGGACTATCTAGTTTTCCTGACCATCCGAATCGACTTCTGGTTCCAGGAGCACTCCCAAGAGACAGCGTGTGAAAGAAAACTGCTTCGTCTGGCTTTGTCCTTCCAAAGGCCACAGACTCTCATGAACCTATTCAGGTCGACAACGTGAAACTGGCTGAGCAACAGCAGGAGATCCATTGAGCCAAGAGCTTGTGCTTCTATTGTGGAGGCCCAGGATACCTCAATCATTATTACTCCAAGATGTCGGGAAACTCTCTAGCCTAGGGCCAGTAAGAGAGGCTACCCTGGGCAAGAATAATCCCTTTCCACCGTTGATCCTGACTGTATCTGTGACTTGCGGAGGTTCCCGGTTCGTTGAGATGGCATGCCTGGATTCCTGTGCAGGGAGCAGTGGTAGATTGTTACCATTCAACAACTCCAGAATCCATTGTTGGTGTCATCTGTCGATGGGAGGGCCCTATCTGAAGCTGTTCCGGTGGTCACTGAGCAAGTAGATCTCAGATAAGAATGCTGTACACTGAGAAGGTCAATAAAAACAAATATACCAGGTACATAGTAATTAATTGTATGTCACACCATAATGGACCAAAAATATTAGAAAAATATTAGGCAAAGCCACTCATCAGAAAAAAGGAGAAGAGGAACTTAAAGGGATAAAAACTGCGTTATTGATGCAAAATATTAAAAATATTCAATATAAAATCTAGACAAACAGATGAGTAATAGGAGAAAAAGGGAACCAGAATCAATGAGTCATGGAGGTAGATAAATATGAGACAAATGAGCGTTTAAACCACCATGGTATTTATAACGCATCACAAAACTATCCAACCGAGTATGTTAATGAGAATCTGGCAAGGGGATTTGTTGTGAATTTGGATTCTGGGCTCCCCCGGTGGCTACTGGTGGAATTGAACTTGTGACATCATCTTCCCTGTTCACCTGTTCTGATTAGATCTGGGTGTCGCTATATAACCTGGCTTCTCTGTTAGATGCTTGCCGGTCAACAATGTTATCAGAAGCCTCTCTGTGCTTGTTCCTGCTCCCAGACATCTACTAGATAAGTTGGACATTCGTCCATGTTTTGTTTTTGTATTTTGGTTCCAGTTCACAGCTGCAGTTTCGTTACTGTGTCTGGAAAGCTCTTGTTGATCAGGAATTGCCACTCTGGTATTATGAGTTAATGCCAGAGTCCTAAAGTAATTTCTGGATGTGTTTTGTTAGGGTTTTTTACTGACCATGAAAGTATGCTTTCTGTCTTCTGCTATCTAGAAAGCGGACCTCAAATTTGCTAAAACTATTTTCCTGCTGCGTTTGTTGTTTCATCTCATATCACCGCCAATATATGTGGGGGGCTTCTGTCTCCTTTTTGGGCATTTCTCTAGAGGTGAGTCAGGTCTTATATTTCCCTCTGCTAGCATTATTTAGTTCTCCGGCCGGCGCTGGGCATATAGGGATAAAAAGTAGGACATGCTACCTGGCTACTTCTAGATGATGCGGTAGGTTTAGTTCATGGTCAGTACAGTTACATCTTCCAAGAGCTTGTTCCTATTGAGGCTTATGCTAGTTCTCTGGCCATGGAGATCATGACAGTTTGACCGGCCCCTAAAGGGTTAAAATCCTTGGCTGAGAAAGGAGAGAAATAAGAAGTCTGCTGAAAATTTTTTTTTTTTTTTTTTTTTTTTTTCTCTAGTAGTTAGTGTGCTCTTAATTGGATCACTTGCCAGTCTGTCTATGCTGCAGTCTTTCTTTTTTTTCTCTCTCCTTCTAATCTTTGAATGGCTCTATGTTCACCTGTCTATAATGGATCTACAGAGTGTAACTGCAGGTTTGAATAATCTCGCCACGAAAGTACAAAGTTTGCAAGATTTTGTTGTTCATGCTCCGGTATCAGAGCCGAGAATTCCTTTGCCGGAATTCTTCTCAGGGAATAGATCTAGCTTTCAGAATTTTAGAAATAATTGTAAGTTATTTTTGTCCCTGAAATCTCGTTCTGCTGGAGACCCTGCACAGCAGGTTGGGATTGTGATTTCCTTGCTCCGCGGCGACCCTCAAGATTGGGCTTTTGCATTGGCACCAGGGGATCCTGCGTTGCGCAATGTGGATGCGTTTTTTCTGGCCTTGGGCTTGCTTTATGAGGAACCTCATTTGGAACTTCAGGCAGAAAAAACTTTGATGTCCCTATCGCAGGGGCAAGATGAAGCTGAAATTTACTGCCAAAGATTCCGTAAATGGTCTGTGCTTACTCAGTGGAATGAGTGTGCCTTGGCGGCTACTTTCAGAGAGGGTCTTTCTGATGCCATTAAGGATGTTATGGTGGGGTTCCCTGTGCCTGCAAGTCTGAATGAGTCCATGACAATGGCCATTCAGATCGATAGGCGTCTGCGGGAGCGCAAACCAGTGCACCATCTGGCGGTGTCCACTGAGAAGACGCCAGAAAACATGCAGTGTGATAGAATTCTGTCCAGAAGCGAGCGGCAGAATTTTAGACGGAAAAATGGGTTGTGTTTCTATTGTGGGGATTCTACTCATGTTATATCAGCATGCTCTAAGCGTACTAAAAAGCTTGATAAATCCGTTCCCATTGGCACTTTACAGTCTAAATTTATTTTGTCTGTGACCCTGATTTGCTCTTTGTCATCTATTACTACGGACGCCTATATCGACTCTGGCGCCGTTTTGAGTCTTATGGATTGGTCCTTTGCCAATCGTTGTGGGTATGATTTAGAGCCTTTGGAGACTCTTATTCCTCTGAAGGGGATTGACTCCACCCCATTGGCTAATAATAAACCACAATACTGGACACAAGTGACTATGTGTATTAATCCGGATCACCAGGAGACTATTCGTTTTCTGGTGCTGTATAATCTACATGATGATTTGGTGCTAGGATTGCCATGGCTGCAGTCTCACAACCCAGTCCTTGACTGGAGAGCTATGTCTGTGTTGAGCTGGGGATGTAAGGGGACTCATGGGGACGTACCTTTGGTGTCCATTTCATCATCTATTCCCTCTGAAATCCCTGAGTTCCTGTCTGATTATCGTGACGTCTTTGAAGAACCCAAGCTGGGTTCGCTACCTCCGCACCGTGAGTGCGATTGTGCTATAGATTTAATTCCGGGTAGTAAATACCCAAAGGGTCGTTTATTTAATCTGTCTGTGCCTGAACATACTGCTATGCGAGAATATATAAAGGAGTCCTTGGAAAAGGGACATATTCGTCCATCGTCATCTCCCTTAGGAGCCGGTTTTTTCTTTGTGTCAAAAAAAGACGGCTCTTTGAGACCATGTATTGATTATCGGCTTTTGAATAAAATCACGGTTAAATATCAATACCCATTGCCGTTGCTGACTGATTTGTTTGCTCGCATAAAGGGGGCCAAGTGGTTCTCTAAGATTGATCTCCGTGGGGCGTATAATTTGGTGCGGATCAGGCAGGGGGATGAGTGGAAAACCGCATTTAATACGCCCGAGGGCCACTTTGAGTATTTGGTGATGCCTTTTGGTCTTTCTAATGCCCCTTCAGTCTTCCAGTCCTTTATGCATGATATTTTCCGCGATTTTTTGGATAAATTTATGATAGTGTATCTGGATGATATTCTGATTTTTTCGGATGATTGGGACTCTCATGTCCGGCAAGTTAAGAGGGTTTTTCAGGTTTTGCGGTCTAATTCTCTGTGTGTCAAGGGTTCTAAGTGCGTTTTTGGGGTTCAGAGAATTTCCTTTTTGGGATATATTTTTTCTCCCTCTTCCATTGAGATGGATCCTGTCAAGGTTCAAGCTATTTGTGATTGGACGCAGCCCTCTTCTCTTAAAAGTCTTCAGAAATTTTTGGGCTTTGCCAACTTTTATCGTCGATTTATTTCTGGTTTTTCGGATGTCGTTAAGCCATTGACCGATTTGACTAGACAGGGTGCTGATGTTGCTAATTGGTCCCCTGATGCTGTGGAGGCCTTTCAGGAGCTTAAGTGCCGTTTTTCTTCTGCCCCTGTGTTGCGTCAGCCTGATGTGACTCTTCCTTTTCAGGTTGAGGTCGACGCTTCTGAGATCGGGGCTGGGGCAGTGTTGTCGCAGAAAAGTTCTGACTGCGCCGTGATGAGGCCTTGTGCCTTCTTTTCCCGTAAATTTTCGCCCGCTGAGCGGAATTATGATGTTGGGAATCGGGAGCTTTTGGCCATGAAGTGGGCGTTTGAGGAGTGGCGCCATTGGCTCGAGGGGGCCAGACATCAGGTGGTGGTATTGACTGACCACAAAAATTTGATCTATCTTGAGACCGCCAGGCGCCTGAATCCTAGACAGGCGCGCTGGTCATTATTTTTCTCTCGGTTTAATTTTGTGGTATCGTACCTACCGGGTTCTAAGAATGTTAAGGCGGATGCCCTTTCTAGGAGTTTTGAGCCTGATTCACCCGGCAACTCTGACCCCACAGGTATTCTTAAGGAGGGAGTTATCTTGTCAGCCGTTTCTCCAGACCTGCGGCGGGCCTTGCAGGAGTTTCAGGCGGATAGACCGGATCGTTGTCCGCCTGATAGGTTGTTTGTTCCTGATGATTGGACCAGTAGAGTCATCTCTGAGGTACATTCTTCTGCATTGGCAGGTCATCCTGGAATTTTTGGTACCAGGGATTTGGTGGCAAGATCCTTCTGGTGGCCTTCCCTGTCACGAGATGTGCGAGGCTTTGTGCAGTCTTGTGACGTTTGTGCTCGGGCCAAGCCTTGTTGTTCTCGGGCTAGTGGATTATTGTTGCCCTTGCCTATTCCTAAGAGGCCTTGGACACACATCTCGATGGATTTTATTTCAGATCTGCCTGTTTCTCAGAAGATGTCTGTCATCTGGGTGGTGTGTGACCGTTTTTCTAAGATGGTCCATTTGGTTCCCCTGCCCAAATTGCCTTCTTCTTCCGAGTTGGTGCCCCTGTTTTTTCAAAATGTTGTTCGTTTGCATGGTATTCCTGAGAATATCGTTTCTGACAGAGGAACCCAATTTGTGTCTAGATTTTGGCGGGCATTCTGTGCTAGGATGGGCATAGATTTGTCTTTTTCGTCTGCTTTTCACCCTCAGACTAATGGCCAGACCGAGCGGACTAATCAGACCCTGGAGACATATCTGAGGTGTTTTGTGTCTGCTGACCAGGATGATTGGGTTGCTTTTTTGCCATTGGCGGAGTTCGCCCTCAATAATCGGGCCAGCTCTGCCACTTTGGTGTCCCCGTTTTTCTGTAATTCGGGGTTCCACCCTCGATTTTCCTCCGGTCAGATGGAATCCTCGGATTGTCCTGGAGTGGATGCGGTGGTGGAGAGATTGCATCATATCTGGGGGCAGGTGATGGACAATTTAAAGTTGTCCCAGGAGAAGACTCAGCTTTTTGCCAACCGTCACCGTCGTGTTGGTCCTCGGCTTTGTGTTGGAGATTTGGTGTGGTTGTCTTCTCGTTTTGTCCCTATGAGGGTCTCATCTCCTAAGTTTAAGCCTCGGTTCATCGGTCCGTATAAAATATTGGAGATTCTTAACCCTGTTTCCTTCCGTTTGGACCTCCCTGCATCCTTTTCTATTCATAACGTTTTTCATCGGTCGTTATTGCGCAGGTATGAGGCACCGGTTGTGCCTTCCGTTGAGCCTCCTGCTCCGGTGTTGGTTGAGGGTGAGTTGGAGTACGTTGTGGAAAAAATCCTAGACTCCCGTGTTTCCAGACGGAGACTCCAGTATCTGGTCAAGTGGAAGGGATACGGCCAGGAGGATAATTCTTGGGTCACTGCATCTGATGTTCATGCCTCTGATCTGGTTCGTGCCTTTCATAGGGCCCATCCTGATCGCCCTGGTGGTTCTGGTGAGGGTTCGGTGCCCCCTCCTTGAGGGGGGGGTACTGTTGTGAATTTGGATTCTGGGCTCCCCCGGTGGCTACTGGTGGAATTGAACTTGTGACATCATCTTCCCTGTTCACCTGTTCTGATTAGATCTGGGTGTCGCTATATAACCTGGCTTCTCTGTTAGATGCTTGCCGGTCAACAATGTTATCAGAAGCCTCTCTGTGCTTGTTCCTGCTCCCAGACATCTACTAGATAAGTTGGACATTCGTCCATGTTTTGTTTTTGTATTTTGGTTCCAGTTCACAGCTGCAGTTTCGTTACTGTGTCTGGAAAGCTCTTGTTGATCAGGAATTGCCACTCTGGTATTATGAGTTAATGCCAGAGTCCTAAAGTAATTTCTGGATGTGTTTTGTTAGGGTTTTTTACTGACCATGAAAGTATGCTTTCTGTCTTCTGCTATCTAGAAAGCGGACCTCAAATTTGCTAAAACTATTTTCCTGCTGCGTTTGTTGTTTCATCTCATATCACCGCCAATATATGTGGGGGGCTTCTGTCTCCTTTTTGGGCATTTCTCTAGAGGTGAGTCAGGTCTTATATTTCCCTCTGCTAGCATTATTTAGTTCTCCGGCCGGCGCTGGGCATATAGGGATAAAAAGTAGGACATGCTACCTGGCTACTTCTAGATGATGCGGTAGGTTTAGTTCATGGTCAGTACAGTTACATCTTCCAAGAGCTTGTTCCTATTGAGGCTTATGCTAGTTCTCTGGCCATGGAGATCATGACAGGGATTCATACAGAAGTACTCTTCACTGGCAGGAGCCGATTTCCTTCAAGAAAAAGGATGGGACACTGCAGCCTTGCATAGGTTATAGGCATCTCAATCTGATCATGGTTAAGAACAAATCCATTGTACGATTGCCTCAGAGGTGCCAGGATTTTTACCAAGCTGGATTTGAGAGGAGCTGGATTGTATAACTAATGTGGATATGCCGAAGAGATGAATAGAAGACTGCTTTCAACACCCAGGACGGTCATCATGAGTACTGGGTTATGCCGTTTGGGCTCAGTATTGCCCAGGTGTCTAGGAAGAATTTGTGAACAACATATTCCTACATCTCCTCTATACTCGTGTCATGGTTTATCTGGATGATATCTTGGTCTTCTCTCCACATCTGCCCTTTCATAGGCGGAATGTTTTCTAAGTCCTGCAGCGGCTGAGGGAGAATCGCCTGTACTCAAAATTTGAAAAATGTGTTTTTGGACAATCTTCTCTGCTTTTACTAGGCTATATCATCTCAGACACGGGCTTGAAAATGGATCCAGAGAAAGTGTCTTGCATTCTCAAGTGGCTGTGCCCTGCTGGTGTTAAAGCTATCCAGCAATTCCTAGGATTCGACAATTTAGACCGACAATTCATTCCATATTTCTCAACCCGGACCACTCTCAACTCCGCTATGATTTGTAAGGTGCTGATTCAAGGGTATGTACTTGAAAGGCTGAGAACGCTTTTCTGTCCCTGAAACAGGCCTTTTTGTCCCTTTCCAGTATTACATCAACCTGAAGTGAGAAAACTATTCTTTCTAGAGGTAGATGCTTCATCTTCCGAGGCAGGAACAGTTCTCTCCCAGAAGTCTGCCTCCAGAGTGGTTGCCTGCGGATTTTTCTTAAAGGCCTTCTCTGTCACAGAGGGCAAGTACTCGATTAGCGACCAAGAGTTTCTGGTATTTAAGATTGCCCTATAGGAGTGACGGTGCTTTCTAGAGGGAGCAGTTCATCTTGTCATCATTTTTACAGACCACAACACCGTGGCCTATCTGCAGTTTGCACAAAAACTGAACTTGCCCCAGGCTAGGTGTTCGCTATTTTTTACCCGTTTTAAGTTTGTTCTGCATTTTTGGCCAGCTGACAAGAACATCAAAGTGAATTCACTTTCTCACTCCTTCCTGCCCACTAACTGAGAGGAGGAACCCAAACTTATCATAGAGCCATCCAAGATGGAAACTGTGGCTCCGGTAAACTTGTCTCAAATTCATTTCTCCAGGAAAGACAATGGTGTCTGAATCGGATAAGAGGTGAGTCCTGTTACAAGGTGGCGGATCATGCTGGGCGGAGAAAAACATTACAGTTCATCTCGCGTTACTATTGGTGCCTATCATACGTAAGGATATCATGGAGTTTTTTCTGCTTGTCCTTCCTGTGCCTGCAACAAAACTCCCAGGCAATTCCCATCACTTCCCGTGCCCTCGGCGCCTAGGCAGAACATCGCTATGGACTTTATTACTGACCTCTCTTTGTCCTCTAGCTGCTCCGTCATCTGGGTAATGGTGGATCACATCATGAAAATGGCTCATTTTACCCCATTGCCGGGCCTCCCGTCTACTACAAGCCTTCCAAGAAATTTATCCAGCACATCTTCTGCCTTCACAGATTTACTCTTCCCATCATGTCCGACCGAGATGTCCAATTCACATCCAAATTCTGGCAAGCATTGTGCAAACTTCTGAATGTGGTGACGAGCTTCTCTTACATCTGTATACCACTCTCAATCCAACGGACACGTATAGAGTCAACCAGGTTATGGCCAACTTCCTGCGACACTTCACAAACGCACATCATGACATTTGGTCAAGCTGTTACCATGGGCATAGTTCTCCTATAACAATAACAGAAGTGAGCCTTCTGCAAGTTCTCCATTCTTTATTGCCTTTGGACAAAAGCCAGGAATCCCTCTTCTGGTGTCGGACGCTTCTGGCATACCAGCAATTGATGCTTTCAAAAAGGATTCCTTGAAGATATGGAAGGACACCAAAGTCACTCTAGAAAAATCATCTGCGTGTATGAAGAGGCATGCAGACAAAAGACACTTAGATCTGCCTTGTTATCATTCAGGGGATAAGGTGTAACTATCTTCGAAATACATCCGTCTCAAGATCCCATCCTACAAATTGGGTCCTCGCTTCATCGGTCCCTTTGAAGCTTTCATGCAAATGAAAGCCGTATCTTATAAGTTGAAGTTGACAGCCTCTTTATGAGTACCCAATTCCTTCCACCAGTCCCTTCTGAAGACTTTTACCTAGAGTCCCTTCCTCAAGGATCCTGTTGCTATGCCTGGTCCCATCAGCTCCGATGATGTCCTTGAGGTGAAAAATATCTTAGCCTTGAAGAACGTGAGAGGAAAAACCTTTTTCTTAGTTCATTGAAAGGAGGGAGGGTGGCTTTTGCCCAGTCACTCGAATGAGGTAAAACTAAGCTGCAAGAAAATCAGTGCAGTAATACATTTTGTAAAGGAATCCATGTGAAAATATACTTCAAATATACTTTATACATCAAAAGCATAAATTTAAGACTCTGTTTACACTGCTCCCTGTTTACAGATTTATTAAAAAAAATATTGTCCTTACTCAGCCACTCAAATTTGCCAATCTTCATTGTTTATTCTTTCCAGTTTTTTCTACAGATTCCTTAACTGTTTTGTTTGATTCTTTGGAATATTATCTGCCTATCCACCACCAAAATTATTAAACACATTCAAGCCTCATAAAAGTTTTGCATTTGTTTAATTGTGCTGGGATTCTCAGAAAGAATATTGTGGCATGCTGCACTATGTTTACAATAAAATGATGGATGTCATGGCAGAAACCCAATTGTCCTCCATAATAGTCAATGTAGTCTGTAATATGCTTTAGGTGTCCATCATGTGATAAATCAACCATCATACTGTATGTGCTCGTGCACACCACCGTGTTTTCTGTCCGAATGTGATCTGACAAAAGATAGGATCGCACTGGGACCACTTTTAGTCTATGGGGTCGTGCACATGTTAGGTCCAGTCCGAGGAAAAACACGCTTCATGCCTGAGTTTGATGCGATATGCAGATCACACTCGGCTGTGCAAGTCCATGAGTCTGTGGAAATCACTGGACTGCACTCTGATGACATCGGAGTGCAGTCCCATTTCCACGGACTGACAGAATAGAGAAGACGGAGACCTTTTTTTCTCCCCATCCGAGAGAATCGGTCCCCACTATGATCACACTCTGATCAAACTCTGATTAGAGTATGTTTGTATAATTGGCTCGATTCTCTCACCAAACCTATGATAGAACAACACAATCGAATTACAAATGCAAATGTAAACAGTCTTAGGACGGTGATGAAATTACAGTATCTGCAGGGTATAGGCACTACATGCTTATCCAAAATTGCTTTACAGTAAGGGTAGAGTTATTCCTCCTAGAGTGGAGTTTGGACAATAATCTTGTAGGCAAGGAGGCCTTTATTACTATTTATTCCCATGGCTTTATAGTTATCCAGGTGTCCAGAGAGAGGACTAAATGATTGACATTGAGTATTTCGTGTTTTATTCATTGACTTTTGCAGAGCAGAAGCTCTATTGAACATTTCTGTAAAGAGGTATGGGACATTCGCTTCATGTCCATTTTCCAACTATACTGACCAGAGCAGATATGATTTACGTAGTAGATAGCAGAAATACACCCGGAGAGCTTCTCTTAAACTCCAATGGATTAGTCACCATATCCAGAATACTAGACCCATTCAGGATGGCGATGACATCAAAAAAACCCTGTATCCCATATAACCGAAGGTCATTATAATCCTCCACAGTAAACTTGATTGATAACACCTCAATCTGTAAAGATCTAGGAGATCCACTCCATAGCCTCATTTAGAGATATGCAAACCCCTAAGACTCATTTGCATCTACCATAATTAAACCTTAATGAAAAATGGCTGACCATGGTAGAGACATACGGTGCTAATATCAAATAGTCTCAAAACAATATATTATAACCTGGCATGGATTATAATGGCCAGATGCTTTATAAATTGCAGCTCACCTTTGTTTGGAATATCTGGTGTGCGTATAAGCGAGCAGTAAATGTATTCGCTAGTGATGTCTGATGGTCTCTAAGCTGTTACCTTGCACACTCCTGTCCGACATCATCCTAAGAAATAAGAATCATTTCTTGTAAATAGGTTACGCTGTAACAAGGCAGTGGCAGCTGTATAAGGCTTCATAATTTCATTGCGGATTCAATGTGATTATGTCTTTTTATGCATGGAACAAGTCAGGCTCCATATTGCACAGACAGATTAGTTGTGACATGTCATCTTTTGGAAACTAATAGATCGCAAGCTGCTGGGACACAGATCTACATATGATTAGGAACAGTAGCTTTGTGAATATCCATTTTCCTTCTATGCCGGAGGTACAATTTGCCAAGCCAGACAATGTATTTACATGCAAGATAAAAATAATCTGCTCACTGCTGTGCGCATTGATTGAGGGGATATGAAGAAGCAAACAATTCAGTGGACATGGTGTGAGCTCATCTGCCACACGTACAGCGGGATGCTGATGCCATTCCTTAACTTGCCTCATTGCTTAGAGTGTTGTGACCCTGACGACCTCCAATACATGAATATAACAAGACACAATGAAGAAACCCACCCGTGGTTAACACCTAGGAGGAAGAAAGAATACACGGAGGCGAAGGAAGCAGTATATATATATATATATATATATATATATATATATACATACATATATATATAGTAAGAAAGCTGCCGGACAAGTCCTTGAGGGGATAGGTGTGTCATCTGGGCTATTAGCTGCGGTGATGTGAGCTCGGAAGTATGCTCCAGCACATATAGTGCTGAGAGAGTTTTTTGGGCCATTCCAGGGCCGGGTTTTCCGATAAGAGATGGGTGGGAATGACGGCTCACATATCTCAGCCCCAGGGGCGTGGTTTGGCCGATAGAATGGAGGCCGAGTGTCTCATTCTGGAGGTGGAGATGTGTGGATCTCTTGTATGTTGGTCTGTGCTAAGGCCTAAAGAACAGGACACTATCCTGAGCGGGCGGACCCGCTATGTGGTGTATGGACATTCCAATGTTTTCATTGACTCATGGCTGAACACGATTCGAATATCGGATAACACCCGGGCATGATGTGATTTTTTTTCGTCAGGTCTAAGGAATTTATCAGACATGTGCGTGGCCCCATTCCGAGTGATCTCACATTTTCTAGGTTCGTACTTGGACCGATAATACAGGCGTCTGCACAAGCTTTTATGGTGTTTATTCGCATCGTGACCTCACTGACTACCAGATATTGTCTAGGTCCATTCTACCTTCCGATTGGCAAAGGTCCAAAGATCTGTTGTCGATCAATCAAAACGTTGTGCCATATCTGAGCAATATCCCATAACCTTTTATGGAGGAAATAACCCTGTAGACCCTGTTGTACAATATCTTTGCTGTTCAAATTTAGGATCAAAAGGCTGTGAGCCATGGCTGCTGTGTCCTTTGTAGTAAGAGCTCTCTTCATTTACATCAAGACACTTCCATCAATCTGATAACAGTGACTGGGGGACAACACGCTCTGATGTGATGATGACTTTGTATAATTTCTGCTTTGTCCCAAAAATACTTGAGTTCTGATTCATGTTCTCCACATTCCCACAAATTATTCAGAGCGCTGTCAGCATCTCATCTGATAGAAAACCTATTATCATCCCACATCGGTACGCTAAGTGTTCTGATGTTCAGTAATATAGCTGCACGTCAATCTCATCGCTGTTCGGCATCTTCTGGTCAGTATGACCTCCATTCAGCCAACTTACAAGCACATTCCATTATATTATGCTGGATTTATATTACTTTATATTAAATATTAATAGGAACTTTTTTTTTCTTGGGAAGAGCTTTGAGTCAGGAACTGAAGCATTTCTGTCTCTGGGTCAGCTATGAACACGCTCATGGCAAGTTTCTACAGACCCGTTCTCATAAGAAATTTACTATGACGTAAAACACTGTCAGCCGCAGCAGTAATCCGTCCCATTGAAACTGACCAGAATCTATACCATGGCAAAAAAATTGCAAATTATTCCCATTAGACGCCCGGAGAGGAGAACGCATCTGACAGATGCTAAGATATCAGCAGAAATGTAATTCCAAGGAAAAACAAAAGAAGTCAAATATATATGTCTGAAGATGGCACCTACGGTGATATATACTGGACAATATGAGTCATATCCCTGGAAACCAGTCTCTCTCGTAGAAATCTGGTCTTCAGCTCAAGGCTCTAATAGCTCTAAGCTCAGTAAAGAAAACATAAGGAGCCTTGGAGGAAAAATCTCCTTTTAAATGTCAAACAGGATTTCAAAACAATAAATTAAGTAATAAAACCTATTTAAAAATGGTTGTACCTGTGGTGGTCCATTTTAATAAAAAAGGAAACAGAATGGTCAAAGATTATAGTTTAGCCTTGTGCAGGAAGGTATGTACTATTTTTATGCCTGTTAAGCTATTAGCTTGGCACTTTCAAAATGACGGAGCAGTGAAGGTAGAAGGTTAACAGCGGGTGAGAAACGAGGGAGGAATGCCCGCCATTCTTAACAGAATATGAACTATTATATGGTGGAACTTTATGGCGTTTTTGTTCTCTTTTGTGCTTATTTTCCTTCTGCAGCCATATAATGTTGCCAGTACTTTCTCATACACATTTTTTGTATTGTGTTGTGGTATTAAAGTGAACCTGTCAGCATGGTTTTGTACTGTACAGTAAAGACCTTAGCTGTAAGGCCATGTTCACACATTCAGTATTTGATAATTTTTTTATATCAGTATTTGTAAGTCAAAACCAGGAGTGGGTAATAAATCCAGAAGTGGTGACATGTTTCTATTATACTTTTCCTTTGATCCTTCCACTCTTGAGTTTGACTTACAATCACTGAGGTAAAAAACTCACCAAATACTGACCGTGTGAACGTGGCCTAATGGCGTTGTAAAACTGATTACATTGATACCTTTGGTGAAGAAATCCGCTTTATTGTTCTTCTGTACTCAACGTTTGACATTTTTGCTAATTTTGCTTCAGTGCAAAGGGGCTGGAGTGTGACAGGGTCTTCGCCTTCCGGTCTGTGATCTCCCGGCTCCTCCGCCTGCCGCCGGTCTTTAAAGACAGGTCACTGCGGAGATTTCAAACAGAGGAGGTAGGTCATTTACAGTCTGGAGGTAGGCGGAGGAGCCAGAGGATCACAGACAGGGAGGAGAAGACCCCATGTACTGTCCGGCCTCTGTGCACTGAAATCTAATTATCAGAAAACTTCAAATGGTGATTAATGAAAAACAACAAAGTGTATTTCTTCACCAAAGATATCAGTTTAATTGGTGTTTCAGCAACATTACATACATGATTTTTCCTTACACTACAGACATGTACTGACAGGTTCTCTTGAAAGAATGTTGTAGACATTGAGTTTTGTTATGCTGAGCTAAGTTCACTTGTAGTTGGCGTAGCTCATGGTCCCAGGGGCGTAACGACCGCGGTCGCAGCGGTCGCCATTGCGACCGGGCCCCGCAGGTCAGGGGCCCCGGGCCGGCAGGTCAGGGCAGGGCCGGGCTGGACATCGGGCACTTCTGGCAAATGCCAGAAGAGCCGATGCCAGTAGTGGGCCGCTGCACTGTTCCTCCCCCCCCCGCCGCCGCCGCCGCATTTAACTATACCGGCGTCTATGACACCGGTATAGTTCAATGCAATGATGGAGGAGAGCGTCACCTGACGCTCCCTCTCCCATCATTCCCCGCTCTGCCTCTGACAGTACACTGCGGGTGCGCGATGATGTCTCATCATCGCGCACCTGCAGTGTCCTGGGCAGACTGCAGCCACCAGGAGCAGCGCGGGCAAAAGGAAAGGTGAGGAGAGTTTTTTTTTTCTTTTTCACCGGACTGTGGGGCCATTATCGGGGGGGGGGGGAGATGAGATGCGGGCTGTGCTCTATATACCCCTGTGCTGGCTGTGCTCTATATACCCCTGTGCTGGCTGTGCTCTATATACCCCTGTGCTGGCTGTGCTCTATATACCCCTGTGCTGGCTGTGCTGCATATACCCCTGTGCGGGCTCTGCTGTATATACCCCTGTGTGGGCTCTGCTGTATATACCCCTGTGCGGGCTGTGCGCTATATACCCCTGTGCGGGCTGTGCTCTATATACCCCTGTGCTGGCTGTGCTCTATATACCCCTGTGCTGGCTGTGCTCTATATACCCCTGTGCTGGCTGTGCTGCATATACCCCTGTGCGGGCTCTGCTGTATATACCCCTGTGTGGGCTCTGCTGTATATACCCCTGTGCGGGCTGTGCGCTATATACCCCTGTGCGGGCTGTGCTCTATATACCCCTGTGCTGGCTGTGCTCTATATACCCCTGTGCTGGCTGTGCTCTATATACCCCTGTGCTGGCTGTGCTGCATATACCCCTGTGCGGGCTCTGCTGTATATACCCCTGTGTGGGCTCTGCTGTATATACCCCTGTGTGGGCTCTGCTGTATATACCCCTGTGCGGGCTGTGCTCTATATACCCCTGTGCGGGCTGTGCTCTATATACCCCTGTGCGGGCTGTGCTGTATATACCCCTGTGCGGGCTGTGCTGTATATACCCCTGTGCGGGCTCTGCTGTATATACCCCTGTGCGGGCTGTGCTGTATATACCCCTGTGCGGGCTGTGCTGTATTTACCCCTGTGCGGGCTGTGCTGTATATACCCCTGTGCGGGCTGTGCTCTATATACCCCTGTGCGGGCTGTACTGTATATACCCCTGTGCGGGCTGTGCTGGATATACCACTGTGCGGGCTGTGCTCTATATACCCCTGTGCGGGCTGTGCTGTATATACCCCTGTGCGGGCTGTGCTGGATATACCACTGTGCGGGCTGTGCTGTATATACCACTGTGCGGGCTCTGCTGTATATACCCCTGTGCGGGCTGTGCTGTATATACCCCTGTGCGGGCTGTGCTGTATATACCCCTGTGTGGGCTGTGCTGGATATACCCCTGTGCGGGCTGTGCTGTATATACCCCTGTGCGGGCTGTGCTGTATATACCCCTGTGCGGGCTGTGCTGTATATACCCCTGTGCGGGCTGTGCTGTATATACCCCTGTGCGGGCTGTGCTGTATATACCCCTGTGCGGGCTGTGCTGTATATACCCCTGTGCGGGCTGTGCTGTATTTACCCCTGTGCGGGCTGTGCTGTATATACCACTGTGCGGGCTGTGCTGTATATACCACTGTGCGGGCTGTGCTGTACATACCACTGTGCGGGCTGTGCTGGATATACCACTGTGCGGGCTGTGCTGGATATACCACTGTGCGGGCTGTGCTGGATATACCACTGTGCGGGCTGTGCTGGATATACCACTGTGCGGGCTGTGCTGGATATACCACTGTGCGGGCTGTGCTGGCACCCAACACCATGTTGCAGTGCAGGAGATTCCTGCAACAGTCCGAGGCGTATCTAGGGGAAGGGGGTGGGGGGGCGTCACGGAGGTAGGGGGGGGGGCCCCATTTGGAAGTTCGCACCGGGGCCCATAACTTTGTAGTTACGCCACTGCATGGTCCCCTATTAGTCTGGTGACATCGGGGCTTTCGAAAATTGGCTCTGACATCATGGGGACACCATGAGGACTTAGCTGGGAAAGGACCTGTTGTCCTTTCCCAGGAGAGAGCAGGAAGTGTGTAGGTTAGTGTTGAGGTGTGAGCTTGTCCTTGACAACCTATAAAGTGGTTAAGGGTAAGGCCCCAATGTACTATTCCAAGACTTTCTGACAATTTCCTGTGAGTCCAACGATATGGGAGGCATAGAAAATGTATGACGGCTTGAGGAGAGCATACTGTGCAAGTTCAAAGTTGAGTCTTTAGGCCAGTAAGGTAGAGGACCAAGTCTACTCACACCTTGAGAGAGTGAAGCATACGGAGGGTACCTTTATTTATTTTACTCACTAATAGTGTTGAGCGATACCTTCCGATATCTGAAAGTATCGGTATCGGAAAGTATCGGCCGATACCGTCAAAGTATCGGATCTAATCCGATACCGATACCCGATCCCAATGCAAGTCAATGGGACGAAAATATCGGAATTAAAATAAACCCTTTATACACTTGTAGGTTCATTCTACATGAAGGAAAACAACTAAGAATAATGTAGGATGTATTGGGGGACGTGGCGGAGATATTAAAGGCACAGAGGTTTAGCCCAATGTAATAGAATAGCAGGATTTTGCGTTTTTTTTTATGACGTTCGGCGTTAGAAAGAATTTGACTATGTTAATTTTTTTTTTTATGTCAGATATTGATGTTTCACTGCTTCCACGCCCTTCACCTTTTTTTTTACTTCTCCCACGCTTTCTTCTTAATTATCCTCATCATCAGCTTCTTTGACATCAACTTCTTCACCTTATTCATCTTCTTCTTCATCTTCTACCTATTATTTTTTGGGTTACATTGTTCATATTGTTTTTAGTTTACTATTATCTTCATCATATTCTACTTCTTCATCATATTCTTATTTGTGACAGGCATTCCCGTAGTTGTTATCTATAAAAGTTTGAAGATTACACCTTCCGTTCTGCCTGTCACAAAACAGTTACATTTGTCCGCGTTCAGTTTGGCCTGCAGCATCAGGCTTTATCCAGGGGCACCACGAGGAGGAACGGACTCACCCCCATACACTGCTTAGTCTTCTTCTGCTTATAATTTACATAATATTTTTTGCTCTGATATTTTGTGTTATGCTTAATGTCCTTCTGCTCTTTGTTCTGCAGCCTCTTGTTCTTCTGCTTCTCGGTCTTCCAGGTCGTCGTCGTCTCCAGGGTCGTCGTCTCCGGGGTCGTCGTCATCGGGGTGGTCTCCGGGGTCGTCGTCATCGGGGTGGTCTTCAGGGTCATCGTCTCCAGGGTCGTCGTCATCACGGTGGTTGTCGTCTCTGGTGTCGTCGTCATCTTAGGGGTGGTCTTCCGGGTCATCGTGTTTAGTCTCTTGAACTTGGAAATGTAGCAGAAGGTACAAGAAGGCTGAGAAAATGCCGAGAACCAGCTGATGGAACTGGAACTCGGATGGCTACCCGAAGGTCCAAGAGCCAATGGAACGACCGAGGACCAGCTGACGTTACTGGAACCCGGTTACTAAGCAGGAGGTACCTGTGCTGAAAGCACTACCAAGGACCACCTGACGTTGGTGGAACTCAGATACCCAGAGGGAGGCACCTAAGCCAAAGGCTCTGCCCGGAACCAGCTGACGGTACTGGAACCAGGATGGGGAGCAGAAGGTACAAGAGCAAAAGACACTGCCGAGAACCAGCTGACGGTGCTGGAACCCGGATGGGTAGCCGAAGGTCCAAGAGCCAATGGAACTACCGAGGACCAGCTGACGTTACTGGAACCCGGTTACTAAGCAGGAGGTACCCGTGCCTGAAAGCACTACCAAGGACCACCTGACGTTGGTGGAACTCGGATACCAAAGGGAGGCACCTAAGCCAAAGGCTCTGCCCGGAACCAGCTGACGGTACTGGAACCAGGATGGGGAGCAGAAGGTCCAAGAGCAAGTGTCTGCGTGGCTTTTGCAGGACACGTTGCCGGCTGCACAGCAGGGGAACAGCTGGCGGTGCTGGACCCCACTGACACATTGGCGAGGTGTTTGGCTCTGTGCAGCCAGCACTTCCGGACAGCAACTAGCGGTGTTGGAGCCCGGGCTCTGCAGGGGGAGCAGAGTGTAGGCCGAAGCCTACTTGAACCAATTTCAAAGGTAACCTTTAACCCCCCCTCAGGGGTTACAAAGTAGAAGAGCCACAGCTTATGCAGCAGTAGTGCTGCACAAGTCAAAGGTTGCTCTTTTAATTTCGCTCCTTGCACACGCTGAATGAAACACGTATAACATTTAGCCCTTTATACAGTCAAACTGTGTTGGAGGTGCGAGTTCCCTTTGTAATGAGACGCAGCACAGATGTCAAGAATCCCACCTTGGTGCTGGGTGCAGCCTCCTGAGCGTTGTTATTTGCTGTACAGGAGTCTGCGCTGTCGTGTTATCCCCTGGCCTAGCGCTGTTAGCGCTGCCCATCTTCTGACATCATTTAATGTCGGCCGGTGCGTTTCGCGATGACCATGAATCCCAGCCCCGCAGTGTCTTAACATTGTCAAAACACTGCGGGGCTGGGATTCAGGGCCTGGCGCAGCACATATGTTGGCCTCTCACACTCGGGTCCTTACACCCGCTTCAGACTGTGCGGCGTCATCTGATCCCTTATCGCATGCCACGGCCATGAAGCCGCACAGTCCGAAGAAGGCGGAAGGAGAGGAGGGACAGGCGAACTGATGCACTGATCCTGCCCATCAATCACACCCTCGCAGTCCCAATAAATAAGACACCGAGGGGCGTTGTGTGGGTCAGGGCGGCCGCAGAGGCGCAGCCAGCCAAACAATGATGCCAGAAGACGGGCAGCGCTACCAAGGGGGTTGCAGCGTGTCATTACAAAGGAAAGTCACACCACCGGGACGGTTAAATGGTCACACAGAGGACACATTGCAGACGTGTTTTCAGTTCCACATGTGCGAGGAGAATACGTTTCTGAGCCACCTTGCACACATGCAGCATTACCGCTGTACAAGGTGGCTGGATAACGTAAAAACGCCTGGGGGAGGGGGGACAGGTTCCCTTCAATTTCAGTTCTTGTGTCTGCGTGGCTTTTGCAGGACACGTTGCCGGCTGCACAGCAGGGGAACAGCTGGCGGTGCTGGACCTCACTGACACATTGGCTGGTGTTTTTCTCTGTGCAGCTAGCACATCTGGGCCCCAACTGGCGGTTTGTTAGAGCCCAGGGTCAGCAGGAGGAGGAGGAGCAGGAGCAGGGGGAGGGGAGTGTAGGCCGAAGCCTGCACTGGCGGCAGCTTTGGGTCTGTTGTGTCTGCGTGGCGGTCGCAGGACACGATGCCGGCTGCACAGCAGGGGAACAGCTGGCGGTGCTGAACCCCACTGACACATTGGCTGGTGTTTTTCTCTGTGCAGCTAGCAGTACCGGGCGGGCCCCAACTGGCGGTGTTGGAGCCCAGGGCTCTGCAGGGGGAGCAGAGTGTAGGCCGAAGCCTAATTGAACCAATTTCAAAGGTAACCTTTAACCCCCCCTCAGGGGTTACAAAGTAGAAGAGCCACAGCTTATGCAGCAGTAGTGCTGCACAAGTCAAAGGTTGCTCTTTTAATTTCGCTCCTTGCACACGCTGAATGAAACACGTATAACATTTAGCCCTTTATACAGTCAAACTGTGTTGGAGGTGCGAGTTCCCTTTGTAATGAGACGCAGCACAGATGTCAAGAATCCCACCTTGGTGCTGGGTGCAGCCTCCTGAGCGTTGTTATTTGCTGTACAGGAGTCTGCGCTGTCGTGTTATCCCCTGGCCTAGCGCTGTTAGCGCTGCCCATCTTCTGACATCATTTAATGTCGGCCGGTGCGTTTCGCGATGACCATGAATCCCAGCCCCGCAGTGTCTTAACATTGTCAAAACACTGCGGGGCTGGGATTCAGGGCCTGGCGCAGCACATATGTTGGCCTCTCACACTCGGGTCCTTACACCCGCTTCAGACTGTGCGGCGTCATCTGATCCCTTATCGCATGCCACGGCCATGAAGCCGCACAGTCCGAAGAAGGCGGAAGGAGAGGAGGGACAGGCGAACTGATGCACTGATCCTGCCCATCAATCACACCCTCGCAGTCCCAATAAATAAGACACCGAGGGGCGTTGTGTGGGTCAGGGCGGCCGCAGAGGCGCAGCCAGCCAAACAATGATGCCAGAAGACGGGCAGCGCTACCAAGGGGGTTGCAGCGTGTCATTACAAAGGAAAGTCACACCACCGGGACGGTTAAATGGTCACACAGAGGACACATTGCAGACGTGTTTTCAGTTCCACATGTGCGAGGAGAATACGTTTCTGAGCCACCTTGCACACATGCAGCATTACCGCTGTACAAGGTGGCTGGATAACGTAAAAACGCCTGGGGGAGGGGGGACAGGTTCCCTTCAATTTCAGTTCTTGTGTCTGCGTGGCTTTTGCAGGACACGTTGCCGGCTGCACAGCAGGGGAACAGCTGGCGGTGCTGGACCCCACTGACACATTGGCTGGTGTTTTTCTCTGTGCAGCTAGCACATCTGGGCCCCAACTGGCGGTTTGTTAGAGCCCAGGGTCAGCAGGAGGAGGAGGAGCAGGAGCAGGGGGAGGGGAGTGTAGGCCGAAGCCTGCACTGGCGGCAGCTTTGGGTCTGTTGTGTCTGCGTGGCGGTCGCAGGACACGATGCCGGCTGCACAGCAGGGGAACAGCTGGCGGTGCTGAACCCCACTGACACATTGGCTGGTGTTTTTCTCTGTGCAGCTAGCAGTACCGGGCCCCAACTGGCGGTGTTGGAGCCCAGGGCTCTGCAGGGGGAGCAGAGTGTAGGCCGAAGCCTAATTGAACCAATTTCAAAGGTAACCTTTAACCCCCCCTCAGGGGTTACAAAGTAGAAGAGCCACAGCTTATGCAGCAGTAGTGCTGCACAAGTCAAAGGTTGCTCTTTTAATTTCGCTCCTTGCACACGCTGAATGAAACACGTATAACATTTAGCCCTTTATACAGTCAAACTGTGTTGGAGGCGCGAGTTCCCTTTGTAATGAGACGCAGCACAGATGTCAAGAATCCCACCTTGGTGCTGGGTGCAGCCTCCTGAGCGTTGTTATTTGCTGTACAGGAGTCTGCGCTGTCGTGTTATCCCCTGGCCTAGCGCTGTTAGCGCTGCCCATCTTCTGACATCATTTAATGTCGGCCGGTGCGTTTCGCGATGACCATGAATCCCAGCCCCGCAGTGTCTTAACATTGTCAAAACACTGCGGGGCTGGGATTCAGGGCCTGGCGCAGCACATATGTTGGCCTCTCACACTCGGGTCCTTACACCCGCTTCAGACTGTGCGGCGTCATCTGATCCCTTATCGCATGCCACGGCCATGAAGCCGCACAGTCCGAAGAAGGCGGAAGGAGAGGAGGGACAGGCGAACTGATGCACTGATCCTGCCCATCAATCACACCCTCGCAGTCCCAATAAATAAGACACCGAGGGGCGTTGTGTGGGTCAGGGCGGCCGCAGAGGCGCAGCCAGCCAAACAATGATGCCAGAAGACGGGCAGCGCTACCAAGGGGGTTGCAGCGTGTCATTACAAAGGAAAGTCACACCACCGGGACGGTTAAATGGTCACACAGAGGACACATTGCAGACGTGTTTTCAGTTCCACATGTGCGAGGAGAATACGTTTCTGAGCCACCTTGCACACATGCAGCATTACCGCTGTACAAGGTGGCTGGATAACGTAAAAACGCCTGGGGGAGGGGGGACAGGTTCCCTTCAATTTCAGTTCTTGTGTCTGCGTGGCTTTTGCAGGACACGTTGCCGGCTGCACAGCAGGGGAACAGCTGGCGGTGCTGGACCCCACTGACACATTGGCTGGTGTTTTTCTCTGTGCAGCTAGCACATCTGGGCCCCAACTGGCGGTTTGTTAGAGCCCAGGGTCAGCAGGAGGAGGAGGAGCAGGAGCAGGGGGAGGGGAGTGTAGGCCGAAGCCTGCACTGGCGGCAGCTTTGGGTCTGTTGTGTCTGCGTGGCGGTCGCAGGACACGATGCCGGCTGCACAGCAGGGGAACAGCTGGCGGTGCTGAACCCCACTGACACATTGGCTGGTGTTTTTCTCTGTGCAGCTAGCAGTACCGGGCCCCAACTGGCGGTGTTGGAGCCCAGGGCTCTGCAGGGGGAGCAGAGTGTAGGCCGAAGCCTAATTGAACCAATTTCAAAGGTAACCTTTAACCCCCCCTCAGGGGTTACAAAGTAGAAGAGCCACAGCTTATGCAGCAGTAGTGCTGCACAAGTCAAAGGTTGCTCTTTTAATTTCGCTCCTTGCACACGCTGAATGAAACACGTATAACATTTAGCCCTTTAAACAGTCAAACTGTGTTGGAGGCGCGAGTTCCCTTTGTAATGAGACGCAGCACAGATGTCAAGAATCCCACCTTGGTGCTGGGTGCAGCCTCCTGAGCGTTGTTATTTGCTGTACAGGAGTCTGCGCTGTCGTGTTATCCCCTGGCCTAGCGCTGTTAGCGCTGCCCATCTTCTGACCTCATTTAATGTTGGCTGGTGCGGTTCGCAATGCCCATGAATCACAGCCCCGCAGTGTATTGACATAGTTAAAACACTGCGGGGCTGGGATTCATGGCCTGGCGCAGTACATATGTTCGCCTCTCGCTTGGGTTCTTACACCTGCTTCAGACTATGGCGTCAGCTGATCCCTTATCGCATGCCACGGCCATGAAGCCGCACAGTCCGAAGAAGGCGGAAGGAGATGAGGGACAGGCGAACTGATGCACTGCTCATGCCCATCAAACACACCCTCGCAGTCCCAAGAAATAAGACACCGAGGGGCGTTGTGTGGGTCAGGGCGGCCGCAGAGGCGCAGGCAGCCAAACAATGATGCCAGAAGACGGGCAGCGCTACCAAGGGGGTTGCAGCGTGTCATTACAAAGGAAAGTCACACCACCGGGACGGTTAAATGGTCACACAGAGGACACATTTTAGACGTGTTTTCCGTTCCACATGTGCGAGGAGAATACGTTTATGAGCCACCTTGCACACATGCAGCATTACCGCTGTACAAGGTGGCCTTAAAAACGTACAAACGCCTGGGGGAGGGGGGACAGGTTCCCTTCAATTTCAGTTCTTGTGTCTGCGTGGCTTTTGCAGGACACGATGCCGGCTGCACAGCAGGGGAACAGCTGGCGGTGCTGAACCCCACTGACACATTGGCTGGTGTTTTTCTCTGTGCAGCTAGCAGTACCGGGCCCCAACTGGCGGTGTTAGAGCCCAGGGTCAGCAGGAGGAGCAGGGGGAGCGGAGTGTAGGCCGAAGCCTGCACTCGAGCAAGTTGAAAGGAAACCTTTAACCCCCCCCCCCAGGCGTTTGTAGCTGAAAGAGCCATTGTGTACAGCACTAATGCTGGAAAAGGTAAACTTAGCTCTTTTAATTATGGTCCTTGCACATGCGGAACCTAACAGTTATGAAATGTGTCCCCTCACAGCGTTAAACCGTCCGGTAGGTGGAACTTTCCTTTGTCGTGTGACGCAGCACAGCCATCATTTTTACCCCCTTGGCGCCGTGCGCCGCCTCCTCAGTGTTGTTTGAATCTGTCCCGGAGCCTGCGCTGTTAGGTTAGCCCTTGGCCATGCACACATTTTGCGCTGCCCGTCTTCTGACATCATTTGGTGTCAGGCTGGCTGCGCCTGTGCGGGTGCGCTGGCCGAGATCCCGCCTCGCAGTGTCGTCTAATGTAATCCCACCGCGGGCCTGTGATCCGTGCCCGTGCGCAGTGCATATCCTCGCCTCTCACTCCCCTCCCTACGGCTTTTTCAGACTGTGCGGTGTCACGGCCGTGGCATGCTATTAGGGACCAGCTGACATCGCACAGTCTGAAGAAGCCGTAGGGAGGGGAGTGAGAGGCGAGGATATGCACTGCGCACGGGCACGGATCACAGGCCCGCGGTGGGATTACATTAGACGACACTGCGAGGCGGGATCTCGGCCAGCGCACCCGCACAGGCGCAGCCAGCCTGACACCAAATGATGTCAGAAGACGGGCAGCGCAAAATGTGTGCATGGCCAAGGGCTAACCTAACAGCGCAGGCTCCGGGACAGATTCAAACAACGCTGAGGAGGCGGCGCACGGCGCCAAGGGGGTAAAAATGATGGCTGTGCTGCGTCACACGACAAAGGAAAGTTCCACCTACCGGACGGTTTAACGGTGTGTGGGGACACATTTCATAAGTGTTAGGTTCAGCATGTGCAAGGAGCACCACGAAAAGAGGCACTTTTTCCCTTTGCATCATTACTGCTGCACAAGGTGGCTCCTTCAGTAACAAACGCCTGGGGGGGGGGGGGGGGACAGGTTCCCTTAAAGTAAACTTGTTGTGACTGCGTGGCGGTCGCAGTACACGTTGCCGTATACACAGCAGGGGAACAGCTGGCGGTGCTGAACCCCACTAACACATTGGCGAGGTGTTTGGCTCTGTGCGTACAGCACTTCTGGACGGCAACTGGCGTTGTTGGAGCCCAGGGACAGGTGGAGGAGGAGGAGGTTGGAGGAGGTAGGAGGGATTGCCACACACACAGCAGGGGAACAGCTGACGTTACTGAACCCCAATAACAGAGGAGGGACTGTTGACTGTGCGTACAGCACTTCTGGACGGCAACTGGCGGTGTTGGAGCCCAGGGACAGGTGGAGGAGGAGGAGGAGGTTGGAGGAGGTAGGAGGGATTGCCACACACACAGCAGGGGAACAGCTGACGTTACTGAACCCCAATAACAGAGGAGGGACTGTTGACTGTGCGTACAGCACTTCTGGACGGCAACTGGCGTTGTTGGAGCCCAGGGACAGGTGGAGGAGGAGGAGGTTGGAGGAGGTTGGAGGAGGTAGGAGGGATTGCCACACACACAGCAGGGGAACAGCTGACGTTACTGAACCCCAATAACAGAGGAGGGACTGTTGACTGTGCGTACAGCACTTCTGGACGGCAACTGGCGGTGTTGGAGCCCAGGGACAGGTGGAGGAGGAGGAGGAGGTTGGAGGAGGTAGGAGGGATTGCCACACACACAGCAGGGGAACAGCTGACGTTACTGAACCCCAATAACAGAGGAGGGACTGTTGACTGTGCGTACAGCACTTCTGGACGGCAACTGGCGTTGTTGGAGCCCAGGGACAGGTAGAGGAGGAGGAGGTTGGAGGAGGTAGGAGGGATTGCCACACACACAGCAGGGGAACAGCTGACGTTACTGAACCCCAATAACAGAGGAGGGACTGTTGACTGTGCGTACAGCACTTCTGGACGGCAACTGGCGGTGTTGGAGCCCAGGGGCAGGTGGAGGAGGAGGAGGTTGGAGGAGGTAGGAGGGATTGCCACACACACAGCAGGGGAACAGCTGACGTTACTGAACCCCAATAACAGAGGAGGGACTGTTGACTGTGCGTACAGCACTTCTGGACGGCAACTGGCGGTGTTGGAGCCCAGGGACAGGTGGAAAAGCAGAGGAACACAATGTAGGCCGAAGCCTGAGAAAGTCGAAAGGGAACCTTTAACCCCCCCCCAAGGCGTTTGTAGCTGAAAGAGCCAGCTTGTGCAGCACAAAAGATGCAAAAGGAAAAGGTGGCTCTTTTCATCATGCTCCTTGCACACGCAGAACTAAACACTTATAAAATGTGTCCCCTGAAACCGTGAAACCGTCCCGGAGGTGGGACTTTCCTTCGTAATATGACGCAGCACAACCGTCATTCCTACCCCCCCGGCGCCGCGCCCCGGCTCCTCAGCGTTGTTTGATTCCGTCCCGGAGCCTGCGCTGTTATGTTATCCCGTGGCCAGGCACACTTAGCGCTGCCCATCCTCTGACATCATTTGGTGTCAGGCTGGCTGCGCCTGTGCGGCCGCGCTGGCAGAGAGCCCGCCTCGCAGTGTCTTCTGATTTAATCCCACTGGGGGCCTGGGATCCATGGACATGCGCAGTGCATATCCTCGCCTCTCACTCCCCTCCCTACGGCTTCTTAAGACTGTGCGGTGTCACGGCCGTGGCATGCTATTAGGGACCAGCTGACACCGAACAGTCTGAAGAAGCCATAGGGAAATGAGTGAGAGGTGGAGGTTCAGATATGCACTGCGCATGTCCATGGATCCCAGGCCCCCAGTGGGATTAAATCAGAAGACACTGCGAGGCGGGCTCTCTGCCAGCGCGGCCGCACAGGCGCAGCCATCCTGACACCAAATGATGCCAGAAGACGGGCAGCGCTAAGTTTGCCTGGCCACGGGATAACATAACAGCGCAGGCTCCGGGACGGAATAAAACAACGCTGAGGAGCCGGTGCGCGGCGCCGGGGGGGTAGGAATGACGGCTGTGCTGCGTCACATTACGAAGGAAAGTCCCACCTCCGGGACGGTTTTACGGTATCAGTGGACACATTTTATAAGTGTTAAGTTCTGCGTGTGCAAGGAGCTAAACAAAAATAGCTACCTTTTCCTTGTGCAGCATTACTGCTGCACAAGGTGGCTCTTTCAGTAACAAACGCCTTGGGGGGGGGGGGGGACAGATTCCCTTACATTTCAGTTGTTGTGTCAGCGTGGCGGTCGCATGACACATTGCCGGCTACACAGCTGGGGATCAGCTGACGTTACTGAAACCCAATAACACTGGGTCGTATGTTTTGACTGTGCAGACGGCACTTCTGAGCCTCAACTGGCGGTGTTGGAGCACAGGAATTTAAGTTCAGGTGGTAGAAAGATGAACACAACAGGAGACCTGGATAACGTATACAGTGACCTAATTATTTAATCAGGAGGAGGAGTGGCAAATTCCTGCGAGATCCAGGCCTTGTTCATTTTCAGGAAAGTAAGCCGGTCAACGTTATCGGAGGATAGTCGCATGCGACGGTCAGTTAGTACACCACCTGCAGCACTAAAGACACGTTCCGATAATACACTGGCCGCAGGGCAAGACAGCACCTCCAATGCATACTGGCTTAGCTCTGGCCATGTATCCAGCTTTGAGACCCAAAACTTGAAAGGGGAAGAGCCGTCTGGGAGTACAGCAAGAGGGCAAGACATGTAGTCTGTCACCATCTGACGGAACCGTTGCCTCCTGCTGACTGGAGCCGTCTGTGATGGTGTAGACTTTTGTGGGGGGCACAGAAAACTGTGCCACAGTTGGGCCATACTGGTCTTGCCTTGGGCAGAGGCACTGCTTCTGCTCCCTCTTTGTGCAGAGCCTCCACCACTGCCTGGACGCACTGAGCTGCTTTGGAATGCACTAGCAGCACTTCTCTCAGTTGGAATGGAGAAGATGATGGAATTGACCAGTGTGTCTTGGTACTCCCGCATTTTTCGCTCACGGTTCAACGGTGTGATGAGGCTTTCTACGTTGTCCCGGTAGCGAGGATCGAGGAGGGTGAACACCCAATAATCAGACATGTTGAGAATGTGGGCGATGCGGCGGTCGTTTCTCAGGCACTGCAGCATGTAATCCACCATGTGCTGCAGACTGCCAACTGCCCAAGAAACGCTGTCCCCTGCTGGAGGCGTGATCTCTGCCCGCTCGTCATCACCCCACCCTCGCTGTACACACTGAGTACTGGACAATTCGGTAACTCCCTCCTCTGGACGGACGTCTTCCTCCTCCATTGACTCCTCCTCATCCTCCTCACAAACTGTCCCCTGCCTAAGCGTTTGTGAGGAACCACGTGGCGCTGACTGTCCAGAAGATGATGGAAATGGTGAATCCTCATCCTCCACCTCTTCCACAACATCATCCCTTAGCGCTTGCAGTGATTTTTCAAGCAGGCAGATAAGGGGGACAGTCATGCTGACTAGTGCATCATCTGCACTCGCCATCCGCGTGGAATAATCAAAGGGACGCAAAACCTGGCAGACGTCATTCATAGTGGCCCACTCTGTGGTTGTGAAGTCTGTACGGCGCTGAGTGCGACTTCTTTGCGCCTGAAGCAGCTGGTACTCCATTACAGCTTGCTGCTGCTCACACAACCGCTCCAACATATGTAACGTGGAATTCCACCTGGTAGGTAGGTCACATATGATGCGATGTTCCGGCAGGCGGTGTCGGCGCTGCAGAGCCGCAATGCGCGCTTTTGCCGTGCTGGAACGACGCAAGTGAGCACACTCTAGGCGGACCTTGTGCAGCAGTGCATCAAGATCCGGATAGTCCCTCAAAAAGCTCTGCACGACCAAATTGAGCACATGTGCCAGACATGGGATGTGAGTGAGGTTGCCGAGGCCCAGAGCTGCCACCAGATTTCGGCCATTATCACACACTACCATGCCTGGCTGGAGATTCGCTGGCACAAACCACACATCGCTCTCCTGCTTGATGGCATTCCAGAGCTCCTGCGCTGTGTGGCTACGATTCCCCAAAAAAATTAATTTCAACACGGCCTGTTGACGTTTGGCCACGGCTGTGCTCATGTCGGTCGTAACAGGTACACGTTCATCACGGGTCCATGTGGAGGTGGACTGTGACGGCTCCTGCAGCGATGATTCTGAGGAACTGGTGTAAGAGGAGGAGTCAATGCGTACAGAATGGATTCCTGCAATCCTTGGAGTGGGCAGGACACGTCCTGCGCCACTCGCACGGTCTGTACCCGGCTCAATGACATTAACCCAATGGGCAGTGAGGGAAAGGTATCGCCCCTGTCCATGTTGACTGGTCCACGCATCGGTGGTGAGGTGGACCTTGCTACTGACGGCGTTCAGTAGCGCGTGTTTTATGTGTCCCTCCACATGCTTGTGCAGGGCAGGGACGGCTTGCCTGCTGAAGTAAAAGCGGCTGGGCACATTGTACTGTGGGACTGCCAATGACATCAAGTCACGGAAGCTGTCAGTCTCCACCAGCCTGAATGACAGCATTTCCAGTGACAGAAGTTTGGCAATGCCTGCAGTCAGAGCCTGTGCTCGTGGGTGGTTTGACGAGAAAGGCCGCCTTTTCTCCCATGCCTGTACTACCGATGGCTGTAGACTGGGCTGGGAGTGTGTGGATGACTGGGAAAGTGGCGCTGCGGGTGGAATTACAGCGGGTCTCTGGACAACAGGGCCAGAGGTTCTTCCACGGCGATCCTGGGAGGAAGCCGAACCAGCTGCGTGTGAGCTAGAGGAAGAGGCAACACGAGCTGAAGAGGTGGTAGCTGCCGCTGTTGGTTGGCCTACCTCTTCAGTGTGTTTTTCTAACAACGCCGGGTGCCTGGTGCGCACATGTTTCCACATGTTGGAGGTATTGAGGCTGCTGACATTTCGACCTCTTTTGACTTTGTGATGACACACGTTGCATCTGACATAGCAAATGTCATCTGCAACTGTGTCAAAAAAGGACCAGGCACTGCAAGTCTTGGGAGCGCCCTTTTTGGCTTTTGGAAGAGACATGCTCCTAACGGGTGCCAAAGCGGAGGCTGCAGGATCCGCAGTCTTCCCCCTCCCTCTCCCTCTTTGGGCCGTACGGGGAATCTCTTCCTCAGAGCTGCTCCCACCACCTTCCTGTCCCTCACGCCAAGATGGGTCGAGGACCTCATCATCTACACTACCCTCTGCCCCCAACTGCTCCTCCTGGGTAGTCTCAGCAGCAGAGCACGCACCAGTAAGCGGCACCTGAGTGTCATCATCAGCTGATGCGGCCTGCGATGTGGTGACCGGAGCCACTGGCCCACCCGCCTCTTCAGAGGAAGACAGAAAAAGCTGTTGGGCATCACTGCACCCTGCCTCTTCTTCCATTTCTCCAATGCTGCTTGGCTGGCCCCCTGTTTCCAAGCCAAGAGATTCAGAGAACAGAAGTAGAGACGGCTCCTGTCCTGGGCTCTCTGTCTGCCTGGGCAATTTGGCAGGTGGTGAAGAGACAGATGGCTGCTCTCCAGTGCTCTGTGTCTGAGAGGATGTGGCACTAATGGAAGTTGATGCATTAGCTGCCATCCATCCGACAACGGCTTCAATTTGGTCTTCACGCAGCAGCGGTGTACGGCGCTCTGACACAAAGCTGCGCATGAACGACTGTTGCCTGGTGAAACTGGGTGCTGATGAGTCACCGGTGCCCGCAGCAGGCACAGAATCCCCACGTCCCCTCCCTGCTCCGCGCCCACGCCCACGTGCCTTACTCACTGCCTTCTTCATCTTGGTTGACTGATAAAGATAAGCAGAAAAGTACTAACGGATTTGTGTGCTTATTCCTGAGCAACTCCTCCTAACAGGTATAAGAAACACTAATTTTCTAAAGTGTGGACTAGACTTTAATATGAGCTAATGTGGCCTACACAAATGTAAAGTGGTGTAACTGGTGTGTTTGGTGAACTTTATTATTTATTTCTTTTTTGGGGGCTGAACTGACAACAGATAGAGCTGCAGTCACACAGAGACCGTGCAGACAGACGTAAACGGCGCTGCAAGGCCCAAAAACCCTCCTCTACTTTATCCTATGTAGTGTTTTTCCACAAATTAGCTGGAGACGGGTGGAAAGACACTAATAGGATTTTTTTAAATTAATTAGCAGCAGACTACACTACTTGAAAAAAAATTAAAATTGATTTGGCGGTATGACGCAGTGAACAACCCTGAGCTGCAGACAACCAGGCTACGGCTGCTCACAGACTACAGGGCGAGCTGCAGTCACACGGAGACCGTGCAGACAGCCGTAAACGGCGCTGCAAGGCCCAAAAACCCTCCTCTACTTTATCCTATGTAGTGTTTTTCCACAAATTAGCTGGAGACGGGTGGAAAGACACTAATAGGATTTTTTTAAATTAATTAGCAGCAGACTACACTACTTGAAAAAAAATTAAAATTGATTTGGCGGTATGACGCAGTGAACAACCCTGAGCTGCAGACAACCAGGCTACGGCTGCTCACAGACTACAGGGCGAGCTGCAGTCACACGGAGACCGTGCAGACAGCCGTAAACGGCGCTGCAAGGCCCAAAAACCCTCCTCTACTTTATCCTATGTAGTGTTTTTCCACAAATTAGCTGGAGACGGGTGGAAAGACACTAATAGGATTTTTTTAAATTAATTAGCAGCAGACTACACTACTTGAAAAAAAATTAAAATTGATTTGGCGGTATGACGCAGTGAACAACCCTGAGCTGCAGACAACCAGGCTACGGCTGCTCACAGACTACAGGGCGAGCTGCAGTCACACGGAGACCGTGCAGACAGCCGTAAACGGCGCTGCAAGGCCCAAAAACCCTCCTCTACTTTATCCTATGTAGTGTTTTTCCACAAATTAGCTGGAGACGGGTGGAAAGACACTAATAGGATTTTTTTAAATTAATTAGCAGCAGACTACACTACTTGAAAAAAAATTAAAATTGATTTGGCGGTATGACGCAGTGAACAACCCTGAGCTGCAGACAACCAGGCTACGGCTGCTCACAGACTACAGGGCGAGCTGCAGTCACACGGAGACCGTGCAGACAGCCGTAAACGGCGCTGCAAGGCCCAAAAACCCTCCTCTACTTTATCCTATGTAGTGTTTTTCCACAAATTAGCTGGAGACGGGTGGAAAGACACTAATAGGATTTTTTTAAATTAATTAGCAGCAGACTACACTACTTGAAAAAAAATTAAAATTGATTTGGCGGCATGACGCAGTGAACAACCCTGAGCTGCAGACAACCAGGCTACGGCTGCTCACAGACTACAGGGCGAGCTGCAGTCACACGGAGACCGTGCAGACAGCCGTAAACGGCGCTGCAAGGCCCAAAAACCCTCCTCTACTTTATCCTATGTAGTGTTTTTCCACAAATTAGCTGGAGACGGGTGGAAAGACACTAATAGGATTTTTTTAAATTAATTAGCAGCAGACTACACTACTTGAAAAAAAATTAAAATTGATTTGGCGGTATGACGCAGTGAACAACCCTGAGCTGCAGACAACCAGGCTACGGCTGCTCACAGACTACAGGGCGAGCTGCAGTCACACGGAGACCGTGCAGACAGCCGTAAACGGCGCTGCAAGGCCCAAAAACCCTCCTCTACTTTATCCTATGTAGTGTTTTTCCACAAATTAGCTGGAGACGGGTGGAAAGACACTAATAGGATTTTTTTGAATAAATTAGCAGCAGACTACACTACTTGAAAAAAAAAAAAAAAAAAAGAACAGTATGAGGCAATGAACCACCCTCCCTGAACTGAATACAACCAGCTATGGATGGCCTATGTGGCTGCACTCAGACTAGAGAGTGGGCTGCACTCACACACACACACACACACAGACCTTGCAGATCGCTGTGAAAACAGCGCTACAAGGCAAAAGCAAGGTGAATAGTAGGTGAACACAGCGGTTGCTAAATTAGCCTTTGGAAAGCACAAAGAAGCAAATCGCTATCTCTAAACTGTCCCTCAGTCAGCAAACAGCGTCCTGTCACTAACTGAATTCACAGCAGAGTGATCGGAAAATGGCGCCAGCGACTTTTAAACTGCATCATGACATCATTTCAGCAGCCAATCACAGCCTTGCCAGTAGTTTCATGCCCTCCATGCTAAACAGGATGTGCCCACACTTGGAATCATTCTCATTGGCTGAATTTCTGAATTTTGAATCTTGGAACTTCCGATTCCGGTATCCGATACGCGGCAAGTATCGGAATACCGGTATCGGAATTCCGATACCGCAAGTATCGGCCGATACCCGATACTTGCGGTATCGGAATGCTCAACACTACTCACTAATATAGTGCCATTAATTCCACAGTGCTTTTATACATTCTCCATAGTTTTCCTGAGAACCAGGACCAGTTTTTCCATGAGAACCACAATGCTTCTGTGCCTCAGTGAGACTGTAACCATTATGTCCATTTGCCTCTTAAGTAAAACTATGAAGTTGACTTGAGCTTCTGAACTGTCTCTGTGACACTCATGAAGGGGTGTCATATTCTGTTTTCTGGTAAGACACCCACTTCATATGGCTGCGCAACCCTAGTCACCATCTGTAATATAATTAGTTATGGCTGCCATTAGTGCTGCTGCCAAACCCTATTCCTATCATGGGTCACCATCTGATAGTTGCTGAAAGTGAATACGTTAATGGAAATTAAGTTTGGGTACTAAACATCTACATGGCGCCATGGCTACTATTTCTGGAAACCATGTTAGCAGCATTTTGATACTTTGGTTTGGGTAGTCTAGAGTCAAGCTATTCATAAGTGTGGCACAATAAAAGCTGGACTTGCATTAACGTGATCAGAGGCAGGACATGAACATTACAAGAATTTGTCTAAAATGGAGACTGTCATTAGCATTACAAATATCTATCTTGAATCAAAAAGCTCTATTTATAGGGCAATCATAAATCATTTATATTACACGTATCGGGTCATTAGCAAGCCCAGACAAGACATAGCGATTAAATTATGATAAAAAATGTCTGCACTGCCATCTTTTCTAAGAAACAGAAGAATTGATTCTTTACTGCACATGGATGTGCATGATAGGCTTTCTAAGACAGGGTATATTTTACACATACTCTGCGTCTCCCCTACAAATCCATCACAGACACTTCATAGCCTATAAAAGTCACCTGCTTGTCAGTATTTGTGTGTCATTGTAGGCAGAAATTCAAGATATTGAGTTACCAAGTCACAGGAACCATCAAACTCAAATGGGCACCTGTTTCAGGCTTAAAGGAAGGTCCCAGGGGTAAATTTGACCCATAAAGAGGACATATCACTTGCTCAGAAAAATTGAGTTAAATACCTTTGGAAAAATCACTAAGCTCTTTTCTGTTGTGTACTGTGTCACTCCATTGCAGAGATATTCACATTTGTTACTTTGGAGCAGTTTTTGTGAAATTTCTCTGTGGGTGAGCAGTTTCATCACCCCCCAGACAATGCCAATCACAGCTGGGTAGCATCTGAGACTGTTGGATCAGCTGCCAAGTTGTGATTGGCAGTGTCTGGGAAGGTGGGTGGGGGAGATGAAAGGGCACACCCCCTGAGAAGACTCTGAAGAAACACCCAGTTGGATGACAAAGCAGAGATTTCACATACTGCACTCTCAAAGCAACAAATTTAAATATCTCTGCAATGGAGCAACGCAGCATACAATGTAAAAGAGTGGCAGAATCAGGAGAGTTCAGGGAATTGTACAAAGTATTTAACTCACTATGTTTAACAAATGACAGGTCCACTTTAAGAATAATGTCAAATGGAGTAGGGAGACTTATGCCATTTTGGTGCTCTCCTTTGTAAGAAACTTTACCACCTGGACCTTCTCTCAAAGGTATTTCACCCAGCCAACTAGTCTCCTACCTTTCACTGATGAGTGATAAGAGCCCTGAAACAACTGTCTGCTATTGGATTTCTTTTGCATTTAGAGACGATGCTTGTTGGGCTTTCTATTCTAAGCCATGTGGCATGGCTCTTTAAAGGGTTTATACAGGCTTCATTTAAGAATATAAACTAGAAGATAGTTTTTTTTCATTGTCTAATGATCTTCAGTCTATACCGTACAATAATGTTTTAATTTACATGATGCTATTTTGATGTATTGTATTAGATCTACCCAATAGTACTAACCATGTTAGCCATTGAATACAATGAGGTAGAGTCTGCAACTTTTGCCTATTTGTCCTCTTTTCCAAGTGTGTCTGTATTTTAGCTGGGCATAATAGAGTAGATGTATGTAGTATGTTGTGTATGTAGTAATTTACTGTATAGAATTTGTTACAGACTCACAGCAAACACTGTCCACAGAGTTTTAGCTAACAAAAAATGTATAAACGGCTGCAAAACACAGTGCTACAATATACTATATGTGAAACTGTCCTTAGCCTAGGGCTAAGTTAAGCAATGCTACCTCTAAAATTGTGACTCCAGGGTGAACAATGAAACATACTCCTGGTACTTATAAAGCGCCATTCAGACAACAATGTGACCCGATCCGAGTGTGGACCATAATTCACGAGCCAGCATACAGTGGTGTGAAAAAGTGTTTGCCCCCTTCCTGATTTCCTATTCTTTTGCATGTTTGTCACACTTAAATGTTTCAGATCACCAAACAAATGTAAATATTAGACAAAGATAACAAAAGCAAAGACAAAATTCAGTTTTTAAATGAAGGTCTTTATTATTAAGAAAAAAAGAAATCCAAACCTACAGGGCCCGGTGTGAAAAAGTGATTGCCCCCTAAACCTAATAACTGGTTGGGCCGCCCTTAGCAGTAGCAACTGCAATCAAGCATTTGCAATAACTGGCAGTGAGTCTTTTACATCTTTTACAGCGCTCTGGAGTGATTCTAGCCCACTCATCTTTGCAGAATTGCTGTAATTCAGCCACCTTGGAGGCTCTCGCGGTGGTGAGGTGGCGGCTCAGTTATTGTAGGCTGTAGGCTTTCCTGAAGAGATGGGTTTTCAGGTTCCGTCTGAAGGATCCGAGGGTGGTGGATAATCAGACGTGTTGAGGCATGGAATTCCAGAGGATGGGGGATATTCGGGAGAAATCTTGGAGGCGATTGTGTGAGGAACGAATAAGTGTGGAGGAGAGTAGGAGGTCTTGGGATGAACGAAGATTACATGAGGGAAGATATTGGGAGATTAGGTCAGAGATATAGGGAGGGGACAGGTTGTGGATGGCTTTGTAGATCAGTCTTAGTAGTTTGAACTGGATTCTTTGGGGGATTGGGAGCCAGTGGAGGGATTTGCAGAGGGGAGAAGCAGGGGAGTAGCGAGGAGAGAGGTGGATTAGGCGGGCAGCAGAGTTGAGGACAGACTGGAGTTGTGCAAGAGAGTTAGCGGGGAGGCCACAGAGGAGGGTGTTGCAGTAATCGAGGCGGGAGATGATGAGAGCATGCACAAGAGTTTTGGTAGATTGTGGGCTGAGGAAGGAACGGATTCTGGCAATATTTTTGAGTTGGAGGCGACAGGAGGTGGCAAGAGCTTGGACGTGAGGTTTGAAGGACAGGGCAGAGTCAAGAGTTACCCCGAGGCAGCGGATTTCAGGAGTGGGAGAGAGCGTGATGCCGTTTACCATAATAGATAGATTGGGTAGGGGGGATACGTGAGGTGGGGGAAAGATGATGAATTCGGTTTTGTCTACATTGAGTTTTAGGAAGCGAGAGGTGAAGAAGGAGGATATGGCTGACAGACACTTCGGGATTCTGGACAGCAGGGAGGTGACATCTGGGCCAGAGAGGTAGATCTGAGTGTCGTCTGCATACCGGTGATACTGGAAGCCATGGGACTTTATGAGTTGTCCTAGGCCAAGGGAATAGATGGAAAAAAGTAGGGGTCCTAGGACAGAGCCTTGAGGGACTCCAACAGAGAGAGGGCGGGATGAGGAGGTAGTGTAGGAGTGGGAAACGCTAAATGTGCGGTTGGATAGGTATGAGGCAATCCAGGACAGGGCAAGGTCTTTGATGCCAAGGGAAGAAAGAATCTGTAGCAGTAGGCAGTGATCGACTGTGTCGAAAGCAGAGGACAGGTCAAGAAGGAGGAGGATGGAGAACTGTCTGTTAGCTTTGGCTGTGACTAAGTCATTAGTAATTTTTGTCAGGGCAGTTTCGGTGGAGTGGTGGGGGCGGAAGGCAGATTGGAGGTTGTCAAGGAGAGAGTTAGATGAGAGGTGGGAGGAAAGTTGACCATGGACATGCTGCTCAAGGAGTTTTGAAGCAAACGGGAGCAGTGATATGGGGCGATAGCTGGGCATAGCACTTGGGTCAAGGTTAGTTTTTTTGAGGATGGGTGTGAAGGTGGCATGTTTGAAGGCAGAGGGGAAGGTACCAGAAGAGAGCGATAGGTTGAAGAGATGGGTTAGGGCTGGAATAAGCGTGTTAGTGAGGTTGGGGAGCAGGTGGGAAGGGATGGAGTCAAGTGCACAGGTGGTAAGGTGTGATTTGGAAAAGAGGCGAGTAAGCTCTCCTTCGGTGATGTTGGAGAGGGAGGTTATTAGGGAAGGGCAGAGGTCTGGTATATGGAGTGGTTGGGGTGGTGGACAAGTAAAGGTTTGCCTTGTTTGGTCGATCTTGTTTTTGAAGTAGGTGGCAAAGTCCTCGGAAGAGATGAAGGGAGTTGGAGGTGGCAGTGGTGGGCGGAGGAGAGAGTTAAATGTGCTGAACAGTTGTTTTGGGTTGTAGGATAGTGAAGATACAAGTTTAGTGAAATAGGTCTGTTTAGCAGAGGTGAGGGCTGATTTGAAGTCAAATGTAGCTTGTTTGAAAGCAGTGAAGTCGTCTGGCAGGCGTGTTTTCTTCCAACGCCGCTCCGCAACCCTGGATGCTTGTTGAAGTTTTTTTGTGACATTGTTATGCCAAGGTTGCCTATTGGTTTGTCGCACTGTGCCATGCATGAGAGGGGCGACTGAGTCTATGGCTGATGTGAGGGTCAAGTTATAGAAAGCGGTGGCGCTGTCCGTGTCGAGCAGTGAAGATATGGAGGACAGGGGTAGGAGAGAGTCTGAGAGTCTGTGAATGTCTAGATGTGTGAGGTTTCTGCGAGGATGTGGTAATGGCTGGACATGGGGGGCAGGTGAGGAGGACAAGGATGAGAAGGTGAGTAGATGGTGGTCAGATAGGGGGAAGGGAGAGATTGTGAGATTAGATAAGGAACAGAGGCGGGTGAAGATGAGGTCTAGTGTATGTCCGTGTGTGTGGGTGGCTGTGGTGGACATATCAGTCGGATTAAAGTCAGGACTTTCACTAGGCCACTCCAAAGTTTTAATTTTGTTTTTATTAAGCCACCATACAGCGGTGGACTTGCTGGTGTACTTTGGATCACTTTCCTGGTGCATAACCCAATCAGGTAGTAAGTGAGACGCAGCAGAGAGGACACACCACTCAGGTATTCATGTGATTGTATGCACTTTAGAGGTAGTAGTTGGCACTATGCACATAGTCATTGATTTTGATTAGACTTCTACATGGGAACTTAGAGAAACAAACTTCATAGTACTATAACTATGCGTATGGTATAAGTACATATGGCTAAATTCAGATTCTTTCATGAATTTTGGTTGTTTTCAGAAAAGAAAATATATCACTCTACCTTATAGTAATTTTTGCAATGCTATAGAAGTGTGGTGTGTCATCAATTGCTGGTCTTCTAGTTTGGCTTGAGGCATCCAATATATACTTGTGTATTTTTATGTATTTTTGCAAATAAACTTTATTGATTTTATATATACACTCCTTGTTCCTTGATTGGGTCTGGGTTTATGTAATATTTAAATTTGTTTGGTGATCTGAAACATTTAAGTGGGACAAACATGCAAAAGAATAGGAAATCAGGAAGGGGACAAACACTTTTTAACACAACTGTATATTAGGCTGTTGGACCATGATAGATAGATCGGTGAATGTGACATTTAGAGATATTTGACAATAACTCTTATCCAAAGTTATTATTAAAATAGCTCTGTCAGTAGAATTTACAGTGTAAACTGCAAACATTACACCTGATGAGATTAGTGTTCGTGCTTTATTGCTTTATTTATTATTTATTCATTTATTTATTTATTGCTATATATATATATATATATATATATATATATATATATATATATATATATATATATATATATATATATATATATATATATATATTGGAAAATCCATGTTAAAATAGTTGTATAATCCTTGCCTCATTTAAAAATTAGCATTTTATGAATTTTGCTTTTTCACGATTAGACAACTATTCTGACATGGATTTTCAAAGTAAGTACACCAACCTCATCAAGTATAACAGATCTTTTTTTTTAATAATGTACTCAGTTTGTATTGTGAAGTGTGGTGACAGATCCTGTTTGATAAAAAATCATAAGTGATTGGGAAAATTGAATAGCTTCTTAGCTCACTAACAGTTATATTATTGTTTTGCTTTTGATGACCTTCTTGTACTGTTGTGCTTTTGTGGATGACGCATTTTTGTAAAAACATATTTCCGCTAGCAAATTTCAACTGTTAGTTAAACAAGATGTTGTTCTCACAAGAATTACTCAGTCTATGAGACATCAAACATGAGAAAACTGTGTCACAGTAATTTACTTAGGGAGACTATAAGGAAAACAGGAAGGACAGAGAATGTTTGTGAAACAACAGAGAGGAGTATTGGTGACTCCTCCTGACAAGGACCTAATGACTAATCATGTCGTACACCAGTAACAATATTTATCACTCTTAGTTCTCTAACAACATCTGTTGAGCTGGGAACCGATCCTTATTAAAGAAGAAGAAATATGTCCATTCATTTATTTAACTCCTTATTCGCAGCCGCATGTTTATATTCAATGATTAAAAGTGCAGTGAGTTCTTTCATTGAGGAAAGTCATAGCTAGACTTTTTTACTTGGGCAAAGAATTAATTTGTAAGGTGATATAACAGCTCAGTGGGTCCAATGAAGTCCATTGCACAGATGTGTACGGCAGCACGTAGATACAGTAGGCAAGAAAGAAACACTGGCATCCAGTCAAAATAAAATTTTAGCAGTTTATATCGAACTCTTAAATTCCATTGCACCTGGAAAATGATTGTTTGCAACATTATTGATGAAAGGAAAGTCTCAAGACGGGGCACAGTGTTAGGAGGCGGAAACAGTGTGGGCTGCTATTTATCCATCTTGAGACTGTATGTGAGTCTCAGGATGGTGCTTTGTAGGAAGAGTGGGCTAACAGGGAGACTGGGAGTGTGTGAAGCCAGGAAGCCCTGCCTCTTGTGAAATATAGTCTAGAGGTGCAAAGATAGATGGCTGGAGGTTCAGAATGCAAACAGTAACAGACCTCAAGTACAGCTGAAGGGGAGCTGAACAGGTAAAATAAAAGTACAATGGGTTTTGCGGTGTTATAGGGACAGACAGATTTTTTTTTTATTACCAAGAAAACCCTTCCAGTTATGTTTTTCACATTTAGACAACAGAGAGTAACTCTATATCTGGATTTACCAGTTTTGGGGGGCTTTTTCTTTTAAGGAAAAATGTTCTTTAGCACTAAGGTATATACCGGATTTGAAGAATACAGGTTTCCTTCTGCACTATGTTCTAAAAAATAAAATTTAGGGAGCACAATTGTAATGTATGTACTCTCAGCTCAGAGTCTAATGTGCATTCATTTAGAAAATGTAAAATGAAGATTACCAATAAGGTTCCTTTAGCAAAACAGGTGCGCCTCCGTCCCCTGGCGAGACCGAACCGTCTGGGGTCTCTTTTTTGAACAGATGTTGCTGGATCAGCACTAACCTATTGTTTATTATAACATCTGGTGAGTTAATCACTCTCTCTGTTAATATGGTGTGAAATGCTTTATTTCATGTCTATTGTTTGTCTTAGAAACTTCGATAATGCTAATAAACAGATATGTTGGTTCTCATCATTCAGATTATTATTATTCTGCCATTGTTGTAGACCTCTCATTTCACCATTTTCTTGGTCCTAGACCCATTCGTATTAGTGGTCAGTGTAGGTGGAGTTTGGGTCAAGCAGAGGAAATTCCTCACTTCTGGAAAACAGGATGAGGTTTTAATAGTGGTATAGTCTTCTAGTTAAAATTGTGAGATTGCAAAATTATTCTCCGAGGTCAAGCAGAAGACACTTTCCAGGAATCTTATGAGTGCAGGAATTCAGAATATATCTGTTGCTAAGCATTGGCGCTGATTCATCAAAGCTTTTACGCCAGAAAAGTGGCATAGAAGCTTTGAAAAGTCACCATTTTTGGGGCAATGAGGAGCTATTCAAAAAAATCTGCAACTTTTGATGGTTTTATTCCAAAATCACTGAAGCTTGGGGGGTGCGACAGAATATCTGATTTAAAAAAAAAAATTGCGGCATTTTTTATTCCAGTAATGCTATTCTAGTCCCTGACCTGAGTAGCATTTCTGACATAGCTCAGAGAGGTGAATGCCACTCAGAAGGAGAGCAGAATTAAGTTGCCTGCGCCTCTTCTATTCCATCAAGACTGGTGCAGCGCGAGTGTGCACTACTATAGTCTTGATTAATTGGCCTCTACATCTTAGTTATTGTAAATTAACTTGTGGAGTGATTCCTTGATTTAAAAAAAGCCCCCCAAAACAACTTTTTGCATGATGTAGGGGTATCTAGGTAGATATCTATAGGATTCATTCATTCATTACAATTTGCTGAAAATAAATCTATATGATACTGAAAACCCACCAGATCCTAATTTCATTCCTTAGATTTTAGTTATAGTCACCAGTGCTGATTCCTAAAACTTTGGGTAAAGAACCTAAGTAAAGTAGCAGTAATGCTGAGGCAACTTTAGGTCATCAGCAAAGCAACCACAGACTATAGAAATGGCATGGAGAAAATGCAGTCATGATGAGCTGTAGCGGGGGACTTTTTAGCAGCTCTTGTAAGATCTACAATTCTTGCCTAGAATGACAGAGAAGATATTCTATGAGAGGTAATTGGCAAAGTTTGGTTTTACAAGAATTTAGCAATTTTAACTATTTATATTGTTGAGCGTTAAAGGGAATCTGTCAGCAGTTTTTTGCTATGTAATCTGACGGCAGCATGAAGTAGGGACAGAGATCCTGAGTCCAGCGATGTATCACTTAGTACACTGGGTGCAGCAGTTACAGTGGCATGTAAAAGATTGGGCAAAAATTACTGTTATGGTGAAGAGTTAAGCAAGTTGAAGATGGAATGATCTCTAAAAGGCCTAAAGTTAGAGATGACAAATTTCCTTTGTATTTTAGGCCAAAATATCTATATATATATTAATCTTCTACTGTATAAATTACAAAAAAGAAGATGGGCAAATGCCTAGCAGCACCCAGATTCAGTGTTCACTGTGCAGAAGTTCAGAAGATGGCTTTCGGGCATGCGTAGAGTGCCTCTGAAGCCATAAAGCATACACTCGCCTACAGAGGCTCAGTAATGTTGCTGAAATGAGCGGAGCACATGCGCAAGATTCGCATGAGCTGGCGATGACTCCCACTCGTTAATTAGGCAGGGAATTTAGTCCTACTGTACATAGGTGAATGCTGCTGGGTTGGAGGGCATGAGGGACCTGACAGGCTCCCTTTAATGGCAAATTGAAGTAGCAGACTATGCTATTAAGTCCGGCATAAAAGATGGACACCACCAAAAAAAAAGTCAAGTGGAAGTCCATAGTTGTATTATTATGTTTATCTATATATCACCATCATATTCATCATCACTTTACAGATATCATCATTACTGTATCCACTGAAGCTCACAACCTATATTCCCTTTAGTGTTTGGGAGGAAACTGGAGAAAACTCACGCAAACACCAGGAGAACATACAAAGTTCTTGCAAGATGATGTCGTTGGTGGGATTTGGACCCAGTTCTGTGAGGCAACAGTGCTAACCTCTGAGCCACCATGCTGCCTATTGCTGTAGACTTTGAACTCCATTTGCCTCATTTTACTCATCGGTTTCGTTGCGCTTCCGTTTTCAGAACTTCTCTTGACTGGGAAATCAAAGAAGGCAGAAGCGAATTGGGAAACTAGCCTTATTCTGCAATTTTTTACATCCAGCACTGGGATCCTGCAGGGCAGTCGTACACCACTGACCGGAGTTTTCCATTCAGTAGAGTGGTTTAGTATTCTGAACTGAGTATCTTAGTAGCTGAAACATAATTAACTTACAAATTCACTCTAACGAACTTTAGAATTGCCATCAAAAATATACTCTGTGTTTAATTTGTATGGATCAGTTGCCTTTAAACTGCAAAATGCATAGTAATTGAGCAATTAAATTAACAAACGGTACTGCAGGAGTAATATATCAAGGGCAGCAATCTCCAGTTCAGCCTCAGCAGTTTTACAGGCCAAAAAGCAGCCAGACGGATCTAAGCAGTGAGCAAGATCTGACAGCCTTGTCTTGCCATAAACACTGCCACAAAGAGAGCGGATTGACGACAAGGCCCGGGATTTCCATGCATTTTCTTTCTAGATGCCACATCTCATCTTCTCGGCTCCTTTTGTTCATCTGTGTTGGTGTAGAGCCGTCACTTTGTTAAATCGCAGGCAGTTGATCTTGAGGTGAAATGATCCTTGGTAACTGGGTGCTGAGATACAAATAATTATTCCAAGAGCTCGCTAGTGAAATTAACATTCATTGAAGCGAGTCAACAGTGCTTCCTCCTGCAGATGAAAAGGTAATTGTAGTATTGGCGATGAGCGGCTGACATGGCCTTGTGTTGGCTGGCAATCTAGGGAAGGTTGCAGGTTATAGAACACGTGGACAAACATGGCTTGCCGCTATGGTGCCCTTCAAGAGCTGGTGGACTGAGACGGCTCAAAAAACTGCTTTTACTGTACTTGAGAACAACCTTCAAGCTACAGTCATATGGTAGCCAGATTATATCTATTAAAGGATGTGACCTTTTGGATTAATATATTTTTTAGGCCTTTTACTCCAGGCAAAAATAATATCCACAGTAAAGCATGAAGGGCGAGAGGTTTTATAGGATGCAACATCAACCATGTGAGAAGGAGCCAAGGTTCCTTCCTTCACACGCATGTAGGAGATGAATCAGGAGCTCGGCATTAACAGTTTCATTAATCAGTTGAGCTGTGAGACACTTCAGCTCTGCAGGAAACTCATGCACGATTCTCCAGCGCAGCTCCGCAGCCCGGCCTACCCTGCTCCTGCAATTGTAGGCTCTATTCAAGGACATTAACCATCTTGTATCTCCATGGATTCGCATGTTTAGTAGTTTTATGCCTAAAGGGTGAAGATAGATTCTCAATACACATATGCTCCTTCCTCTCTCAGGAAGGAATGACGCTGTGGGTTTTCCTTTATAATGACACAACATCGACTGATTTACCAGGCTCCTTCATCTTCCCACATGGAAAGCTCCATTTATTTTATGGTTATGAAAAGACGATTGCTGGAAAGGATAAAGAAGCGCAAATAGGGTCTTATCTGGGTTAAGCAGTGATAAAAGAACATGCACAGAGGTGCTCACCTGGTGGGGTTGTGTGCACACAACCACTGATAGAGTTAAGGCTGCTGCAGACCCATGATGAAAAATTATCAAGAAACAAAACTGTAAGTAATGGGTTAATGTGGGCGAAGGAGAAGGAATGAGGGATGCAGATCCAAGTCTAGGTGGTTTAATGTCGACATGTTTTACAACAGGTTCTCCTCGTGTGTGCGTGGGTTTCCTCCAGGTGCTCCGGTTTCCTCCCACGTTCCAAAATCATACTGATAGGGAATCTAGATTGTGAGCCCCATCGGGGACAGCGATGATAATGGGTGCAAACTGTAAAGCGCTGCGAAATATGTTAGCGCTATATAAAAATAAAGATTATTATTATTATTATTATTAAGGACACCCCACAATATCTTCTATATAATGGTGGATGCATCCTTCTGTCTGAAGCCAGAATTATTGCAGACACTGTGTGCGCGGGTTGGCAGACACAATGTCTTCAACAAAATGGCTCCGGATATCGTGGGATGTGCGCGCATTGAATCCAGCGTCCTTTTATTGAAGAATTGTACTACAGCGTCAACATAGTAGTGTGCACGTGCCAGCCGTCACCATTACCTCTATAGCTGGCGCATGCACACTGCTATGTTGACATTGTAGTACATTGCTTCAATAAAATGGCGCATCACATATACAGTGTCTTCAATAAATTGGCACTGACTCTGGCACCATTTTATTGAAGACACTGTATATGTGAATTCAGAGACGCAGTCTCTTCACAAAAATGGCGCCGCATAGCGTGGTACGCGCACGCATTGACTCCGTCGCTATTTTATTGAAGAATTCTACTACAACAACATAGCAGTGCGCACGTGCCAGCAGTCGCCATTATGCCTATGGCTGGTGCGTGTGCACTGCTATGTTGATGTTGTAGTACATTACTTCAATAAGCGCGTGCACTTACCGCGATCTCTGGCGCCATTTTATTGAAGACACTTTAAATGTACCAATAAAAATGCTCGCCACCTAGGTGTAGAATGGGTTCAATAGCTAGTCCTAATGACACAACATCTACTGATTTACCAGGCTCCCTCATCTTCTCGCATAGAAAGCTCCATTTATTTTATGATGTTTCAGTTTAGGGTTTTATATGGTTCTTCAAACCACCTTAGACTATTCCACCTATCTCACCATTATAGACATACACACATGATTCAACTGGTACTGACAAAAAATAATAATGAAACTAATATTCACTTAGCCCAGCTTCCACAACAAAGAGAGAGATGCTTAGTCTTTCATTGTAGGCCTTTTTGAAATTTTAGGACTGCAGCCTATGGGATAGGACGTCATCACACCCGCCTGTGCACAGGGGATCGAGCCTCTCCCAGTGTCTGAATTGTTGTAGTACCCAAATTTATCTGTATCCTGGGGAGGCAGAAACAGTCTTTTGTAGACATTTGCTACAAAATACAGAAATGTTGGCAAAAATTATGGCAAAAAATGCCAACAAAATGGTGCACTGTACAAGGTGCATTGTGTTCTCCCATGTGGGCTCAGGTGTAAACTCATCAAAGCGGATCATTGCTATTTGCAAAAGGTAATTTATAGGTTTTGACACCTAAACTAACTGTACATATAGCCAACACTAACTGTTAATATTAATATTTATCATTTTTATCTATGTAGCACCATTATATCTTCAGCTTTTTACAATTCACTGGATATGTAAAGGGGTTGGATCGTTTGATGTAGTATGTGGAGTGGACTCCACCTAGAGATGGCGGAAGGGTGTGTAGTTACACACAAATGTCAGTTCAATAACTATCATTACAGGATGGTAAGGGAAGCTTGATGGTTACACGAGGCCGTGAGCTTGATGGTTTCATTGCCTCTATGTTAGTCTTTCAGCAGGGCAGCACATGCTCACAGTTCTGGTAATCTCTCTTTGGATCACTGTCCAGCAGTAACCTTGTCACTTTACCACCTGCTCACACAGCTGCCACTGCGCGGTTCCTCAGCTCCGCACCAGTCTCCTGGCTATCTCCGGAGTGGCTTTACATACAGGCGTCAGCTTTTAGGCCCTCATCACTCACAGGAATAATCTTCTTCTGCTCCCTTCTTACGTGGCACGTTTCCATCTCTCTCCTTTTCTGTAATGGTGGTACTCACTTGTGTATATGGGCTGGTCTCTTTCTCCTGGAACTCACTCTGCATCCACCTGCAGCTCAAAGCGGAGTTTCTCATGTACTGCTGTGGCCCCATCCTAAGTCCTGGCGTGCCACATCGATTGACCAGGACCACTGACCCCCATTGCTGAGCAATTAAATGTTGACTTTACTTAACCTCTTAGTGACCCGGCCATTTTTTTTCTTTAAAGGGACTCTGTCACCTGAATTTGGAGGGAACAATTTTCAGTCATATGGGCGGGGTTTTCGGGTGTTTGATTCACCCTTTCCTTACCCGCTGGCTGCATACTGGCTGCAATATTGGATTGAAGTTCATTCTCTGTCCTCCATAGTACACGCCTGCGCAAGGCAAGATTGCCTTGTGCAGGCATGTACTACGGACGCTGAGCATGTGCTCCGGCGCTGAGCCCACATCAAAGTCGCGACATGTCATCTGTTTTGAACAGCTGACATGTGCGCGCAATGGCGGCGGGTGAAATCGGTCTGATGTTTGCTCCTATGTAGCTGAGCTGATCAGGCCATGGAGGCTATTGAAGCATGGCAAAAGTAAAAAAAAAATGTTTTAAAAATTATGAAAAAAATAAAAAAATATGAAAGTTTAAATCACCCCCCTTTCGCCCCATCCAAAATAAAACAATAAAAAAAAAATCAAACATACACATATTTGGTATCGCCGCGTTCAGAATCGCCTGATCTATCAATTAAAAAAAAGCATTAACCTGATCGCCAAACAGCGTAGCGAGAAAAAATTTAAAACCCCAGTATTTTTGGTCGCCGCGACATTGCATTCAAATGCAATAACGGGCGATCAAAATAACGTATCTGCACAAAAGTGGTATCATTAAAAACGCCAGCTTGGCGCGCCAAAAATAAGCCCTCACCTGACCCAAGATCCCGAAAATTGGAGACGCTATGGGTATCGGAAAATGGCGCACATTTTTCTTTTTTTTGTAGCAAAGTTTCGAATTTTTCAGGGACCATCTTTCTGTCTGGACCATGTAGAATAAGTCTTTGAATTTTCTGTGAGAGTGACAACTATTTTCATCTCTCTTACATATATTTTCGAATAAAATCAGACACATCAGGGTTACAAAAGCGAGAAGCTAGCAACTTATACTAGAGGAGTGAGGAGCCTGCAATCTACAAGAATAGAGGCGACACAAGAGAAAAAGGACATAATGGTAATTTGTGTAGTGGTACAATTGTGTTTCATACAAAATTGGAGAAGAGATCTAAAGCTGCATGAGCCAGTCACTGACATGAAATGTATTAGGGAGGAAAGCGTGAGAGATATTGGTGAATGAAGTGATTGAGTTCTAAGCGAGTGGGCAGAGGTAATTAGGTCAAATTAAGGAATGTGATAGGCTTTCCCTTACAGCATATTGCACATATCAAAAATTAAAAGGGTTGTCCTTCAGTTTTACAATTGTGTTTAATTAAAAAATTGCATAATTTTGTTTTTACAGGCTTTTTGTTTTCTTACATTTTGGCCTGTGGTCTTAATTTAAAGGGACCCTGTCACCAGTTTTGGCAGATATGAAGTAAGGCCACCACTTTTGGGGGCTGATATACAGCATTCTATAATGCTATATATCTGCCCCAAACCCAACCTGTAAGAGAAGAAAAATAACTTTTATTATAGTCACCTGCAGGGCGGTCCGGTCCGAGGGGCACCGCAGGTCTTGATCCGGTGCCTCCTATCTTCTTACGATCGCCATCCTCCTGCTTGCTTCATGTGGATGACGTGTCCCTCCGTCCATGACACAGGGAGTGGGACACATCCACAAAAACCAAGAAAGAGGATAGCCAAAAGAAGATAGGAGGCGCCAGACCAAGACCTGCGACACCCCTTAATTTTTGGGTCACTTTTCACTTGCAACAAGTCTATCTTTTTCCAGTACAATGCTACAGTTTTATTCCCTGTATTTTCTACTATCGTGGAGAGGATTGTTGTAATGGGTGGTGGCTGTGGTTGTCTTCTACTTCTCCTGTGTAGGACGAGTTGTGAGTAAAGGACAGAAGTTGTATTGGGTATTGTTCGAGCATAATGATGTTCTGTGGCATGGACAAACGGCTCCCTCCCTGGTGCTGAGTGATCTAACCTCTGACTAATCTTTCTTTGTGTTGGTCAAATTGCTACTTGGATGACGGGAAATCTACTGCACACTATGAAATGCACATTTAATGGTCATTCTTTGATAGGTTCATTATAAGTCTAGGCGACATGAACCAGACCTAGAATATGGAAACAACAGATATGTGTCTAATCCGCTCTGTGTTAGGTGATTTCATAACATACCGTGAATGCAGCTTACAGTGCCTTGCGAAAGTATTCGGCCCCCTGGAACTTTTCAACCTTTTCCCACATATCATGCTTCAAACATAAAGATACCAAATGTAAATTTTTGGTGAAGAATCAATAACAAGTGGAACACAATTGTGAAGTTGAACGAAATTTATTGGTTATTTAAATTTTTTGTGGAAATTCAAAAACTGAAAAGTGGGGCGTGCAATATTATTCGGCCCCTTTAACTTAATACTTTGTTGCACCACCTCTTGCTGCGATTACAGCTGCAAGTCGCTTGGGGTATGTCTCTATCAGTTTTATACATCGAGAGACTGAAATTCTTGCCCATTGTTCCTTGGCAAACAGCTCAAGCTCAGTGAGGTTTGATGGAGGTCGTTTGTGAACAGCAGTTTTCAGCTCTTTCCACAGATTCTCGATTGGATTGAGGTCTGGACTTTGACATGACCATTCTAATACCTGGATATGTTTATTTGTGAACCATTCCATTGTAGAGTTTGCTTTATATTTGGGATCTTTGTCTTGTTGGAAGACAAATCTCCGTCCCAGTCTCAAGTCTTTTGCAGACTCCAACAGGTTTTCTTCAAGAATGGTCGTGTATTTGGCTCCATCCATCTTCCCATCAATTTTAACTATCTTCCCTGTGCAGCCCAAACAATGATGCTGCCTCCACCATGTTTGACAGTGGGGATGGTGTGTTCAGGGTGATGAGCTGTGTTGCCTTTACGCCAAGCATATCGTTTCGCATTGTTGCCAAAAAGTTTGATTTTGGTTTCATCTGACCAGAGCACCTTCTTCCACATGTTTGGTGTGTCTCCCAGGTGGCTTGTTGCAAGCTTTAAACAACACTTTTTATGGATATCTTTGACAAATGGCTTTCTTCATGCCACTCTTCCATAAAGGCCAGATTTGTGCAGTTGTACAACTGATTGTTGTCCTATGGAGAGACTGTCCCACCTCAGCTGTAGATCTAATCATGGGCCTCTTGGCTGCATCTCTGATCAGTCTTCTTGTTGGAGATGAAAGTTTAGAGGGACAGCAGGGTCTTCGTAGATTTGCAGTGGTATGATACTCCTTCCAATTCAATATGATGGCTTGCACAGTGCTCCTTGGGATGTTTAAACATTTGGAAATCATTTTGTATCCAAATCCAGCTTTAAACTTCTCCACAACAGTATCACGGACCTGCCTGTTGTGTTCCTTGGTCTTCATGATGCTCTCTGTGCTTCAAACAGAACCCTGAGACTATCACAGAGCAGGTGCATTTATACGGAGACTTGATTACACACAGGTGGATTTTATTTATCATCATTAGGCATTTAGGACAACATTGGATCATTCAGAGATCCACAATGAACTTCTGGAATGTGTTTGCTGCACTGAAAGTAAAGGGGCCGAATAATATTGCACGCCCCACTTTTCAGTCTTTAAATTTCCCCCAAAATTTAAAATAACCAATAAATTTCGTTCAACTTCACATTTGTGTTCCACTTGTTGTTGATTCTTCACCAAAAATTTACATTTGGTATCTTTATGTTTGAATCATGATATGTGGTAAGTGTCACGGGGAGACTAGGTGAGCGAGAGCTAATAACCCGGGCCCCTGCAATTTCCCTCAGACTAGGGAAATCCTGACTGACCCTCTACCTGGAGTTTACACTGATGGTGTGCATGTCCAGGCCTCGAACCTCACCTTGTCTCCTGTTTCAACCCTAGGCTGAAACCTCCGCCCACCACCCAGTGAAGCGGTAATACACCAATACCCACAGTTAGCACAGACAAGGATAAAGGAAAATATACACCACGCCGCAGTCGCTCAGGAATACACTATAAATGTGCAGGGCAAAATAAATACAAATATAGGAAGGAGTAAATAAGACAAAGGAAAATACACCACCAGCAACGAATCTCCAACAACCAGCTCTCCACTCCAGACCGAGATAACGCACAAGACAGAAGCTATAATCGGCGACGCCCAATGATCAGGAGAACTATTTAAAGGCAATGAGCATGGCCCAGCTTCCAATCCGAGGATCAGGTAAATTAACCCCGAAACAGCTAGATAAAATCTAGCCGACGCCAATGAGCACATAGTGGTCAAAAGCGGAATTACCGCTGTCTGTCAAACGACCTGGTCTGAACAGCGTCCGACATGACAGTAAGAGGTTGAAAAGTTCCAGGGGGCCTAATACTTTTGCCAGGCACTGTAACTTCTAAGAAATGTGACCGTTTTAAAGAATAACGAAGCTATCAGTCACTACACAGACTGTTTACTTGTGTAATTATATATACAGTATCTCACTACAAAACTGGTATTAACAAAGCTCCTTTTTTGTCACTGCTTCAGTGACGCTCCTGGGACCCAGCAGCTCCACTTATGTCCCCATATTCGAAAAAGTTCCCACGTTATCAGTCCTGTGTATGAAGGGGTCTGACCGGATAATCACTTCAATATCTAACTCTAATGATGCCACCTCCTATAATGTGGAGCTCAATTCGATTTAACCCCTTAACGACCGCCAATACGCCTTTTAACGGCAGCAGTTAAGGGTACTTATTCCTCATCGCCGCTTTTTAACGGCGCTGAGAAAAGAGGGTATAGCGCTCCCAGTGTCAGAAAATCTCTGAGGTCTCAGTTACTGGGTGGTAGCTGATACCCCGCTAAACATGATTCTGGTCAGTTTTTACCGTCTTCATTGTTGCAAAAAAAGTCTCATTTCTCTGATATGACCTAGCATACCAGAGGAGAGGGAAATGGGGTCCCCCGAGACCCCCCTGGTACCTTTGGTGTCCCCTGGTTCCTCCGGCTCTGTACCCAGGCCCTCAGCGTCTTCTTCCGGGAAGAAAATGGTGGGCGCATGTGCAGTGCGCCCGCCGAGATCTGCCGGCCAGTATCCGGCAACAATAGGAGATTTTTCCTATTGGTTGATTTTGATCTCTGTGATAGACCCTATCACAGTGCTCAAAATAAAAAAAATTGTAAATCAAACCCTCCTTTATCACCTCCTTAGTTAGATAAAAATAATAAGATAAAAGAAATATATTTCTTTCCATTTTCCGTTAGGGTTGTGGTTGGGGCTAGGGTAGGTTTAGAGTTGGGGTTAGAGCTAGGGTTAGGGTTAGGGCTGTGGTTAGGGTTGGAGTAGGGTTAGGGTTGGAGCTAGGGTTATAGCTAGGGTTAGGTTTGGGACTAGGGTTAGGGTTGGGTCTAGGGTTAGGCTTGGGGTTAGGGTTGTGTTGGTCTTAGGGTTGTGTTGGAGTTAGGGTTGTGTTGGGGGTTAGGGTTCTGTCGAGGTTAGGTTTGTGGTGTTGGGGTTATGTTTCCAAAATTGTGCTCATGTAAAGTAGACATGTGGTCAATGTTATTTATTAACTATTTTGTTCAAAATCTCTGTTTTAAGGGTACAAAAATTAAAAGTTTGAAAATTGCAACATTTTTCAAATTTTTTGCCAAATTTCCCTTTTTTTCATAAATAAACGTAAGTCATATCAAATACATTTTACCACTAGTATGAAGTACAATATGTCACGACAAAACAGTCTCCGAATCAGTGGGATCCGTTGAAGCGATCCAGAGCTATAACCTAATAAAGTGACAGTGGTCAGAATTGTAAAAAATGGCCTGGTCATTAAGTACAAAATTGGCTCTGTCACTAAGGGGTTAAGTAAAATACTAAGGAAACTCAATGAGACCAAAGTAAACATTAAACTGTGTAATGGCTCCTTTGATGTAATATTAGGAGCCAGAGAAACATATGAAGCATTTAATACTAAAATCATAAAATCGTCTAATGTATATCCGTGCGGCAGCTGGTACAAATTCTACTACATTTTTCTCATTTGTACAAGTTTCTATCCATGATGGCTAAAACCCTTAATTGCCATTACATTTTGGAGAAGTCTCTGTTTTTATTCAGCTTTTCCCAGATGTACATATCAATTTTTTAGTATCTGTTATAGCAACAATATTGATAAAGAATTTTTTTTTTATGTGAAAATTCTGTTCAGTATACAAGAAGTATCGTTTCTCCTTGCGGAGATTGACATGCTAAGCATGCCGAGATGAGGAGAATTAAAGCCGCAATTCTCCTCTGGGAAATATGCTAATTATGCAAATTGTCTCTTCAGAGAGGAAGAGGACTAGAACTCTAGTGCCACCTATTGGAGGTAGCAATCGTACAAGTCAATGTCGACCCTTTAACGAGCCTTGTCACATGACTTGGGGTAAAAGCCAAACCACAATCTCAATTTGAGAAGAGACAATTTGCATAATTAGCATAATTCTGTTCAAGACATGATGATTTTTTTTTCTGCTGTGCTGAGTATTTGGGATTTACTCCATGCAGGTTTATAATGTTTAACAAATAACGACCAGTGTAATGAATGGGTACAAAAATCAGCTTCAATTCAATTGAGAATAACTTTCTCAATTTCTGACAGTGGCATTTAAGTGGTTATTTGGTGTCGCATCCGTTTAGGTGCCAATCGCTTTCCCTTCCACAATCACAATAGGTTGCAAGTGAGCAAGCGATTGCGGGTGCCAGTCCTTTAGTAAGACAAAATATATGTAAAATGTAGCTAAAAGCTTTTTTTCAAAAATATAAAATATAAAGTAATTAAAAAATTAAGCACATATGGTATTGCCACATTCAGTGGGCATCTCTAGACACTGAGAAGTGCACTGCCCCGAATTTCCTGAATCTCAGGTTCTTTTTTTTTTATTTTTTACTAAACTTTATGTATACTGCCACGCACACATGTGGGATGAACCTAGCACAGCCCTGTGTGGTGAGTGTCTGTGATTAGCTGCGAATAGAAAAAAGAAACAGTAAGTAATACCACAGCAGGAGCAAAACATTTTTTAGTCAAGATAAGGTAACGTTTCGACCCTACCAGGGTCTTTGTCAAAACCTCACTGGATAGTGAATAGGTTCAACATAGAATTCTACATCACCACAAGGAATGCAGGACACGCTCTGTCTCCCCCCATACTGAGCTCTTAAGGGGATCCTCTTTAGAATTCTATGTTGAACCAATTCACTATCCAGTGAGGTTTTGACAAAGACCCTGGTAGGGTTGAAACGTTATCTTATCTTCACTGAAAAAAAGTTTGTTCCTGCAATAATGGAATTGCCATATTTTTTCACTGATCTTTCATGTTTTTCAGTACATTTTATGGTAATGTGAACGGTGTCATTCAAAACAGGAACTCACCCCACAAAATGAAGCCCTCATATGGCTAAGGTGACAGAAAAATGAAAAAAAGTTCTGACTCTTAGAACAAGGGGCGGAGCAAAAAAATTGAAAATGTCCAGGTCCTTATATAGTTAAAAAACAAGGTGGTGCCCTTAGTGGTGCGGCATATTTCACTGTCCAAGTACAGACCATGATGCCCGGATCACCTGCAGATCTCCTGCCCCGATCTCGGCAGCCTCCTATGAAGCTGTGGAGTTCAGGTGATGAAAGCAGCGGTCGGTCTGGAGACAGCGATTCGTACGAGGACAGTAAAGTGCGCCCATCTGACCTCTGCCCAGGTTACATCACACCTGCACACAGACGTAACCGGTGTCTGTTCCATTGTTAGATACAATAAATGTTCAGGATGGATTCACTGCATATCTGCTACAAATGGAAACCTCATTAATGGGTGCATGTGGGTCCCGCTATGGTCACGTATGTGGAAAGAGCATCATACAGAACCTTATATCTTCCATCGTAAAACTGACACATACAATAACAAAACCCAGGTGCCCCCATAAAAACCAATGGGGTCCTCTGCCTACATTTGTGTCATTAATACAGTAGGTTCATTTTAGGCATTAATTCTGTTTGATTTTTAAAAAAAACAGAGCATTCTTAGGCTATGTGCACACGTTGTGGATTTTGATGCGGATCCGCAGCGGTTTTGGACTCGCGGAATTGCATCAAGTGTTGTGAATTCTGTTCTCGAACTCCCTCCGGTGGTTATGAATAGTACTTCGGCGAGTTCTGTCCATGGACTCCCTCTGGTGGCTGTGAGTGGAGCTGCTGGTTCTGAGGTTCTGTCCTCAGCTGACCTCGTTTAGTCCTAGGCTGGCTGCTCTATTTAACTCCACCTAGATCGTTACTTGATGCCAGCTGTCAATGTCCTAGTACTGGTTCAGTTTGCTCTTGGATCTTTCAGATGACCTGTCTACTCCAGCAAAAGCTAAGTCCCTGCTAGCTTATTTGTTTACCACTGTTTCTTTGTCCAGCTTGCTATCATGATTCTGCTTGGCTAGCTGGAAGCTCTGGGATGCAGAGTGGCACCTCCACGCCGTGAGTCGGTGTGGGGTCTCTTTTGCACACTCTGCGTGGTTTTTTGGTAGTTTTTTATGCTGACCGCAAAGATACCTTTTCTATCCTCAAGTCTGTTTAGTTAAGTCTGGCCTCCTTTGCTGAAACCTATTTCATTCCTGTGTTTGTGACTTCCATCTTAACTCACAGTCACTACGTGTGGGGGGCTGTTGTGATTTTGCTTTTTGCTCCCTCTAGTGGTCATTAGTGATTTGACTCTGGAGCTTCTGTCTTTTCCTATATCCTCACCTGGGCCGTTAGTTCAGGGGCGTTGCTATATAAGCTCCCTGGACCTTCAGTTCAATGCCTGGCATCGTTGAAATCAGAGCTAATCTGTTGTGCTCTTGTCCTATGATCCGGGTTCCTGTATTTCAAGCTAAGTCTGCTTCCTTGCTTTTTGCTTTTGTTTTGTTTGGTATTTTTGTCCAGCTTGTTCCAATCTGTATCCTGACCTTTGCTGGAAGCTCTAGGGGGCTGGTGTTCTCCCCCCGGACCGTTAGACGGTTCGGGGGTTCTTGAATCTCCAGCGTGGATTTTTATAGGGTTTTTGTTGACCAGATAAGTTATCTTGCTATATTCTGCTATTAGTGAGCTGGCCTCTCTTTGCTGAACCTGGTTCATTTCTGTGTTTGTCATTTCCTCTTACCTCACTGTTATTATTTGTGGGGGGCTTGTATCTTGCTTTGGGGTCCCTTTCTCTGGAGGCAAGAGAGGTCTTTGTTTTCTTCTCCTAGGGGTAGTTAGATTCTCCGGCTGGCGTGAGTCATCTAGCGATCACCGTAGGCATGATCCCCGGCTACTTCTAGTGTTGGCGTTAGGAGTAGCTATTTGGTCAACCCAGTTACCACAGCCCTATGAGCTGGATTTTTGAATCTCGCAGACTTACACGTTCCTCTGAGACCCTGTCCACTGGGGTCATAACAGGGGGCTGCCTATTTCTTTGGGGAATTTCTCTGAGGCAAGTTAGGCCTTATTTTCTATCTTTAGGGGTAGTTAGCTCTTAGGCTGTGAAGAGGCGTCTAGGCAGAGTCAGGTACGCTCCACGGCTATTTCTAGTTGTTGTGATAGGTTTAGGGGTTGCGGTCAGCAAAGCTCCCACTTCCCAGAGCTTGTCCTCTATTACTAGTTTGCTCATCAGGTCATTCCTAGTGCTCCTAACCACCAGGTCATCATAACAATCAAGTCCGCAGTGTAGTGCACAAGCAATGTTAGTCAGTGTGAAATTGACATTTGGTGTACACATGCTGCGGAAAAAAAAACACGCTTTGCAGCGTTTTTTTTTCCGCAGCATATCAATTCTTTTTGCGGATCTGCAGTGTTTCTGCACCTATTGACTTCCATTGTGTCAGGCCAATCCGCAGCAAAACCGCAGGTTTAAGGAAGATCTGCAGATTTGCTGTGGAGTTGCCTGCGAGAAATGCTGCAGATCGGGAGGGGGAAGAGTGTTTGGGAGGAGTGTGGGCGGAGACTGTGTGTGTGTGCGGAGAATATGTGCAGGTCTGTGTGCGGGTGTTTATGTGTATCTGTGTGTGTGTGTGTGTGTGCGGGGCTGTGTGTGTGTGTATATGTGTAGGCAGGCATCGTCCGATGGGGCTACTAGTTCAATCCGGATATTCCTGCTACAGTGACAGCTAGCCGGATGATAGGCTACTGTGTTCAAGTGTAAAAAAAATGCAAAAACATATAGACATACAGTACATACGGTACATACAACATACAGTACATACTCACCAGTCACCTAGTCCCCGAAGCCCTCGATCACCTGTAAAAAATAAAAATTAAAAACCAACAGTATACTCCCTGATCCGATGTAATCTGTTTAATAATGAGTGTCCCACAACGATCTCCCGTGGAAAGCTGTCACATCGGAAGATGTGACCGCTCTCCAGGGGTTCCGGTGATACAATGACAGGAGGTAATCCTCCGCACTGTATCCCTCTGCCGTGAGTGCAGTATAGTTCATATTGTCACTTGCGACAGCGCTGCGTGGGAAAATTCTCACACAGCGTTGCCGTAAAGTGAGAGCCTTAACTCAGGTACCCTCTTCAGTGATGCACTGCAGGAGCCATTGTCTCCTGTCAGTGTGTCACTAGGGGACAATAGTGCTATCACATCTCCTAATGTGACAGCTCTATAAGGGAGATCGTCATGGTACACTCATTATTAAATGGACTGCATCGGACCAGGGAGTATTTGTGTTGGTTTATTATTTTTTCTTTTTTTGCAGGAGATCGAGGGCATTGCATGGATTGGCAGAACAATAAAGATGGCAAAACTGTGTGGTGTTTTATTTCATTAAAATACTTTATTCTGGCTGTGTGTTTATATAACCCATTAACAACTATAGGATTAGTAATAGATAGGTGTGTTATTGACCATTACTAAGTCGGCTTGATGTCACCTTACAATTTAAAGGTGACATTAACCCCCTATTACCCCATATGCCACCGCTACAGGGCAGTGGGAAGAGAGAGGCTAAGTGCCGGAATTGGCACATCTTACAAATGCACCATTTCTGGAGCAGCTGTGAGCACTGTGTTTTACCTGCGGATTTACCATGGATTTCCTGCAGTTTTTGTGCGGATTCCACCTGCGGTTTTACACCTGCGGATTCCTTTTGAGGAGCAGGTGTAAACCGCTGCGGAATCCGCACAAAGAATTGACATGCTGCAGAAAATAAACCGCAGCGTTCCGCATGGTATTTTCCGCAGCATGTGCACTGCGGATTTGGTTTTCTATAGGTTTACATCAGAGGTGTCAAACTGCATTCCTTGAGGGCCGCCAACAGGTCATGTTTTCCGGATTTCCTTGTATCGCACAGGTGATAATTTAATCACCTGCACAGAATGATTCCAGCACCTTGTGGAATGCTAAAGAAATCCTGAAAACATGACCTGTTTGCGGCCCTCGAGAAATGCAGTTTGACACCCCTGGTTTACATGGTACTGTAAATGCATGGAAAACAGCTGCGAATCAGCAGCGGCCAATCCGCTGCAGATCCGCAGCAAAATCCGCAATGTGTGCACATAGCCTTATCAGTATGTTATCTGCGGTTTTATATTTTTTGTTTGGGTGGGAGTATAGGTGGCAGAACATATGTCTTGGGGCTTGGGACCCTGATCTTTCCTGACTCTACTAACGCCCCTGACCACATTTGACAAAGTCAGATTAATCAATATCTAAAATTATTTAACCCATAAGGAAAAGGACATGATTAAAAAAGAAAAAAGGATTACCATCTTCCAGAGACCTCACCTCCTTCATGAAAAAAGTTATAAAAGTGTTGTAATGTGCACCAAAATAGTACCAATGAAAAGTACGCCATAACAAAAAGCAATTCCTCATGTACTGTAGCTCCATTGATGTAAAAAAATTAAAAAGTTTTTTTACATACCAAATATATTGTTCTAAAAAAAAATTAAGAAAAATATGCACAAATAAAAGAAACTACAAACGTTTGGCGTTGCCCCAATGTATAGACTTGAAGAATTACGTAGCCTGGTCAAAAAAAAGCTTTTTTTAGCACTTTATGTTGTAAAGTAAATACCATCATTCAAAACTACATCTCCTTCCATAAAAGAAACAAGCCTTCGCATTGCTGCCTGGATGGAAAAGTCATGGCTCTTGGAGTAAGGGGAGGCATAATACAAACCTTAAGTCAAAGCTAGATATATTTCTTACAGGAGGGGGTTAATCTAAGCTGCAAGTCTAGTTGTGTTGTTATGTAGAACCATGAGACACCGACATGTTGTAGCCATAATTCAGTGCAGTGCAGCCAGATTATGGCCATCTGAAACTTGCTCTATCCAGGGAACATCCATATCCATTAAACAAGAGCATTTGTAAATGTTCAGCCCACTCCCGATTTATATTCTTAGTTTCTGGACAAGGACCAGACAATGTGGTCAGCAAATGATGTGTGCAATGGAGGCTTTACTGGAGAGCGACTATTCCACTGTGATAATACAGGCTCTTAGAAATAGGGACGTTTCCAAATATATTCATACCAGCAAACATTCTTTTATTGCTATTTACGTGAGGAAACAAATTGGTTGTCAGGATACGAAAATGCAGCATCCTTCAAATCTATGCCGAGAGCCGGAGTGTCCCTGAGCACAGTGTCACTGACTAGTCTGAGAAGTGCTGCAGCCAAGACATAGGAGACCCTAAAAGGGTAGATTGGGGGGCACAAAAGTTGGTTACTATTTTTCTATATGTCCCATAGCACACATAATTTTGTCTCTGGACCAAAGGATCTCTTTAAAATGTACCGTACTGTACTTACAACAAACTGCAAACATGCATAGTAAAGAATCTTTGTAAGAAATCGTATTCAAGAAATCAGCCTCTTTCTCTACTTTTCAGCTGTTTCTTCCTTTCCCTTCTGCCTCCTGAACTTGTTATCCACTGTGGAAAAGCAGCTCAATCTGTCTTGCTCTGACAAGAGGGACCGCATGTGTAATGTGACATAGCCCAATATACTCTATGAAGAGGAGGGGAAAGAGTGAGGAGCAGGGAGAGGAAACAGGCAGAGGGAGACAGAAACATTGTGCAGAGCTCTCTAAGAAGCCTTTTAACGCTCTGATTCAGATCAAGACAGCTCAGTTCTGCTGTATAATTTCTTCCATGCTGCTGCTTGTCTCTATGAGCTAAAAAATGAATGAAGAGCAGAAATTTTTCTCTATGTGTTGTACAGTTTATGGCAGAGACCACCACAGCTATTCTCCTTCCACCAGCTCCTAGTGGTGAAAATGCAGGATACAAATCATATAATGGCCAGATATAGTGTTAAACCTCATCTGCACACACAGGAGACCTTTTAAAAGAAGTCTTTCATCACAACATGACTGTCCAAACTGTTGTGAAATTGGATTTTGGGCTGCCACGGTGGCCACTGGTGGAATTGAACTTGTGTGCATCATCCCCTCTGTTCACCTGTTCCCATCAGGATGTGGGAGTCGCTATTTAACCTTGCTCCTCTGTCACTTCCATGCCGGTCAACATTGTAATCAGAAGCCTTTCTGTGCATGTTCCTGCTACCAGACAACTTCCAGCTAAGTCGGACTTTTGTCCTTGTTTGTTTTTTGCATTTTGTTCCAGTTCACAGCTGCAGTTTCGTTTCTGTGTCTGGAAAGCTCTTGTGATCTGAAATTGCCACTCTGATGTTATGAGTTAATACTAGAGTCTTAAAGTAATTTCAGGATGGTGTATTGATAGGGTTTTCAGCTGACCATGAAAGTACCCTTTCTGTCTTCCTGCTATCTAGTAAGCGGACCTCGATTTTGCTAAACCTATTTTCATACTACGTTTGTCATTTTCATCTTAAATCACCGCCAATATATGTGGGGGCCTCTGTCTGCCTTTCGGGGAAATTTCTCTAGAGGTGAGCCAGGACTATATTTTCCTCTGCCAGGATTAGTTAGTCCTCCGGCCGGCGCTGGGCGTCTAGGGATAAAACGCAGGCTACGCTACCCGGCTACTGTTAGTTGTGCGGCAGGTTTAGTTCATGGTCAGTTTAAGTTTCCATCCTTCCAAGAGCTAGTTCCTATGTATGCTGGGCTATGTTCTCTTGCCATTGAGAACCATAACAGTTTGACTGGCCCCCACAAAGGGTTAAATTAATTGGCAGAGAAAGGAGAGAAAAAAGAAGTCTGCTGAAAAATTTTTTTTTTTTTTTCCTTCAGTTCTGAGTGTGCTTTCAATTGAATCACTTGCAAGTCTGCCTATATTGCAGCCTTCCTCTCTCTCTCTCCTTCTAATCCTGGAATGGCTCTGTGTTCACCTGTTTAAAATGGATATTCAGAGTTTAGCTGCAGGTTTAAATAATCTCACCACGAAAGTTCAAAATTTACAAGATTTTGTTGTTCATGTTCCTATATCTGAACCTAGAATTCCTTTGCCTGAATTTTTCTCGGGGAATAGATCTTGCTTTCAAAATTTCAAAAATAATTGCAAGTTGTTTTTGTCCCTGAAATCTCGCTCTGCTGGAGATCCTGCTCAGCAGGTCAGGATTGTGATTTCCTTGCTCCGGGGCGACCCTCAAGATTGGGCTTTTGCATTGGCTCCAGGGGATCCTGCGTTGCTCAATGTGGATGCGTTTTTTCTGGCCTTGGGGTTGCTTTATGAGGAACCTCATTTAGAGCTTCAGGCGGAAAAAGCCTTGATGTCCCTATCTCAGGGGCAAGATGAAGTTGAAATATACTGCCAAAAATTCCGTAAATGGTCTGTGCTTACTCAGTGGAATGAGTGCGCCCTGGCGGCGAATTTCAGAGAGGGTCTCTCTGATGCCGTTAAGGATGTTATGGTGGGGTTCCCTGTGCCTGCGGGTCTGAATGAGTCCATGACAATGGCTATCCAGATCGATAGACGTCTGCGGGAGCGCAAACCTGTGCACCATTTGGCGGTGTCTACTGAGAAGACGCCAGAGAATATGCAATGTGATAGAATTCTGTCCAGAAGCGAACGGCAGAATTTTAGACGAAAAAATGGGTTGTGCTTTTATTGTGGTGATTCAACTCATGTTATATCAGCATGCTCTAAGCGTACTAAGAAGCTTGATAAGTCAGTTTCAATTGGCACTTTTCAGTCTAAGTTTATTCTATCTGTGACCCTGATTTGTTCTTTATCATCTATTACCGCGGATGCCTATGTCGACTCTGGCGCCGCTTTGAGTCTTATGGATTGGTCCTTTGCCAAACGCTGTGGGTATGATTTAGAGCCTCTTGAAACTCCTATACCTCTGAAGGGGATTGACTCCACCCCATTGGCTAGTAATAAACCACAATACTGGACACAAGTAACTATGCAAATTAATCCGGATCATCAGGAGATTATTCGCTTTCTTGTGCTGTATAATCTACATGATGTGTTGGTGCTTGGATTGCCATGGCTGCAATCTCATAACCCAGTCCTCGACTGGAACGCTATGTCTGTGTTAAGCTGGGGATGTAAGGGGATGCATGGGGACGTACCTTTGGTTTCCATTTCGTCATCTATTCCCTCTGAGATTCCTGAATTCTTGTCTGACTATCGTGACGTTTTTGAAGAACCTAAGCTTGGTTCATTACCTCCGCACCGGGAGTGCGATTGTGCCATAGATTTGATTCCGGGTAGTAAATACCCTAAGGGTCGTTTATTTAATCTGTCTGTGCCTGAACATGCTGCTATGCGAGAATATATAAAGGAGTCCTTGGAAAAGGGACATATTCGTCCTTCGTCATCTCCCTTAGGAGCCGGTTTTTTCTTTGTGTCTAAGAAAGATGGCTCTTTGAGGCCGTGTATTGATTATCGGCTTTTGAATAAAATCACGGTTAAATATCAATATCCGTTGCCACTGCTGACTGATTTGTTTGCTCGCATAAAGGGGGCCAAGTGGTTCTCTAAGATAGATCTCCGTGGGGCGTATAATTTGGTGCGAATTAAGCAGGGGGATGAGTGGAAAACCGCATTTAATACGCCCGAGGGCCACTTTGAGTATTTGGTGATGCCTTTTGGCCTTTCAAATGCCCCTTCAGTCTTTCAGTCCTTTATGCATGACATTTTCCGTGATTATTTGGATAAATTTATGATCGTGTATCTGGATGATATTCTGATTTTTTCGGATGACTGGGACTCTCATGTCCAGCAGGTCAGGAGGGTTTTTCAGGTTTTGCGGTCTAATTCCTTGTGTGTGAAGGGTTCTAAGTGCGTTTTTGGGGTTCAAAAGATTTCCTTCTTGGGATACATTTTTTCCCCCTCTTCCATCGAGATGGATCCTGTCAAGGTTCGGGCTATTTGTGATTGGACGCAACCCTCTTCTCTTAAGAGTCTTCAGAAATTTTTGGGCTTTGCTAACTTTTATCGTCGATTTATTGCTGGTTTTTCTGATGTTGTTAAACCATTGACTGATTTGACTAAGAAGGGTGCTGATGTTGCTGATTGGTCCCCTGCTGCTGTGGAGGCCTTTCGGGAGCTTAAGCGCCGCTTTTCTTCCGCCCCTGTGTTGCGTCAGCCTGATGTTGCTCTTCCTTTTCAGGTTGAGGTCGACGCTTCTGAAATCGGAGCTGGGGCGGTTTTGTTCAAAGAAGTTCCGACTGCTCCGTGATGAAACCTTGTGCTTTTTTTTCTCGTAAATTTTCGCCCGCCGAGCGGAATTATGATATTGGGAATCGAGAGCTTTTGGCCATGAAGTGGGCTTTTGAGGAGTGGCGTCATTGGCTTGAGGGGGCTAGACATCAGGTGGTGGTATTGACCGACCACAAAAATTTAATTTATCTTGAGTCCGCCAGACGCCTGAATCCTAGACAGGCGCGCTGGTCGTTGTTTTTCTCTCGGTTTAATTTTGTGGTGTCATGCCTACCGGGTTCTAAGAATGTTAAGGCGGATGCCCTTTCTAGGAGTTTTGAGCCTGACTCCCCTGGTAATTCTGAACCTACAGGTATCCTTAAGGATGGAGTGATATTGTCTGCCGTTTCTCCAGACCTGCGGCGGGCCTTGCAGGATTTTCAGGCGGATAGACCTGATCGTTGCCCACCTGGTAGACTGTTTGTTCCTGATGATTGGACCAGTAAAGTCATTTCTGAGGTTCATTCTTCTGCGTTGGCAGGTCATCCTGGAATCTTTGGTACCAGGGATTTGGTGGCAAGGTCCTTCTGGTGGCCTTCCCTGTCACGAGATGTACGAGGCTTTGTGCAGTCTTGTGACGTTTGTGCTCGGGCCAAGCCTTGTTGTTCTCGGGCTAGTGGATTGTTGTTGCCCTTGCCTATCCCGAAGAGGCCTTGGACGCACATCTCGATGGATTTTATTTCGGATCTTCCTGTTTCTCAGAAGATGTCTGTCATCTGGGTGGTGTGTGACCGTTTCTCTAAGATGGTCCATTTGGTTCCCCTGCCTAAGTTGCCTTCTTCTTCCGAGTTGGTTCCTCTGTTTTTTCAAAATGTGGTTCGTTTGCATGGTATTCCGGAGAATATCGTTTCTGACAGAGGAACCCAATTCGTGTCTAGATTTTGGCGGGCATTCTGTGCTAGGATGGGCATAGATTTGTCTTTCTCGTCTGCTTTCCATCCTCAGACTAATGGCCAGACCGAGCGGACGAATCAGACTTTGGAGACATATTTGAGGTGTTTTGTGTCTGCAGATCAGGATGATTGGGTTGCTTTTTTGCCTTTAGCGGAGTTTGCCCTCAATAATCGGGCCAGCTCTGCCACCTTGGTGTCTCCTTTTTTCTGTAATTCGGGGTTTCATCCTCGATTTTCCTCCGGTCAGGTGGAATCTTCGGATTGTCCTGGAGTGGATGCTGTGGTGGAGAGGTTGCATCAGATTTGGGGGCAGGTGGTGGACAATTTGAAGTTGTCCCAGGAGAAGACTCAGCTTTTTGCCAACCGCCAGCGTCGGGTTGGTCCTCGGCTTTGTGTCGGGGACTTGGTGTGGTTGTCTTCTCGTTTTGTCCCTATGAGGGTTTCTTCTCCTAAGTTTAAGCCTCGGTTCATCGGCCCGTACAAGATATTGGAGATTCTTAACCCTGTGTCCTTCCGTTTGGACCTCCCTGCATCTTTTTCTATTCATAATGTTTTTCATCGGTCATTGTTGCGCAGGTATGAGGTACCGGTTGTGCCTTCCGTTGAGCCTCCTGCTCCGGTGTTGGTTGAGGGCGAGTTGGAGTACGTTGTGGAAAAAATCTTGGACTCCCGTGTTTCCAGACGGAAACTCCAGTATCTGGTCAAATGGAAGGGATACGGTCAGGAGGATAATTCTTGGGTGACTGCCTCTGATGTTCATGCCTCCGATCTGGTCCGTGCCTTTCATAGGGCTCATCCTGATCGCCCTGGTGGTTCTGGTGAGGGTTCGGTGCCCCCTCCTTGAGGGGGGGGTACTGTTGTGAAATTGGATTTTGGGCTCCCCCGGTGGCCACTGGTGGAATTGAACTTGTGTGCATCATCCCCTCTGTTCACCTGTTCCCATCAGGATGTGGGAGTCGCTATTTAACCTTGCTCCTCTGTCACTTCCATGCCGGTCAACATTGTAATCAGAAGCCTTTCTGTGCATGTTCCTGCTACCAGACAACTTCCAGCTAAGTCGGACTTTTGTCCTTGTTTGTTTTTTGCATTTTGTTCCAGTTCACAGCTGCAGTTTCGTTTCTGTGTCTGGAAAGCTCTTGTGATCTGAAATTGCCACTCTGATGTTATGAGTTAATACTAGAGTCTTAAAGTAATTTCAGGATGGTGTATTGATAGGGTTTTCAGCTGACCATGAAAGTACCCTTTCTGTCTTCCTGCTATCTAGTAAGCGGACCTCGATTTTGCTAAACCTATTTTCATACTACGTTTGTCATTTTCATCTTAAATCACCGCCAATATATGTGGGGGCCTCTGTCTGCCTTTTGGGGAAATTTCTCTAGAGGTGAGCCAGGACTATATTTTCCTCTGCCAGGATTAGTTAGTCCTCCGGCCGGCGCTGGGCGTCTAGGGATAAAACGCAGGCTACGCTACCCGGCTACTGTTAGTTGTGCGGCAGGTTTAGTTCATGGTCAGTTTAAGTTTCCATCCTTCCAAGAGCTAGTTCCTATGTATGCTGGGCTATGTTCTCTTGCCATTGAGAACCATAACACCAAACCAAGCACAGCGCCTTGTAGAGGACATTGGTCTAACAAAAATCACAGTTTTAGTGTCAAATCTGTTGCTGTGTTTGCAAGAAAAATGTTCTTTATTTAAATATGCTAATTAGGTGATCAGCGGTTCTCATTACACCTTGGTCCAGCAGTTCAATGCACTTTCTTGTTTTCCATCTATTTAACCCTCATCTGAATCCTGTAAAGTAAGGTCAGTCAATCAAGGAAGAAGAGGTTGGAGATAGATGGAAAACAAGTAGGTGGGAAGATGCACTGAAATACTGCCCCGCGCCATGGGTGCACCACACACCTCATTATTATATCTGAATGAAGAATGATTTCTGGCCAATGAAGCAATGAGTTTAATCTGATTTGTATTAGGGCTATCTGCTTTACAAGGTGTTTTTCTTGGTTTGAACAGTCATTTTGTGCTGACAGACCTTTTTATATATCCTATAATCTGCAAAATGTTCAATCAAATGATGGCTTTACTTTTATGTTTTTAGATGGGCAGTGAAAAAAGGATCAAGCCAGAGCGTTGGCGCATTACAGAGGGTAGCGGAGGATATGGCAGATCAGAAGGCGAGGATGCGAGTGGAGACTGTGATGATGAGGATGGGTGTCAAGGATCTGGCGACAACTTTGACCCAGGTATAAAACATGGCATTTACATTGTTATGTTACAATGACATACCGTATCTATTTTCCTTACGCAGCAAAACCTGATTATAACAAGGTCAATTAGCTAATTATTATACACTACTATTTTTCTAAAAGAGGTTGTCCAGCTCGAAAAGCGATTATCTTTATATAGTGGGGAAAAAAAGTATTTAGTCAACCACCAATTGTGCAAGTTCTCCCACTTAAAAGATGAGAGAGGCCTGTAATTGACATCGTAGGTAGACTACAAATATGAGAGTCAAAATGAGAAAACAAATCCAGAAAATCTCCTTGTCTGATTTGGCAAGATTTATTTTGCAAATTATGGTGGAAAATAAGTATTTGGTCATTAACAAAAGTTCATCTCAATATTTTAGACAGGGTTCGCCAGACCAGATGAGGAGACACTGTATTAATGGCTTGAGAGAATCGGAGCACACTTTGAGGAGAGAATGGAGAACAACATTTCTCCATCTTCTCCATTGTGTCAGCCGCAGAGTACACTTAGATGTCATCTGAGTGCAGTCCGATGATTTCCACGCACTGATGGACTTGCTTGGAAATCTGAATATTGGATCTAACTTGAATATTCAGTGTTTATTTTTTCCTTGTACCGGCTCTGTCTGAGGAAAAAAATCTTACATGTGCACACAGCCCATTAGACAAACATTGGTCCTGGTGTGATCTGATGTTTCGTCGGCGCAAACTGATAATACTGTCGTGTGTACGAGCCCTAAGACTGGCAAATCACCACATGGACTAATATTATATAAAAGACCAATAACATCTGCTGATATGTGATCTTACAAACTCATGGTAAGTTATGAACAGCACGGTGGCTCAGTGGTTAGCACTGATGCTTTGCAGTGGTCCTGAGGTCAAATCCCACCTAGGACAACATCTGTTTTCCCTGTGTTTGCTCTGGGTTATCCACCCACACTCCAAAGACATACTGCTAGGGAATCTAGATTGTGATCCCCAATGGGGACAGTGATGATAATGTCTGTAAAGTGCTGCGGTATTAATAGCACTATATAATTGAGTAAAATATAGAAGTTACTAGCAGTAAGAAATCATCCTGTAAAGGAAAGTAAGGACACCAGAGAGTGACATGTAAATGCAATGTCAACAAGACCAATACATTAAAAATGCAAAAACAATACAAAGTTTTTGTCCCATGGAAATATAGAGGTAAGAGAGGTAATACCAAATTCGAGGCTCCAAGAGAAAGATAAACTTAATGTTAGAGAAACATTGCCCACGTGTTTCGCTGGTTATGACAAGCTTCTTCAGGATTCATTCTTTGTCCCACACAAACTTTATCTCTCTCTTGGAGCTTATTTTCTCTATTGTTTTTTATTTTATTTTTGCATGTGACTTCTTCTTGTTTTGGGTGTACATTTGTATTTGCGCCAGATTATTGAGGGCTCCTATGTACAATAACGGTGCTCCCCACAATATATGTAATTTATCGGGGGTAACAGTCTGTGTTATCCAGCAGAAAGAACTACCGGAAATCTAAGGTATATGGAGGTACAGTACTAGCCTCGTTCATATTTTGGCTTTGAACAAATCCGAGTTGTAATGTGGCCATGAGCATTCCCGCTATATACGGAGATATGAATGGTCGTGCCATTTTGTCTCAGACCCTTTTATGTCATTTTTATGGAACCAGAACTGTAAATGAAGGCATGGCTGAACAGACTTGTGACACTTCTTTTAAATAAGAAAATTAAAATGCAGTGACCGTAGCACAACGTTTTCTGTTGTTGCTTGAACTTAATTCCGTGCCCTGGGGATCAAGGAAATGATTTACAATATCAAGATCTAACACGGACTTTCATATACAACGCTTGAAAAATTTTACTTCAAGACTTAAAGACTTACGCCATAAAAGAGGAAATGTGGAGAGCAAGCTGGCGGGTTTGCTGAGCTTGGGCGTCCAGTCCACAAACACAGTGAAGGATGTGTGTATACTGGGAGAGAAATGTGAATGATTCCTTTGTGTGCTCCAGAGCTGCGCTCTTGTTCATTCATTTATAGGATCCATACACAAGGCGCTCTTGTTTCTGAGCCATTGTTCTTTTGTATAACTGCAGAACCCATCATTTTGGCCAAGGACCCTTGCTTTCTTAAAAAAAAAAAAAATTAGCTCCCATCTATTTGACATGGTTGTCAAGTCACGCTCTCTGGCCCACAATTTTGGCTTTGTTAGGATTTTTACACATTTTCTAATCAAAGTCTTTTATTTGCAACACAAAGCATAACATTTTCCTCATATCCCACTCCACAGGGACGGAACCAGAAGGAGTATTGCTTATGCCTGCAAGAAATGTCATTTATATACTGTATATATACAGTACAGACCAAAAGTTTGGACACACCTTCTCATTTAAAGATTTTTCTGTATTTTCATGACTATGAAAATTGTTAATTCACACTGAAGGCATCAAAGCTATGAATTAACACATGGAATTATATACCTAACTTCAGTTTTTTCACACTTTTTTGTTATTTCTTATATTCTAGGGTTTTCGAAGTAGCCACCTTTTGCTTTGATGACTGCTTTGCACACTCTTGGCATTTTCTTGATGAGCTTCAAGAGGTAGTCACCGGGAATGGTTTTCACTTCACAGGTGTGCCCTGTCAGGTTTAATAAGTGGGATTTCTTGCCTTATAAATGGGGTTGGGATCATCAGTTGTGTTGTGCAGAAGTCTGGTGGATACACAGCTGATAGTCCTACTGAATAGACTGTTAGCTGCTTTTTTCTTGCCATAATACAAATTCTAAGTAAAGAAAAACGAGTGGCCATCAATACTTTAAGAAATGAAGGTCAGTCAGTCCGAAAAATTGGGAAAACTTTGAAAGTGTCCCCAAGTGCAGTGGCAAAAACCATCAAGCGCTACAAAGAAACCGACTCACATGAGGACCGCCCCAGGAAAGGAAGACCAAGAGTCACCTCTGCTTCTGAGGATAAGTTTATCCGAGTCATCAGCCTCAGAAATCACAGGTTAACAGCAGCTCAGATTAGAGACCAGGTCAATGCCACACAGAGTTCTAGCAGCAGACACATCTCTACAACAACTGTTAAGAGGAGACTTTGTGCAGCAGGCCTTCATGGTAAAATAGCTAATTGGAAAACACTGCTAAGGACAGGCAACAAGCAGAAGAGACTTGTTTGGGCTAAAGAACACAAGGAATTGACATTAGACCAGTGGAAATCTGTGCTTTGGTCTGATGAGTCCAAATTTGAGATCTTTGGTTCCAACCACCGTGTCTTTGTGCGACGCAGAAAAGGTGACCAGATGGACTCTACATGCCTGGTTCCCACCGTGAAGCATAGAGGAGGAGGTGTGATGGTGTGGGGGTGCTTTTCTGGTGACACTGTTGGGGATTTATTCAAAATTGAAGACATACTGAACCAGCATGGCTACCACAGCATCTTGCAGCGGCATGCTATTCCATCTGGTTTGCGTTTAGTTGAACCATCATTTATTTTTCAACAGGACAATTACCCCAAACACACCTCTAGGCTGTGTAAGGGCTATTTGACCAAGAAGAAGAGTGATGGGGTGCTACGCCAGATGACCTGGCCTGCACAGTCACCAGACCTGAACCCAATCGAGATGGTTTGGGGTGAGCTGGACCGCAGAGTGAAGGCAAAAGAGCCAACAAGCGCTAAGCATCTCTGGGAACTCCTTCAAGATTGTTGGAAGACCATTCCCGGTGACTACCTCTTGAAGCTCATCAAAAGAATGCCAAGAGTGTGCAAAGCAGTCATCAAAGCAAACGGTGGCTACTTTGAAGAACCTAGAATATAAGACATAATTTCAGTTGTTTCACACTTTTTTGTTAAGTATATAATTCCACATGTGTTAATTCATAGTTTTGATGCCTTCAGCGTGAATGTACAATTTTCATAGTCATGAAAATACAGAAAAATCTTTAAATGAGAAGGTGTGTCCAAACTTTTGGTCTGTACTGTAAGTGAGAGGAAATAATAGTAAGGGAGTGTGTAGGTACAGTCACTCAGATTAGCATTGAATATCTTAAGGCTGTGTGCACGCAATGCAGATTTAGTGTGGATCCGCAGCGTTTTTTTCTGCGCAGAAACGCTGCAGTTCCACAAAGTGATTTAGAGTACAATGTAAATCAATAGAAAAATTTTTTTTGTGCTAATGGTGCGGAAAAATCCGCATGAAAACCACTGCAGATCAAAAGAAGTAGCATGTCACTTCTTTTGTGCGGAACTGCAGCGTTTCTGAACCCTTCCATTATAGAAATCCGCAGGGGTAAAAAACGCAGAAAATCCGCACAAAATCCGCATCAAATCTGCAACAAAAACGCAACAAATCCACATAAAAAACGCGTCAAATCCGCACCTGCGTTTCCTGCGAGGAGATGCGGGTTTTGTGCAGAAAACTCTGCACCCCAATCAGCAACGTGTGCACATAGCCTAATAGGAATGTGTCCTCAGAAAATGACTTATTGTTGGAATCAGGATTTTAGTAGGATTTTTTAGTACCACCATGTATATTCAGATAGTTCAGAAATCTTGCAATTTTCAGACTGGTCACGATATCTAACATTAAGGCTATGTGCACACTTTGCGGATTTTGATGTGGATCCGCAGCTTGTTTGGACGCGCGGAATTGCATCAAATCCGCAGTGTAGTGCACTACCAATGTTAATCAATGGGAAATCTAGAATTGGTGTGCACATGCTGTAGAAAAATCCACGCAGATTTGCAGCGTTTTATTTTCAGCAGCATGTCAATTCTTTTTGCGGATCTGCAGCGTGTCTGCACCCATTGACTTCCATTGAGTCAGTCAAATCCGCAGCAAAACTGCGTGTGTAAAAATATTTGCGGTTTTGCTGCGGAGTTGCATGCAGATAGGGAGAAGGAAGAGTGTGGGCGGAGAATATGTATTTGGTCGGAGACTGTGTGTGTGCGGAGAAGATGTGCGTGTGTGTGTGCTTGTGTGTGCGGGTGTGTGCGCGGCTGTGTGTGTGCGGGTGTGTGCGCAGCTATGTGTGTGTGTGTGGGTCTGCAAGTGTGTGCGCGGCTGTGTGTGTGTCTGTGTATAGACAGGCAACGTCCGATGGGATTACTAGTCCCATCCGGCTATGTCTTCTGTCACATAGAACAGAGACAGCATTAGCCGATGATGCGATAGTAGTCCCATCATCTGGCTACTGTGTTGAGTAGTAAAAAAAACAACACATACACACATACAATACATACTGCAGGTGAACGAGGGCATCGCAGGAATTAGGAGTACAATAAAGATGGGAAACTGTGTTGTGTTTGATTTCATTAAAATACTTTATTCTGGCTGTGCCTTTATTTAACCCCTTAACAACGATAGGATTAGTAATGGAGAGGTATCTTATTGACACCTCTCCATTACTAAGCCATGGGCTTGATGTCACCTTACAACGCAAAGGTGACATCAACCCCACGACTATTACCCCACTTGTCACCGCTACAGGGCAAGTGGGAAGAGTGCCGGAATTGGTGCATCTTAGAGATGTGCCATTTCTGGGACGGCTGGGAACTGGTGTTTGTAGCCAGGGGAGGCCAATATCCATGGCCCCTTCCTAGGCTATTAATATCAGCCCGCAGCTGTCTGCATAGCCTTTTCTGGTTATTAATTATAGGGGGAACCCTACGTTATTCTTTGGGGGGCTCCCCTATTTTAATAGCCAGTAAAGGCTAAGTATACAGCTGTAAGCTTATATTAATAGCCTGGAAAGCTCCATGGGTATTACCCCCTTCCCAGGCTATAATCATCAGCCCCCAGTCGCTGGCTTTCCCTCTCTGGTTTGGAAAATTGCACAGGATCCCACGCCATTTTTTGTTTCATTTTTTTAAATTAAACAGATATTGCGTTTAAGGCCGGGGTCACACTTGCGAGAAACTCGCATGAGTCTTGCACCTTAGTACCCGGCACTGCCGCTGGCACTTGGGATCAGAGTGTGCGGCTGCATGTATTACTATGCAGCTGAATGCTCCTGTCCGAGTGCCAGCAGCAGTGCTGGGTATTGAGGTGCGAGACTCGTGCGAGTTTCTCGCAAGTGTGGTTGGACAAGGAAATTACATCATAATTCTTTTTTTTTGTTAAATAATATATCTTTATTTAGCTTACAAAAATGCGTACAAATCTGCATGAAAATCAGCATCAAAAACGCATAAAAAACGCACCGATTTGTAACTGCGTTTTCTGCCAAGAGAGGAAGAATCTGCTCAGAAAATTCCACAGGCAAATCCACAACGTGTGCACAGAGCCTTAACATGTATTTCCTGATCTCTAAAGCATCCATATGGACGTATGTAGAAATAGCCTGGCTCCGATCTAGTGACATTTATAGGAGAGCTCTTTAGGCATGTAAGGGTGGTGGACAATGGCTATCACGTTCCTACCCGTGAACACACCAATCGTGTTGTTGTAGTTTGAATAATGTCTTGTGTCTTATTGTAAATAATGTTATGTGATATAGATGAGATAGGCATTAATAACGTCATGTGTTCCTGTATAATGTATAGTCCTGATATTAAAATTAGCATTTTATGAGTTCAGCTAAGAAAATAGGAGAGAGCTTATAGGTCTAAGTTTATTCAGTCTGTGCCCTCCCAGCTTGAATGACAGCTGCGGCTTGTACTGCAAGGTTTCAGAAGTGGCAGGGAGGAGGGACACTTAGGAGCTGTCAATCAGGCTAGGCGCGTGGAAAATGAGATTATACTTTCAAAAAGGATTACACACTGATTCTGACACGAGCCCAAAGAAGGGTCATATGGGTTCATGAGGTATTTTTTTTATTTTAGAACATTTCCTACTCTTTGCCCAATTTAAAAAAAAATTATAAAACCATTTAAAGTCAATAGGGCCGATTCATTAAAATTGTCATTGCATATAAGAGGTGCACGCCACTGACTGAATTTGGTGCAAATTTTCAGCTCTGCCCCAGAAATGTTACTCTAGTCAGGAACTAGAATAGCATTTGTGGCACAAAAGAAAATGCTGGAACTTTAGTTGAATTTGATGGGTGGGCATAGCCATGCCCTGTCCCAGCTCTTCCCCAGCCACCACCCATTTTAGGGGAGCTGCTTGAAACTGGTGTGAAAACTCCAAAAAGGGCAACTATTTTGTGTAATTTCACTTTGCGAGAAAATTGTGTTTTATGCTGGTTTTCTGACGTAAAAGCTTTGCGGAATCGGCCCCAATGTCTTAACAGGGAATTTTGAACTCTGTATGCAGAAAATATAGTACCCAAAACCTAATTTTGAAATTATTTACCATTAAAATGGTATTTAAGGGTGGAAATGCTTACATTCCGTTTAATCAGAGAAAAGATGGAGACACAAAAGCGCAAATAGGGTCTTATCAAACGTTACATAAAGTTGCCCACCAAGAGAACTACTCACCTGGTGAGATTGAAGGCAGGACATATATTAATGGCGGCTGCTGCAGATCCACAGGTCAGTGCAGGACCTGATTGAAACACACACTTAGGTAGGAAAAAAGGATCATCCCCGCGCTGCCGCAAGAAGAATTCCAAAAATTGTAGAGGTTTCAGCGTGGTTTATTCTACGCGTTTCAGGGTTCAGGTGTCCCCTTCATCAGGACATACCACAAATATTGACAATATTTGTGGTATGTCCTGATGAAGGGGACACCTGAACCCTGAAACGCGTAGAATAAACCATGTTGAAACCTCTACAATTTTTGGAATTCTTCTTGCGGCAGCGCGGGGATGATCCTTTTTTCCTACCTAAGTGTGCATTCCGTTTAGCCATTTTTGGCAAAGCTGTAACAAAATGAAGTCCATATTGGCAATTCTATATAATAGAAAAGCTGACCGACAACTTACATGCATGCAGTAATGGCAGCTCTACAGGTTGTCATTCAGAGTCTCCAGAAAGTTATGTAACTAAGTAATGGCCCAACAGAATTTCGAAGAACATGACAGAAGAGGACAACTCAAGGACTTCTATTTACAGTTGATGTTTTTGAGCTTAGGAAATGTTCTGTAAGGAAACGCAGCATGAGGCATCTGATGGAGTCTTGATGAGTGAAGTTCTATGAAGCAAAGACTGGATTAAAATGATGTCCCATCACTGCAGGTGTGGAAACAATAAATAGCTCAGGCACTGAATCGATAACATTACAGTGATAGATGAGAGCCTAATAAGATAACGTTCATTAGCCGACTCTCCAGAGAAGCTCTCTGAGCACTTTAGCAGCAGGCCTCTCGACAAGGAGGAGGTCCTCGGGCTGGTGTCACTTTCATTAGCTGCTGTCATCATCTCTCGCAGCCATCCTATTGCTGTTGTTAAGCAAAACTCGCAACCAGCTGCTCAAGGACCATTTCTTCATAGGATGCATTTGGCACTCATAATCCAAGGGCATCCACATAAAATGAGTCAATTGTGCATCATTGCCCCAGCCCACCTCCTACGGGACATAATTCATTATGGTATAGTCATTTTTTTCATGTTACATTATGCAATTGTGGAATTTTATATGCAAAAGGATCACTTGTGCCCCAGATATAACATGACAGTAACATAATGTAACATGGCATTAGTGTATCAGACAGGAATAACATATCTATGGAAAGTGGTAACGCATATTACTATCGTTATTCATATTACAGAAGATCTGTCTACTAGGCCTAAGTGTCCACCTCCAGTAGGTGTACACACCCGAAAATGATGCACGACAGAGTGTACATTCGCTCCGTGGGCACCATCTTAGCCTATGGCCCGATCTGCGCATACATCCGAATCCTGTTTTGCAGTGGGGGGAGCTTCGGACGTATGCCCCGACAAGCCTCACGAATGTGTAACTAAACGCAATATGAAAGCACCCTAAGAAATATTGAATTTTATTTAATCCATTAAAAAGGTGAAAAGTATACATATCTTACAAATGATTGAAGTGAATTCCTTCCATAAGAACCAACACTTTTTGAACTCTACAGCCTTCTTTGTCCTGTTATATCATTTTGTTATTTGAATTTCCCTACTATAATGCAACATCATATTATAGAGTCAGGTCTGTATTACTGCTAGACCAAACGGCAAAAAGAAATGTTTGTGCCATTGGGCTTACAGAGACTAAAGATGGCCATATATATCCAATAGCCGTTGACCTAACAGTTACTCCTCACTGACCGATAACTGACAGTTGGCCTGTATGTACATTATGGATCGCCCCCAGGCGCAGGGCAATGGGATACTCGGCACCGGGTCCCTCGGTCTCGGTTCTGGGGATGTCACGGTGGCCCGTCCCCGGTCCATGGCCCTGCTGAAGGGCGCCCAATTAAAGGTGTAAGTTTGTATGGTGTTCGTGACGCCACCTGTGGTATTCGGTCAGGGTTACCGACGCTGCTGGGGGTCCGCTGGGGTGATGGAATGGCAGCCAGATGGTATACCTTCCCACATGTGAAGTATGTCCCCAGGGCTTCCCAAAGTGTGTGGATGATGATAGTGGTCGTTGTAAGGCGCGATGAATAACGAGGACACAAAGGTTGCAGTCTCTTTACCTTTTACTGAAGACTTCAGCGTCCGGAGTACCGTTCACAGGGCTGGCTGAGTCCGGACGGTCCGAAGGCACATCCAAAGTTCCCTTAGCCAGGAGGAAATCAGTAGCCTTCCTACTAGAGCCTGTGTGTTGTAGTACCTCCCTGCTGAGCACCATGGGAAAGTCCTCACAACCTTCGTGAATATTTCTGATGTTCTCTCTCTCTGTCCCCCAGATGATATGGATAGGACGACCCGTATGACGGGGTAGGCCTGGAGTTAATTTATAGGGACCCTAGAGACGCCCCTCTCCCACAATTGCCTCCGTGTCTTCTTAGGTATTTAGGTTGGGCAGCCAACTTGGAATTGACTGTCCTGCCGTTGTTTGGAGTGATGCGTAGAGTCAGTACTCCCTCGGTGTTCCGGCCACTGGCTACGTGCCTCGGAAGGAGACTGCCTACCTCGGGGCAGGACTCCTCCCGGTATTATCTCCTTGTGCTGTGACTTCGGTTCTCACTCTCCACAATATACTTTGCTTCGTGTCCTTTCTTAGGATGCTGCTGCAATGATGTGCAGGCGCAGCTCTGTAACGTTCTATCTCTTGCTAGACCTCTGTCAGGATCCCACCCCTGACAGGACCTCTCTGGGTCAAACCCAAGCTGCTTCTCCCTCGATGTTATCTGGATGCAGCCCAGTCTGCTTCCTTCTGCCTAACTTCCTATCCAACCCACCAGTTTTACCCGTGTGTGAGGAGTGCCCTAGTAGATAGAAGCTTTGCTCCCCCTAGTGGACTGGAGTGTAAAGTGTAGTGTGTGACTGTGATACCTGGCAAGGTGGACTCCTTTAGTACCATCAGACGTAACATCACTCCCCCTTGTGGAAGAGCGACATTACTGCAACGACCAGGACTCTGGGGCGCTGCACTTACACCAGCCATCAGTCAGTGCAGAGGCAGGAGCTCTCCTTATAAGTACAGCAGATACAGATCTGTGAGTCCACTATATTCTTGTTAGATGCTGTTAGATTAGCTAGAGATGAGGGGATTGATCCACAGAGGATCGAGTTCAATAGAATTTCCTGATATTTGTGGTTCCACGCATAATTCGAACACTTTGAGATTCGTTTCACGATATGCAAAAAAAAATAAAAAAATAAACCTATCCAGCAGTGCACCATTTCCCACACTGCCAAAGCAGGTACCTGAGAAAATGCAGCAAAGCCAGCAAATTTGAACCGATCAACTCTTCTGTATTGGCCGAACAGCACAGCAACATTTGTGTCAGTCATGACCCCATTAGACAGGCCCATTCAGGCCATTGAACAGCCAATCGGCAGCCATTTACTTATACAATTATTCTGTGCATATAGAATTATATGTTGTTGGCAGAACATCACCTGTTAATCTTAGACCATGTAGTGCCAGTAACGATGGATTTTATGCCAACATAAAAATCATCATAAAGTATTTTTTCCCTCTAAAATAGTGCCACGGTGTATTCACACTGATCACACTATCTTACGCGTCATTCAGACGTTTGCATTTCACGTATATTTTCTATTAGGATTTTTCATAGATGCAACATAGTCTGTTTACATGTCTGTGTTTTTTCACAGACCATGTGTCTGCAAAAAAAAATCAAGGAGACATGTCCATTTTTTTCCGACAGTACAGATAAAAAGTGCGTATACAAGCCTACGGGTCGATGAAAAACATGGACAGCAAATATGGCGTCCGTGTGTCACGCCGGCATCTCGCATGCCTTCTCAGCACCGCCCTACTCAGCTGCAGTCACCACTCTGCTTCCCCAGCATCTGACCATTTTCCTAAGCGGCCTTGTGCTCACTGCCTGCTCTGCTTCTAGAGAATCTCCTCCTGGTTTTAAGAGGTGCGGCCAGATACTACAGGAATTTAACCCTGCTGTGTCCTTCAGGGTTTGCCTTCTCCAGCTTATCACTAGGCAGCAGCAAGTTTATTAGGCTGCTCTTCCCACCACTCCTTGCCCAATCATTGGCTCCCACGTGCTTGTCTCTGGATCCTGTGGGTGCATGTTGGTTGTGCTTCTCCTGTTATTGACCCAGGTCATTTACCGTTTATCCAGACCTCTCCGCTCCTGACCTCGGTTTCGCATATTGAAACTGTGCTGCCTACCCTGACCCTGGATTGTCTGACCATGTCCTCTTGTACCTGTGTCTCTGACCTTCCGGTTAGCTGCTGCAGACCCGGGGACTGCCCTGGAGTGATACTTGGTGTCTACCAGTGACCCAGCCTATCTTTACCATCAGGGGCTGTAGTGACACTTAGTCACGCCCCTCCAGGGTAAGCCTGGCCCGTGGCACAGTGGGTCACCAGCGTTACACCGTGTGCTATCTGTGTGCTGTGCGTGTTTAACATTGCAAAGTTTTGTAGTTTACTTATTTATTTATCCATACATGGAAAACACTAATGAAACACTGATGGTATAAACCAACACTGACCAAACACTGATGATGGACATACCAAAAACTGATGACATTGGGATCCTGGGATCCAAAACACTGATGACACACTGACCAAACACTGATGACACTGATGACACACTGACCAAACACTGATGACACTGATGACACACTGATGATAAAAACGAACACATGGACCGTACACTGATAATACACTGATCCAAAACACTGGTGACACCGGTGCCATTTTACACGGACGTGTTTAAATACGGGCAAGCCAATGAGATCTAACTGTGCATAAATGTTAGCAAAAACCATCACAGTGCTAAAATCCGAATAAAAATGTCACTATAATAAACACAATGCCAACACAAAAAGAAAAAAAATGAACAAAACATTGAAAATGAGTTTTTCTTAATGCAATAGGTGCATGCATACCCTACAGCAAATATCAGAAAGACAGGGTCTCCATTCTGCAAAGGGAAATTCCAGATCTTCATAACGGACGGACCTGGGGACAAAAACTGTCAACTCTTGTGAAATTCCCAGTTCTTACTCAATTCTTGTGGTATAGCAAACTATAGGAGCCAAATATTAATTCACAAGTCTCACTTTGTATGCACATATCATGCTCTTTTGTTAATCATTCCCTTATAGGTTCGATCAATAATACATAAAATAGATACAATATATAATCACGCTGTGTATGAAGAGATATATTTTAGAATGAAGCACATTATGGAATGGAACCACTTGAGCTGCTCCAGTATACAGTATAGTTTAATAAACTTATAGGAGAAACTCTTTCCAATAGAATTGTAGCTAAAGAGCTAAGGCCACGCGTGAGTGCAGTCACGTGTCTGGATGAGTCCGGCATGAGACATGTGGATGTGCTCATAAGTGTTTGTTAACGCAGCTAATTTTATTTCAAGACTTCAGATCCCCAGGAGAAACGGAAGGAGCCCTGAGGAGTGAGGCTCCTGGTGACCTTGGATCAATATCCATCTCTTATGATCATGTGACTCAGTATTATCAGCCTAATGAGGTGTAAGATTCACACTTTTCTCCTGTCTGGATTTTCTACATTGTGACCTAGAAGAAGCCTAAAATGTATCAGTCATTTGCTCTATAAATGGCTGGAAAAGGAGTTTTATTTTTAACTAGATGGCAGCCCGATTCTAAAGAATCGGGAGTCTAGAATCCATATATACTTTATTTATTCAAATGTAAGAATAATACAATTAATAAATAATAGTAAGAAAGAACAAAAAATGGCTGCACTCACCAGCTCTTGACAATTCTTGACAGTATGGCACATTTCTGATTGGTCGCTCGCGGCAGGCGGCAACCAATCAGAAAAGTGCCGCGCACCACGAAGGCATATATCTTTGTCCACCCTGAGCGGGTGTAGGACGCTGGTGACGTCACTTATCTCCGGACATTATCTCCGGACAAAGCCACGGAAGTTGGCACAAATTGCCGGAAGTAGTATTCTAGGCAATTATATATTAGATTTTAATGTTATCAGTGTTTACCTTTGAACGTTTATATTGTATTGTCCTGTCACCAGCCATGTGTACGATTATCGGCCGAAAGCCTCTCTGGAACCAATAATCACCCCATGTAAAGGTATCTTTATAAGTTAAAGATTCAGAATACTATGACTTTTATCATATCCTGAACAGTCAAGTTTTTTATGAACCGTTAAGGTTTTCTGGTTGAAGTAAAAAAACTTTGAGTGTTTACAGTTTGAAACCATAAAATGTTGAAAAATTATGTCATTCTTGAGTATATCACTCAATGGTGCTCATAAACGTGTCAAATTTGATCTATAATATACTTTAATATACGTTACTTTAATCTTTAATATACTTAAGAACAGGGCCCCAGACATCACACAGGGGGTCTGAAACACCGCACAGTGGTCCAAAATATCGCTGTGCTCTGCCTGGGGCCCCATATGCTGCCTGGGGCCCCTGTGCTCTGCCTGGGGCCCCATATGCTGCCTGGGGCCCCTGTGCTCTGCCTGGGGCCCCTGTGCTCTGCCTGGGGCCCCATGTTCTGCCTGGGGCCCCTGTGCTCTGCCTGGGGCCACTGTGCTCTGCCTGGGGCCCCATATGCTGCCTGGGGCCCCTGTGCTCTGCCTGGGGCCCCATATGCTGCCTGGGGCCCCTGTGCTCTGCCTGGGGCCCAATAGGCTGCCTGGGGCCCCTGTGCTCTACCTGGGACCACTGTGCTCTGCCTGGGGCCCCATATGCTGCCTGGGGCCCCATGTTCTGCCTGGGGCCACTGTGCTCTGCCTGGGGCCCCATAGGCTGACTGGGGCCCCTGTGCTCTGCCTGGGACCACTGTGCTCTGCCTGGGGCCCCATATGCTGCCTGGGGCCCCTGTGCTCTGCCTGGGGCCACTGTGCTCTGCCTGGGGCCCCATATGCTGCCTGGGGCCCCTGTGCTCTGCCTGGGGCCCCATATGCTGCCTGGGGCCCCTGTGCTCTGCCTGGGGCCCCTGTGCTCTGCCTGGGGCCCCATGTTCTGCCTGGGGCCCCTGTGCTCTGCCTGGGGCCACTGTGCTCTGCCTGGGGCCCCATGTTCTGCCTGGGGCCACTGTGCTCTGCCTGGGGCCCCATAAGCTGCCTGGGGCCCCTGTGCTCTGCCTGGGACCACTGTGCTCTGCCTGGGGCCTCATATGCTGCCTGGGGCCCCTGTGCTCTGCCTGGGGCCACTGTGCTCTGCCTGGGGCCCCATATGCTGCCTGGGGCCACTGTGCTCTGCCTGGGGCCCCATATGCTGCCTGGGGGCCCTGTGCTCTGCCTGGGGCCCCATATGCTGCCTGGGGCCCCTGTGCTCTGCCTGGGGCCCCTGTGCTCTGCCTGGGGCCCCATGTTCTGCCTGGGGCCCCTGTGCTCTGCCTGGGGCCACTGTGCTCTGCCTGGGGCCCCATATGCTGCCTGGGGCCCCTGTGCTCTGCCTGGGTGTAGGACACTGGTGACGTCACTTATCTCCGGACATTATCTCCGGAAATTAGCTCCGGACATTATCTCCGGACATTAGCTCCGGACAAAGCCACGGAAGTTGGCACAAATTGCAGGAAGTAGTATTCTAGGCAATTATATATTAGATATCTGAATGCTTCCAAAGGCAGCTATTTGATGATAATCCCCTAGACTGACGTTATTCCAGAAACACCAAAACCACTTTCCTTATCAAATTTGTTGTTTATTCTGAAGGAATCGAATTCCAAAATCATTTTCAATTGTTCACTAAATTCTTATGATTAAAAGTTTAAGGCTATATGCGCACCTTGCGGATTTGCTTGCAGAAATTTCTACAAGGTTTCTGCATCTCTTGGCCGAAAAACGCAGTGGAAAATCCGCAAGTTTTTTATGCATTTTTTATGCATTTTTTATGCTTGCGTTCGTTGCATTTTTAATGCGTTTTTAATGCGTTTTTTCATTCGTTTTTGTAAATCCATAGTACTAAATAAAGATGTATTATTAAAAAAAAATAAATAATAATAATTGTGATGTAATTTCCTTGTTCAACCTCTTCAGCCAGATACCCTTATTAACCCGTTTCTGACCTCGGACGGGATAGTACTTGTCTGGCGGTGAGCCCACATCAAAGCCGGTACATGTCAGCTGTTTTGAACAGCTGACATGTGCCCACAATAGCGGCGGGTGAAATCGCGATTCACCTGCCACTATTAACTAGTTAAATGCCGCTGTCAAACGCTGACAGCGGCATTTAACCGGCGCTTCCGGCCATACGGCCGGAAATGAGCGCATCGCTGACCCCTGTCACATGATCGGGGGTCAGCGATGCTTCTGCATAGTAACCATAGAGGTCCTTGAGACCTCTACGGTTACTGATCCCGGCTAGCTGTGAGCGCCACCCTGTGGTCGGCGCTCATAGCACACCTGCATTTCTGCTGCATAGCAGCGATCTGATGATCGCTGCTATGTAGCAGAGGCGATCGAGTTGTGCCAGCTTCTAGCCTTCTATGGAGGCTATTGAAGCATGGCAAAAGTAAAAAAAAAAAAAGTAAAAAAAATGTTAAAAAAATAAAAAATTATAATTGTTTAAATCACCCCCCTTTCGCCCCATTCAAAATAAATCAATAAAAAAAAATCAAACCTACACATATTTGGTATCGCCGCATTCAGAATCGCCCGATATATCAATAAAAAAAGCATTAACCTGATTGCTAAACAGCGTAGCGAGAAAAAAATTAGAAACGCCAGAATTAACTTTTTTTGGTCGCCGCGACATTGCATTAAAATGCAATAATGGGCGATCAAAAGAACATATCTGCAAAGAAATGGTATCAATAAAAACACCAGCTGGGCACACAAAAAATAAGCCTTCAACCGACCCCAGATCATGAAAAATGGAGACGCTACGGGTATTGGAAAATGGCACAATTTTTTATTTTTTTTTAGCAAAGTTTGGAATTTTTTTTCACCACTTAGATGAAAAATAACCTAGACATGTTAGGTGTCTATGAACTTGTAATGACCTGGAGAATCATAATGGCGGTCAGTTTTAGCATTTAGTGAACCTAGCAAAAAAGCCAAACAAAAAACAAGTGTGGGATTGCACTTTTTTTGCAATTTCACCGCACTTGGAATTTTTTTCCCGTTTTCTAGTACACGACATGCTAAAACCAATGATGTCGTTCAAAAGTACAACTTGTTTTGCAAAAAATAAGCCCTCACATGGCCAAATTGATGGAAAAATAAAAAAGTTATGGCTCTGGAAGGAGGGGAGCGAAAAACGAACACGGAAAAATGGAAAATCCCAAGGTCATGAAGGGGTTAATATTAAATAAAGACACACACACCTGCCTATGTAAGGAGCATTAACATAGTTAACCTACATATGCTGTAACAAAAAAGCAACTGTTAAATCTGGGAGAAATGCAATATCTGTTTATTTTTCAAAAACAAAAATGTAAAAAAATTCTGTGGGCTCCCGTATAATTTTAATAACCAGCAGAAGGAAAGCCGACGGCTGAGGACAAATGTTAATATTCTGGGAAGGAGCCAATAGCCAAAGGTTTTCAGGCTATTAATATCAGCTCACAGCTGTTTGCTTAGCTTTTACTGGCTAGTTTACAGGGGAACCCCAGAAAAAAATTGACATGGGGTCCCCCTGTAAAGTCGAACTAGCAAAGGCTAGGCAAACAGCTGCGGGCTGATATTAATAGCCTGCGAAGGGGCCATGAATATTGGCATCCCCCCAGGCTAAAAACATCAGCTCTCAGCCACCCCAGAAATGGTGCATCTTATAGATGCCCCAATTCTGGCACTTAGCCTCGCTCTTCCCACATGCCCTGTAGAGGTGGCAAGTGGGGTTCATATTTGTGGGGTTGATGTCACCTTTATATTGTCAGGCGACATCAAGCCCATGGCTTAGTAATGGAGAGGCGTCTATAAGACACCTATCTTACTAATCCTATAGTTACATGGTAAATAAAGAAACAGCAAGAATAAAGTCCTTTATTTGAAATAATCACACAGACTCATTTATTGAATCTAAATTTACCATACTGGCTGAACGTCTAATCCCCAACGCCCTCGTCTTCTGCAACAAAAGTAAAATAATAAACCAACATATAATACTATCCTGTCCGACGTAGTCCATTTAATACCGAGTGTCCCACGGTGATCTAGCGTGTAGAACAGTCACATCGGGAGATGTGACCGCTCTATCTGGCCTCCGGCGATAGACTGACAAGAGGTAATTGCTCCCTCAGTGTATGACTGAGCCACCGTGGGAGTTCACCAGAGTTCATCAGCTCCAGTGCTCGCACTTACGGCACTACCGTTGCGTGAGAACTTTCCCACACAGCGGTGCCATAAGTGAGAGCACCAGAGCTGATCAGCTGATGAACTCCAGTGAACTCTCACGGCAGCTCAGTGATACACTGCGGTAGCGATCACCTCCTGTCAGTGTATCGCCAGCCGGGTGACATCGATGTGGGACACTCGGTATTAAATGAACTACGGCGGAAAGGTGAGAATATGTTGGTTTATTATTTTTGATTGTTTGCAGGAGACACAGGCATTGGGGATTAGGCATTCGGTGAGTATTGTGTATGTGAATATGTAAATGTTTTGATTTTTTTTTACAATTGAACACAGGCGCCGGATGATGAGACTATTCTCCCATCATCGGCTCATGCTGTCTCTGTTATATGTGACAACACGTAGCCGGGTGAGAGTAGTAGTCCCATCAGACGACGCCTGGGTACACACGTCGCCTGGGTACACATGCCCAGACACACAGACAGGCACACAGACACACGCACATATTCTCTACCCACACACAGAGACACATACACATATTCTCCGCCCACACACAGACACATGCACATATTCTCTGCCCACACACAGAGACACACGCACATATTCTCTGCCCACACACAGAGACACATACACATATTCTCCGCCCACACACACAGACACACACACATATTCTCCGCCCACACACAGAGACACACGCACATATTCTCCACCCACACACAGAGACACACACGCACATACTCTCCGCCACACACAGAGACACACACAAATACTCTCTGACGACACGCACATATTCTCCGTCCACACACATAGACACACACATATTCTCCGCCCACACACACACACACAGACACACACACATATTCTCCACTCACACACACAGACACACAAACATATTCTCCGCCCACACACACAGACACACACACATATTCTCTGCCCACACACAGAGACACACGCACATACTCTCTGCCGACACACGCACATATTGTCCGCCCACACACACAGACACGCACATATTCTCTGCCCACACACAGAGACACACAAACATATTCTCTGCCCACACACAGAGACACATACACATATTCTCTGCCCACACACAGAGACACACACATATTCTCCACCCACACACACAGACACATGCACATATTCTCTGCCCACACAAAGAGACACACGCACATATTCTCTGCCCACACACAGAGACACAGGCACATATTCTCTGCCCACACACAGAGACACACGCACATATTCTCCACCCACACACAGACACACACACATATTCTCTGCCCACACACAGAGACACACGCACATATTCTCTGCCCACACACAGAGACACATGCACATATTCTCTGCCCACACACAGAGACACACGCACATATTCTCCACCCACACACACATATTCTCTGCCCACACACAGAGACACACGCACATATTCTCCACCCACACAGACACACACACATATTCTCCGCTCACACACAGAGACACACGCACATATTCTCCACCCACACACAGACACACACACATTCTCTGCCCACACACACAGACACACACACATATTCTCCACCCACACACACACAGACACACACATATTCTCTGCTCACACACAGAGACACACGCACATATTCTCTGCCCACACACACAGACACACACACATATTCTCCACCCACACACACAGACACACACACATATTCTCTGCAGCACACACACATATTCTTTGCCCACACACACACACACACACACACACATTCTCCACCCACACACACACAGACACACACACATATTCTCTGCCCACACACACATATTCTTTGCCCACACACAGAGACACACACACACATATTGTTCGCCCACACACTCTTCCTCCTTCTGACATCATTTCCCTTTGACAAATCGCATTGCTTTTTGGCAGCAAATAAGCAGCAAATCCGCAAACCTTTTTACACCTGCGTTTTTGCGATTTGACTGACTCAATTGAAGTCAATGGGTCAAAAACGCTGCAGAAACGCAAAAAGAATTAACATGCTGCAGAAAATAAAACGCTGCAAATACGGATGGAAATTCACGGATCATGTGCACAACACTTCAGGATTGTCACGTGCAGTTCACTGTGGGTCAGGATGATGAACTGCAGTGACCTCAATGAGATTACAGTGTGAACAATTTTGTCCCCCCGACAACGATGACAGTCAGTGATGCCAAACTGCTTCTTTATGGGTACATCCAACATTATATTGTGGTATCCCTTAGGGCTTCCTCATGACCAGTCACTGGAGACAAACACTGCCTGCACAGCAGACTAGTAAGGTTAGTAATAAGGTAAAAATTAAGGCAATAACTACAAGGTCGAACTTCAAAATGGCACCATAGAGAGATCAAGAGCATGTGGGAAAGTAGTATACATATGAGGAAGTCAGTAATAAATAACTCTAAATGCAACTTTAACACAAACCAGTAGTAAGGTTTAGTATTGCTGTCCCCATCCTCTGTATCAGGTAAAACTGCTTTGGTGCACATAACAGTCTAATATGTCAAGGAACTGTTCTGATTATCATGCTTTGTAAACTGCCATCCACTTAAGTGGATGGTGCCTATTTATTCACATTCTGCCAGCACTATTGGTGCTTGAACTATCTTTTTTTCACTTCCTAGAATTAATTGTCCCTGCCATTAGCTAATGTCTTGCCTGCCCGATATGAAAGTCCATGTCATGCCCACTTCCTGTAAACCATTTTGTCTTCTCTGCTAGTACAGAGAGATTATATTAGGCAGTGAACTGTAAATAAGGCAAAAGGGAGACATCGATTACTTGTCAATTTGGATCAATTTATCGGGGGCAAGACAGCATAATGTTAAAATAAAATAATTTGCCGATTGTCAATTTAATGGCTACTTATCGTTGTAGTTACCTTTGAAAAGAGGAAACGGTAGCCAATATTACAAAACATGTACAGGGCAAGTCAAGGAATAAACATATCTCTATCTACATCTAACCCATGATCTTTGGATTTGGGGTAGGCATTCAGGCCAACTTGTTCACTCCCTGTTCTGTAGTATCCATTGAGAAATATTTTTCACCTTCAAGTTTGTTAGTTTCTCAATGCCGGAGAAAAAGTCAATAATTCCTTTCGGTAAACCAAGCACGGAAGCTGCCAATCAACATGTCCACCTACATAGCAGAGAGTGATGTGGCTTTCTGCGCTCTTCACAGATCCACAACGATTACCTGTATCTCCTCACCACCAGCACTTTGTGAATGTACTTACACGAAAGGAGGGAACTGTGGCAGCTGAACAGTTAGCACGGTAACTGTTAATGAGCATGAAATTAGCACGTCGCCACTAGTTAAGTAGGTAATTAACATTTGCCACATTGAAACACAAACAGTTTAACCTTACACGAATAGCAAATGCTATTAAATTTACATTTCTGTATTTTAAAAATAATTATTAGCTTAAAGGGCAATTTCATTGTGTTCATTGCTCAGGGAGCGGCCACACACTGGAAAAGTTGGGTACCTAGAAAGGCTGCTTTGTACTATTTTCTGCCAACCATTAGTGCATATTCGTGACATGAATGAGTAAGACAAATGCAAATTCATGGCTGATAAGTTGATGCGCCATATTATATTATTATATTATATTATATTGCTCTTACTGAGCAACCGTTCTGGATTCCACTACTAGAAACCCTGATTAGTCCACAGATTAAGGCAAAAATCAGTCAGTTATTTGTCATTGCCAACTTACTGCATTCTCGCCCAAGAAGGACAACCTTCATAGTTGGCCATAAACTATGTCTGAAATTGATCATTAATGACCCCTTCCTGCAAAAATGACATATGTGTGCATCCAGATTGTAGGTGATTTCCCGAAATCCAACATATATTTACATAAAAGAGGTGACACGGGCTCAGGAGTGTTGCCCATGACATCTGCAGCAGGAGCCGACTCTTATACACAGCTGAGCTCCTGCTGTGTATGTTGGGACCAGACTAAACTCCGATCCCTGCACTTTAACCCCTCAGATGCTACTGTCAATAGTGACAGAGTCAAAAGGGATAAGTTTGACAAAGGAAGATTGCTCCTGTCACAATTCCTCCACTCAGAGTGTCTGGGACTAACTGATGGACAGCTTTGTCATCCCATCCTGTGCTGGGGCGTGCTGAGCTGTCAGTGCTTTTTTTGACAGCTCGGTGGACCTATCCGAGACTGGTGGGTGCAGAGATTTCCACAGGTGCTCCCTGTTCTTAGTAATTGCCCTGATATTTAGGTGAGCTGTCTGGCCCAGATCACTATCAGTCAAAAGCTTATGCTCTCTGGTGTGTGTTCGCCTGATCCTTGTGCTGTAAGCTCTAATCTTCTGCTGCTGACCTTTGGACTGTGCTCTGACTACCCGTTTGTTATTGCCCCTTTGCATCTGATATTCTGCTTCTGACCTTTTGACCATATTGTGGCCACCCATTTGTTATTGCCCCTTTGCATCTGATCTTCTGCTGATCTGTGTTCTGACACCCAACCAAAACAATTCCTCTATAAATTAATAAACTATGATCCTCTTCACAACCAATAACTTATAACTGATAGAGCAAAGTGAAGTAGCAACACGATCAAAATTATAAAATATATAAATAGCTTTATTATAGATATTCCCAGAAAAATACCAACAATTTAATAAATAAAAAAATTTCTTTACAAAACATACTATCACATATAATACGTAACAGGGGTGCACATTCCCTGATACTCATGGACAATCTTAATAGGTAACAAAGTCAAATAGAGATCTATGACCTATACATCCTGATAAAAGTATCTACTATGGTGGTTATCTGCATATACTTGCTGGTCATATAGTTAAATACTGTTAGATACCAGCATGCATGTCCGCAGATTATATGTCACTAATACACCTATAATGCATGAAAACCAATGTTCAATACTTATAGCCCATAGAAGGGCTATATAAAAAATAATATACGGCCTAATGGCACGATATGTTAGTCATACTATATATAGCAGAGATGAATCAATTACCTGCGGCCATATTGGTATCAGGATGATGGTCCGTGGCTACACCTCGACGCGCGTTTCACCGCCTCTGCAGTTTCGGCAGGATATATTTTTTTAATTAATTCCCCTGTGCAAAAGTAGTAAAACATAAAAAACTAAATTAATTGGGTATCACTGAAATTATATCAACACTCAAAAACGCTGCAGAAACGCAATTTTAGATTCTTTGTTCATGCCTCCTACCCAGGGCTGATGTCAGCACCCGGGCAAGTGTCGGGGCCCAGAGCAGGCGGTGGGGACCCCAGCTTGCTCAGGTCCCTGGTACTCGTGATACTTACTACTCCCCGCTCTACCGCTGCGGCATCTTCCTCATTTTCTGACTGTGACTTTCAGGTCAGAGGGCACGATGATGTCACATCTGTGCACCCTCTGCCTGAACAGTCACAATGCAGAGAGCCGGAAGAAGGCGACATTGAGGAGTCCAGAGCAGAGGTGAGTAGTAAAAAAATAAGCCGTCACACAGCTCCACTGATAGAAAATTGTAAAACTTACGGCTCTCAGAATAACGCGACACAAAATCAAGTGATTTTTTTTTTGAAGTGTGGATTTATTGTACAAAATAAAATAAATCATTAATAAAATCATATGTTTTTCATATTCCCATATTCATACTTACCTACAGAATGAAGGTAACATTTCCTAACGCAAAAATCAACTACAGAATTGCTGTATTGGTTATATTCCTCCCACAAACAGTTAATACAAATTTGTTAATGTGTCATATGTAAACTAGAACTATTTAACTAAAAAGTGCAACTTGTCCCCCCCCCCCAAAAAAAAAGCCTTCATATCACTATATAATTATATATGGCTCCTATAATGTAACATTAAAAATGTTAAAAAAAAAGGTCATAACGCTCATCCTGAGTGCTTCATGAGCTGCAACCTCCTCAGTCCTGGCTACCAAAGTCTGCTGTTATCCATAGCAGAACACATAGGCCCCCATGGTTGCCATTGTACTCACTGTGATCACAGGTTCAAGTCCCCTAAAAGGGCTAAAAAAAACCCCTGAAAATAAAAAGAATTGTAAAAAACAAAATCTAAAAAAATAAGTATTTTTAGTATCACAGTGTCAGAAAAAGTCCAGTCTGTAAAAATATTAAATTATTGAAACCATATGTTACATGCTGAATAAAAATGTGAATGAAAAATATTTGAATGTCAGAATTGTAGTTTTTCAGTCACCACACCTCCAAAAATTGAAATAAAAAGTCCTATGTACTCTAAAATGTTAGCAATACAAAATGTCAGCTCCGTGCACAAACACTAACACCCGTCCTTCAAAAGAAAAATTATGGATCTCGGAAAATGGTGACACAAACAATTTTCTTTTCTACAAAGCTGAGAATTTTTTAAATTGTTAAATTATGGAAAAAAACATTACAAGTTTGGTATCATTAATCACACTGACATGGAGAGTCTTGTTGCCGAGTTATTTTTACCAATGGCAGAATTGCATTTTTTTAACCACTATTTCACCTCACTTGGAATTTATTTCTATTTTTCAGTAAATTATATGGTAAAATGAATGGTGTCATCTATCCTAGTATGCATGGCCCCATCCTTATCCTGGTATGAAAACAGAAAAATTATTAAAAAAAAACATACCATTACAGTTACCCTCTTGGGCTCCCTCGCAGCGTTTTGTTCCAATGCCAGCAGCTGCTTTATGCTTGTAAGCATTGCATGGCAGGGACATCATGCGCTGCTTACAAGCAGAGGACAGCTGCCGGAATATTCACTGCTCTGCACGCCGGGACTCAGTGCGTGGAGGGCAGTGAGTATTCCATGCTCGCTATTTAGTAGCGTGCACAGTGTCAGCCGCCAGCTTCCTGCTGCTGCCAGGCGGTCATGTGTCCCCACTACTAAAAGGAATGAATATTCACCACATTCCACTCCCAAGGGCATGGAGTGCAGTGAATATCCATTTCTCTTAAGTAGTGGGCACACGTGACCGTCCGGCAACTGCAGAAGTTCATGAAAGATTGATTTATGTTGCCCCTGTAACCTTTGAGTTGTGATCATTTTGGCACATTATGTTTTGCTTTTCCCTCTGACCTTAATGTGTAGACACACAGATTGCATCTATGGCATATATCATTAATACCAGGCACAGGCCTGCAAGTTTTTAGTATGCAAAAGGTTATCTGCCCTTATGTGTCGTGACTAGCACAAGTTCAGAAAAAAAAGGAGAAATCATAATCGCTTTCATATATTTCTTGGATCTGGTCTGTGCTCCCACGCTGTGCCAATTATGCAGAATTAGCAGTACAGAGAAGTAGAATTAAAATTCAGACTCATGAAACTTTGTCCCAGTTACAAGCTAGTAAGAAATGACATAAAGTCCACATGAATTAGATGCACTTGGTCCCCAGAAAACAATGCAATTATTGTAGCTTTTCTAAAACCAAAATGAAAAAATAACACCTTTCAGTAAGGCTGTGCTCACATGTCTAGTTGTTTACAGATGTAAAATGTAAAACAAAGTTTGTTTTTTAATTAATTTCCTGAAAAAAAGATGTATCTGTTTAGGAATGGTCTCTTTGGATAACGTTTTGCACTGTTCTGTTTGCATTAGAGGTGTATGTTGGCATGTAAGAGTTTGGCACCCCGTGTCAAAGTTACTGTTATACAGTTAAGCAAGTTGAAGATGAAATGGTTTCTAAAAAGGCTAAAGTTAAAGAGGACACAATTATTTTGTATTTTAGGCAAAAAAATATACATTGTAATTTTTTTTTTTTTTTTATCATTTTAAAAATTACAAAAATGAAAATGAGCCGATGCAAAAGTTTGGGCACCCTTGGAGATTTGTGTGCTTAGATAACTTTGATCAAGGTTTCAGACCTTAATTAGCCTGTTAGGGTTATGACTTGTTCACTATCATCGTTAGGAAAGGCCAAGTGACGCAAATTTCCCAGCTTCATAAAACCCAGCCTCCTCTAACCTGGTGCCAAAAAACAGCACCTATGGGTCCATCTAAGCCAGGGGTGGGGAACCTCAGGCCCCAGGGCCATTTAAGGTCCTCGATGACCTTTTATCAGGCCCCCGAGCAGATTCTCAGGGACCACATTCTTGGGCAGGGACCTGTATTTTGATTTCCACAAGCTCATTAGTTTCTTCTTGCTCTGTTAGCATACACATGCAGTGTTTACTACTGAACATTGAAGGGCATGCAATGAAAGATTAAGTCCTGAAACCAGTGCCAGAGTCAGGATGCACTTTGTGGGCGGAGTTTGTACGGCCCCCTAAGGATGGTATAAATATCCAAATGACCCTTAGCAGAAAAAAGATTCCCCACCCCTGTTCTAAGCAGCTGCCTAGCACTCTGAAAATTAAAATGGTGGAGGCCCACAAAGCATGAGAAGGCTATAAGGAGACTGAAAAGTGTTTTCAAGTTGCCTTTTCCTCAGTTCGAAATGTAATTAAGAAATGGCAATTAACAGAAGTGGAGATCAAGATTAAGTCTGGAAGACTAAGCAAAATTTCAGTGAGAGCTGCTCGTAAAATTGCTAGATAGGCAAATCAGAACCCACACTTGATTGTAAAAGACCTCCAGAAAGATTTAGCAGACTCTGGATTTGTGGTACATTGTTCTACTGTTCAGAGACACCTGCATAAATATGGCCTTCATGGACGAGTCATCAGAAGAAAACCTCTCCTGCTTCCTCACCATAAATTCAGCATCAGAAGTATTCAAAGGAAAATCTAAACAAGCCTGATGCATTATGGAAAAAAGTCCTGTGGGCCAATGAGGTTAAAATAGAACTCTTAGGCTATGTGCACACGTTGCGGTTTTTACCGCGGAACCGCAGCGATTTTGATGCTGCGGGTCCGCAGCAGTTTCCATTGCGTTTACAGTAAACATGTAAACCAATGGGAAACCGCAAACCGCTGTGCACATGCTGCGGGAAAAACCATGCAGAAACGCAGCGGTTTACAACCCGCAGCATGTCACTTCTTTGTGCAGAATCGCTGCGATTCTGCACACATAGAAATGCATTGATCCGCTTACTTCCCGCATGGGGCTGTGCCCACAATGCGGGAAGTAAGTGGATAGTGTGCGGTTGCTACCCGGGGTGGAGGAGAGGAAACTCTCCTCCAGGCCCTGGTAACCATATTTGTGGTAAAAAAAAAGAATTAAAATAAAAAATAATGCTATACTCACCTCTCAGCGCTGCAAGCGGCCGTCCGGTCTCAGGTTTGCTGTGCGAGCAGGACCTGCGGTGACGTCGCGGTCACATGACCGTGACGTCGCGGTCACATGACCGTGACGTCACGAAGGTCCTTCTCGCACAGCATCTTTGGAAACGGACCGCCGCGTGCAGCGCCGAGGAGATCGGGACGTCAGAGGGTGAGTATATAACCATTTTTTTTTATTTTTAACATTACTATTGATGCTGCATATGCAGCATCAATAGTAAAACCAAAACCCGCAGCGGAAACCGCAAGACAAAACGTGATAAATCTGCAGGGATAACCGCAGCGGTTTTGCCCTGCAGATTTATCAAATCCGCTGGGGGAGAACCCGCAGGGACCCGAACCTACGTGTGCACATGGCCTTAGGCCACAAAGAAAAAAAAGGGCACTGAATTTCAGGAAAAAAACATCTTGCCAATCATTTAGCATGGGGGTGGATCAATCATGCTTTGGGTTGTGTTGCAGCCAATGGCACAGGGATCATTTCACGGGTAAAGGGAAGAATGGATTCAAAGAAATTTCAACAAATTATTGATACAAACATAACACCGTCTGTAAAAAAGCTGAAGTTGAAAAGAGGGTGGCTTCTATAAAATGGATAATGATCCTAAACACACGTTAGAATTCACAATAGACTACCTCAAAAGGCACAAGCTGTATGTTTTACAGTGGCCCTCACAGTCCCCTAATCTGAACATCAAATCTGTGGCTAAACCTCAAAATAGCAGTGCATGCAAGACAACCCATGAATCTCAGAGAACTAGAACAATTCTCCAAGGAAGAATGGATGAAAATCCTTCAAACAAGAATTAAAAGTCTCTTGGCTGGCTACAAAAAGCGTTTATAAGCTGTGATACTTTCAAAGGGGGTGCTACTAAGTAGTAACTGTGCAGCATGCCCAAACTTTTCCATCAGCCCATTTTCCTGTTTGTAATTTTTGAAATGTAAAAGATGAATATATATATAATTATTATATATTATTATAGCGCCATTTTTTCCATAGCGTTTAACATGTGAGGAGAGGTATACATAATAAAAGACAAGTGGAATAATCTTAATCAATACAAGTCACAACAGGTACATAAGGAGAGAGGACCCTGCCAGCGAGGGCTCACAATCTACAAGGGATGGCTGAGAATACAGTAGGTGAGGGTAGAGCTGGTCGTGCAGCGGTTTGGTCTATCGGTGGTTACTGCAGGTTGTAGGCTTGTCGGAAGAGGTAGGTCTTCAGGTTCTTTTTGAAGGTTTCCATGGTAGGCGAGAGTCTGATGTGTTGGGGTAGAGAGTTCCAGAGTATGGGGGATGCGCTGGAGAAATCTTGTATGCGATTGTGGGAAGAGGAGATAAGAGGAGAGTAGAGAAGGAGATCTTGTGAGGATCGGAGTTTGCGTGCAGGTAAGTCCCGGGAGATGAGGTCACAAATGTATGGAGGAAACAGGTTGTGGATGGCTTTGTATGTCATGGTAAGGGTTTTGAAATGGAGTCATTGGGTAATGGGGAGCCAGTGCAGGGATTGACAGAGGGGAGAGGCTGGGGAATAGTGGGGGGACATGTGGATTAGTCAGGCAGCAGAGTTTAGAATAGATTGGAGGGGTGCGAGAGTGTTAAAGGGGAGGCCACAGGGCAGGAGGTTGCAGTAGTCAAGACGTGAGATTATGAGGGCATCGACTAGGGTTTTTGCAGATTCTTGGTTGAGATATGTATGGATCCGGGAAATATTTTTGAGTTGGAGTCATCAGGAAGTGAAAAGGGCTTGGATATGTGAAGGAGAGATCTGTCAAGGATTACCCCGAGGCAGCGAGCTTGTGGGACTGGGGAGAGTGGTCAGCTATTTACTTTAATGAATAGGTCTGTTGGGGGAGTCAAGTGAGATGGAGGAAAGATGATGAATTCTGTTTTGTCCATATTAAGTTTTAGAAATCTAGTGGAGAAGAAGGATGAAATAGCAGACATACATTGTGGGACTCTGGTTAGTATGGTGGTGATATCTGGTCCAGAGATGTAGATCTGTGTGTTGTCGGCATAGAGATGATACTGAAAACCATGGGACTCTATGAGCTGTCCAAGGTTAAAGATATAGATGGAGAAGAGCAGAGGCCCTAGGACTAAACCTTGCAGGACTCCGACAGATAGGGGGCGAGGTGAGGAGGTGGTGTGCAAGTGGGAGACGCTGAATATTCGGTCTGTTAGGTATGACAAAATCCAAGATAGGGCCAAGTCAGTGATACCAAGAGATGAGAGGGTCTGTAACAGTAGGGAATGGTCCACTGTGTCAAAGGCAGAGGACAGGTCTAGGAGGATGAGGACAGAGTAGTGTCGCTTGGCTTTGGCAGTTAATAGGTCATTGGTGACTTTAGTTAGGGCAGTTTCAGTGGAGTGATGTGGCCAGAAGCCAGATTGAAAGCGGTCGAAGAGGGAGCAGGAATAGTGGTGGGAGGACAGTTCAAGATGGACGTGTTGTACCAGTAGTTTTGAGGTATAGGGGAGAAGTGATATGGGGCGATAGCTAGGTGCAGAGGATGAGTCAAGAGAGGGCTTTTTCAGGATAGGTGTGATTGAGACATGTTTAAAGCTTGAGGGGAAAACACCAGGTGTTAGTGATAGGTTGAAGAGATGGGTTAGGGTTGGAATAAAGACTGTGGTGAGGTTTGGGATGAAGTGGGATGGGATCGGGTCAAGTGCACAGGTGATGAGGTGTGATCTTGAGAGTAGTGTGGAGAGTCGCTCTTCTGTAATGGTGTAGAAGCTTGTTTTGGAGGAGGAGGGCTGGGAAGTTGGGAGGAAGGGCTCTGGGGGTAGTTAACCAAAACTGTTTCTTATGTTATCAATCTTCTGCTTGAAAAATGAGACAAAGTCTTTGGCTGAGATGACTGGAGAGGGAGGAGGTGCTGGGGGACGGAGGAGAGAATTGAAGGTGTTGAATAGCTGTTTAGGATTGTGAGACGGGGAGGATATGAGAGATGAGAAGTAGGTTTGTTTTGCTGCAGGGAGTGTGGTCTTGACAGTAGTGAGGGACTGTTTGAATGCGATGAAGTGCTCGTTGGAGTATGATCATTTCCATCTCCGCTCAGCAACCCTGGTAGCTCGTCTCAGTTCTTTGGTTAGGCTGGTGTGCCAGGGCTGTCTGTGGATTTTGCGAGCTTCGGTATGTGTGAGAGGAGTGTCCGATTCCAGAGCTACAGCTATTGTAGTGTGATATATTGAGCGGCAGCAGCATCCACATTGTGTGGGTAACTTATGCCTGTAAGAGGGAGAAGGGATTCAGACAGTGAGAGTAGATTTAGGTGTTTAAGATTTCTGAGAGGGAAGTGTCAATGGAGATGTTGAAGTCAGATAATTAAGAGAGCCAGATGTATATGATCAAGGCAGAGTAATTTAGGTAATAAATAACATTGGGGATATTGCAGGGGTCAGTTGAAAAGCATACCAAGTTTTTGCTACAGGCTGAGATAGGAAAGTTCAGTGTGGAAAGCTGGATGACATACCTGTAGGGAGAATAGATAAATATACATGCTGATTAGAGTGCCATGATGTCAGATGGCAGGGTACAATCTGTATGCATCATTCTGGAATTAATTATGAGCATCACACTTCTATGATACCCTTATGTGATACACGGGGCAGACTGTATATATATAGATAAAAAAGAACACAGCAGCACATGTGCATGATACCATTTTGGTGCAGATACGTTGTTTTGATCGCCCGTTATTGCATTTTAATGCAATGTCACAGCAATCAAAAAAAGTAATTCTGTCATTTTGACTTTTTCTCTCACTGCGCCGTTTAGCGATCAGGTTGACCCTTCTTCTTTATTGATAGATCGGGCGATTCTGAACGCGGCGATACCAAATATGTGTATGTTTGATTTTATTTTATTGTTTTATTTTGAATGGGGCGAAAGGGGGGCGATTTGAACTTTTTATATATTGGGGTTTTTTAATGTTTTTAAAAACATTTTTTTTTTACTTTTGGCATGCTTCAATAGTCTCTATGGGAGACTAGAAGCTGCCATAACCCGATCGACTCGCTACATATAGGCAATGATCAGTTGGCCTATATGTAGCTGAATTATTCACTTGCTAAGAGCACCGACCACTCGGTGGCGCTCACAGCAAGCTGGCAGTGACAACCATAGAGGTCTCCAGGAGACCTCTGGCTGTCATGCCAACTGTTGTGAATTCCGCTCTTGGGCTCCGTCCGGTGGTTATAAGTAGCATTTTTGTGAGTTATTAGTCTGGCCTTTTCTCTAATTCAATGCCAGTTGTCAATTGTTGAGCTTGGAGTCATGGCTCTCTGAGGATTTCCCTGTCACTCTGACCATTTCAGCAAAGCTAAGGCTACGTTCACATTTGCGTTGTGCGCCGCAGCATCGGCGCCGCAACGCACAACGCAAACAAAAACGCAGCAAAACGCATGCACAATGCTGCGTTTTGCGCCGCATGCGTCCTTTTTTTGATTGAGGGACGCATGCGGCGCAAAACGCAGGTGCGACGCATGTCCATGCGCCCCCATGTTAAATATAGGGGCGCATGACGCATGCGGCGACGCTGCGGCACCCGACGCTGCGGTGCCGACCGCAAATGTGAACGTAGCCTAAGTCCTTGCTTGTCTTTTTGCAGTTCACTTGTTGTGGACTTTGTTGTTTAGCACTTTCTATGTTTTGCTCATTTGTCCAGCTTATCAGTATGGATCTAGTCAGCTAAGCTGGAAGCTCTGGGCAGCAGAGTTTGCCCTCCACACCTTTAGTCAGGTGTGGAGATTTTTGCATTTGTCTGCGGTGGACTTTTTCTAGTTTTTATTACTGACCGCACAGTGTTCTGTCCTGTACTAATTCTTTCTAGCTAGTAGTGGCCTCCTTTGCTAAATCTTGTTTCATACTACGTATGTCATTTCCTTCTCCTCTCACAGTTATTATTTGTGGGGGGCTGTCCTATCCTTTGGGGATTTTCTCTGAGGCAAGATAGCTTTCCTGCTTCTACCTTTAGGGGTAGCTAGATCTCCGGCTGTGACGAGGTGTCCAGGGAGTGACAGGAACATCCCACGGCTACTGCTAGTGTCTGTGTCAAGATCAGGAACTGCGGTCGGTATAGTTACCACCTGCCCAGAGCTAGTCACATGTCGCTCCTTTATCACCAGACCATAACAGCCAACCAACCGGTGACCCGCAATCAAGTGATGGGGGTCACCGGTGGGCGGATTTCCGGCGCGGTTGCTGGAAGCGATTGTTAAATGCCGCTGTCAGCACTTAACAGCGGCATTTAATGGGTTAATAGCCACTGGTGGATCGCGGCTGTTCCAGGCACATGTCAGCTGTTCAAAACAGCTGACATGTCCCGGGAAAGATGTGGGTTCACCGCCGGAGCTCACATCAAAGGGAAGGAGTCCGACATCGGCGTACTATTACGCCCGATGTTGGAAAGGGGTTAAACTATTCTGAACTGTCCATATGATGATGTCATGTGTTTGGAGCTTCTGAAGTATTTTTTGCTACATCTGAGGTAATAAGAGACATGCCTGTGGATGTATTTTAATGCACACCTGAAACATACTGCTTCTTTGTGTAGCATCATGGGAAAGTCAAGAAATCAGCCAAGATATCAGGAAGAGAATTGTGTTATGTCCTATGCCATTGCTAAGTCACTTACCTGCATGAACAATGCTATACCATCCCAAGTCTAACCCTGTGCTTACCCTACACTACTCATAATAACACTTTATATTCTTATATGCTATAAATTACCCTGTAAAAGACGCACCTCACCTGCGTGATACTGTATGACACTGCATGGCACTGTACACATAGCACGACAGTTGTCTTCAGGGATATGAATGCAGCCGAACAGTCCGTCACCCTCACACTTGCACTTTATTTGGTCCATGATACATTTGTTTGTTTTTGTTACCATCTGTATTCTGAAAAATATCTTCATAGACACCCATGTCATTACATATATTTAGACATAAATGACGTCCTGGACAAGCCAGCTCAGTATCAGCTTGGTTTCAGCCCTTTTGGATCATGTTCGGGTGGAGAACACATGTAGGATCCTTTTTCCTGCCAAATGATGAAATGTTCATGATGTCAGAGCAGAGTGATTTTGCTTTGGTGCGAGTCTGAGATCTGTGGGGTTTTATCATGAGATGGGTGTTTGATGATCAGTATTTTCTTTCTAAATATGCAGAGTGCAGAGTCCAATCAAAGCCCCTGTCAATAACTGTCATCTATGATAGAGCTGCTGTTCTGCTTGACTGAATGTAGACAGTGGTCTGGAAAGCTGACGATGTGCACTGAATATTTGCTAAACTAAAGGCAATTACAGGTTGGCAGTGACAGACACACTGCCTAATAAAGAGATGTTGGCCTCTGCAGGATCAAGCAACGAAATTCCAGAAAACTCCCTTTTACTTAACTCTTCACCTTCTGTGTCTACTGACAAACTTTGGTTTCCCATGTAATATTCAATATTTGCTCTAGATTTCTTTAAAGAAGATTTTTAAGTGGCTTTTTATATTTAACCTGAGTACCTCGTTCGATTGCCGCTGCTCCACTGATTCTGGAACAGTTTCTCTTTTTCTACTGTGCCCCACTGATCCAAAGTTATGCCCCCCGGTAATGAGGGAGCAAATTTTCTATTTAACCAAATGAGCATATACCACAGAACTTCTCTGTGAGTGGTTGCTTTCCCTCCTCTGGGCTTGGCCAATTAAAAGTCAACCACAGCCTCAGAGGAGTTCTATAGTATACGCCCAGTTGGTTGAAGGGATAATCTTCTTTACTGTTTGGGGGTATAACGTTAGAAGGAAAAGGCACAGAAAAAAAAGATAAATTGTTCCAGCATTAGTCGAGCATCGGCAATTGGAGGAGAATGTTCTGAGTATAAATTCAAAAATCTAATGAAAGATTCAATTTAACAAGAAGCATAATTCTAGTTTTTATATACGTTGATGAGAACTACTATACTTCTAGAAGTCCCCTGAATCCATATGGTAATCTTTAAATATAGCTTTAATGTTTTTATGTATTTGTGTGTATATATATATATATATATATATATATATATATATATATACTAGCTGAAGAGCCCGGCGTTGCCTGGGCATAGTAAATATCTGTGGTTAGTTATAGCACCTCACTTCTCTCATTTTCCCATCACTCCTCTCATTTTCCCCCTCACAACTCTCATTTTCCCCCTCTCCTCTTATTTTCCCCCTCACTCCTGTCATTCCCCCCTAACACTTGTCATTTCAACCTCACTTCTGTCATTTTCCGATCACTCCACTATTTTCCCTCACTCCTCTCATTTTGCACTCACACCTTTTCATTTTCACCTCACACCTCTCATTTTCACCTCACACCTCTCATTTTCCCCTCACTATATACATGTTTGTCATCTTTATATATAGTATACACCTGTATGTCATCTGTATATAGTATATACCTATATGTCATCTCCCCTGTATATAGTATATACCTGCTGTATGTCATCTCCTTCTGTATATTGTATATACCTATGTGTCATTTCCTCCTGTATATAGTATATACCTGTATGTCATCTCTTCTGTATATAGTATATACCTGTATGTCATCTCCTCCTATATATAGTATATACCTGTATGTCATCTCCCCTGTATATAGTATATACCTGCTGTATGTCATCTCCCCTGTATATAGTATATACCTGCTGTATGTCATCTCCTTCTGTATATTGTATATACCTATGTGTCATCTCCTCTTTTATATAGTATATACCTGTATGTCATTTCCTTCTGTATATAGTATATACCCGTGTGTCATCTCCTCCTTTATATAGTATATACCTGTATGTCATCTCCTCCTGTATATAGTATATACCTGTATGACATCTTCTATATATAGTATATACCTGTGTGTCATCTCCTCCTGTATATAGTATATACCTGTATGTCATCTCCTCCTGTATATAGTATATACCTGTATGTCATCTTCTATATATAGTATATACCTGTATGTCATCTCCCCTGTATATAGTATATACCTGTAGGTCATCTCCTCCTATATATAATATATATCTGTGTGTCATCTGCTCCTGTATTTAGTATATACCTGTGTGTCATCTTCCCTGTATATAGTATTTACCTGTATGTCATCTCCTCCTGTATATAGAATATATCTGTGTGTCATCTCCTCCTCTATATAGTATGTACCAGTATGTCATCTCTTCCTGTATATAGTATATATCTGTGTGTCATCTCCTCCTGTATTAGACCTCGTTCACACGTTATTTGCTCAGTATTTTTACCTCAGTATTTGTAAGCTAAATTGGCAGCCTGATAAATCCCCAGCCAACAGGAAGTCCTCCCCCCTGGCAGTATATCCTTCCTCTAGTGTTAGGGTCGTGACCGACCCGTTTTAGGTTTTAAATGCATACAAATTCTACATACATTTGTTTATTGCATCAAGACTTTTTGACTTTTTCAGGAACTTATTTTTAAACAAAATACAATAAAATAACACTATTTTACTAAATTGTAAAATGCTCTTATTGAAATTATAACATTTGTGTTGTTGGGGTCAATTTCGACCCAGGTCTAATATAAGAGTAAAAAAACAATAATAAGTCCCAAAACTGTACTCATAAACACAATATAAACCAACAGCCCACAGCCAGCTCTATCTCCAACAACTTGAGTTAGGGACATGTCCAGGCATGTATGGCCAAATCAGCTTAGAGATGGTACTTTGCAGAGTATACATCTCCAGTTTACACATGCAACAATGAGGAGAAGATTTGATGTAAGCCAAATTCTGGATTATATCTTAGATGATAATGAATCAGAGGACACACAGCAGCAAACTGATACAGATGAACAGGTTTCTGAAGAGGAAGATGATGTGGAGTATCAACCGGAAGACACAGACAGTTCTGATCAGTCTGATGAGGAGGTCACTGGTGCTGAAGCTGCTCCCGCTGAAAGATTCAAATCCAAAAGTGGCAAGATCAGTTGGAGCTCAGTACCTCCTGATGTACATGGCAGGGCAGATGCTGCAAATGTCATAAAAATGACCCCTGGGATCACAAGGTTTGCTGTGACAAGAGTAAGTGACATCAAGACATGTTTTGATCTGTTTATGCCATTGTCAATAAAAAAAAGTCATTATTGCTATGACAAACCTTGAAGGAAAAAAAGTCCACGGCGACATGTGGAATGACCTTCATGATGATGTCCTGGATGCCTACATTGGTGTTCTTCTCCTTGCTGGAGTGTACAAATCCTGCAATGAGGCCACTGATAGTCTCTGGGACGCATCGACAGGCAGGAATATTTTCCGGGCAACAATGTCACTTCAAAAGTTTCAAATGATATCAAGTGTCCTCAGATTTGACAACAGAGACACCAGAACAAAATCTGACAAACTTGCTCCCATCAGGGATGTTGGGGAGAAATGGGTGCAGCTCCTTCCACTGATGTTCAACAAAGGGCCAGAGGTGGCAGTAGACGAACATTTTCTCCCTTTCCGCGGAAAATGCCCCTTCCGGCAATACATGCCAAGTAAGCCAGGCAAATACGGCATAAAAATCTGGGCAGCCTGTGATGCAAAAACTAGCTATGCATGGAATCTACAGATTTACACAGGCAAGTCTGCAAGCGGCATCCCTGAAAAAAAAACCAAGGAAAACGTGTAGTCCTCGATATGACTACTGGACTGCAGGGTCACAACATTACTTGTGACAATTTTTTTACTATGACCTTGGACAAGAACTTCTCAGGAGGAAAATCACCATGGTGGGCACAGTGAAAAAAAACAAACCTGAGCTGCCCGCTGAATTGTTGCAGATGAAGGACAGGGCTCCACTTTCCTCAAAGTTTGTTTTTACAGACACCACCACTGCGGTTTCATACTGCCCCAAAAACCGACGGAATGTGGTACTGATGTCCACACTTCACAAAGATGCAGCTGTGTCATCAGGAAGTGACAAAAGCCGAGAATCATCCTGGACTATAACAAAAACAAAGGAGGAGTGGACAACCTGGACAAGCTGACTGCCACCTACACTTGCCAGCGAATGACTAGGAGATGGCCAATGGTTGTATTTTACAACATCCTTAATGTGTCAGCATGCAATTCATTTGTGTTGTGGACCCACATTCACCAAGGATGGAATTCAAAGAAAAAAAACAAGCGGAGGATGTTTCTTGAGGAACTAGGAAGATCCCTTGTCAAGGCGCACATTGACCAAAGGGAACGAGTGCCCCGAGACCCAGCCGCTGCAGCCTTGGTCCGACAACTCCAGAGCTCAACAAGTGCTTCGTCCACACCCACAGCAACACAAAGAGCATCATCACCAGCATCCTCCTCAACCAGCCCTACCTCAACATCAACCACAACAGCCACAACCCCAGTGAGACCACCTGATTCTAAAAGAAAGAGGTGTCAGGTCTGCCCTAGCAATAAGGACAGAAAGACAAACACATCGTGCTTCGCCTGCAAAAAATACCTCTGCAAAGAACACACAAAAAGTGTCACTTTGTGCCACACATGCATCTAAATACTAATGCATCTAAAAACTAGTACTTGATTTCTGTTGATTTGATTTGCTTGATTGATTGTTGTTTGTTTGTTTGACCTAGCAAAGCTACTTTTTATTATTACTGCTATTAATGTTAATATAATTTTCATCTTTTATTTGTATTAAAGTTCTATAAAAAAAAATCTGTTTTTTGCCTTTTTCATAAAGTAGTTAGATATGGGTCAAAATTGACCCGTAACACCATAGATGTTACTAGAGTTAATAATATAAAATATATATATGTATATTTTTTTTACTTTTAAGAAATGTGTTCTGTGTTCTAAAACCCTTCAGTAATAGTCAGGTAATATAACAAACTTTTTAAAGTTTATATTATTCTCTTGAGGTTCATTTGACAATATTTTTATATTGAAAATGAAGGGTATGCTCTCAAATGAAAGGCCCAGGGGGCCACAACAAAAATATTAAAATCAATCCTTCCATGGATGAGAAACCCTAACAAGGTAACTAAGAGGTAAGAAACAAATTGGATCATAAATAACTGTTTTTAGGGTATCCTAGGGGTGATTTAAGACACAGGTCAAAACCGACCCGGTAACATAAGAAAGAGTAACAGAAAGCTAACACTAGAGGAAGGATATATTAGCTCACACATACACATAATAGACAGGTCATGTGACTGACAGCTGCCGTATTTCCTATATGGTACAGTTGTTGCTCTTGTAGTTTGTCTGCTTATTAATCAGATTTTTATTTTTGAAGGATAATACCAGACTTGTGTGTGTTTTAGTGCGAGATTCATGTGTCACGTTGTGTGTGTTGAGTTGCGTGTGGCGACATGCATGTAGCGACTTTTGTGAGATGAGTTTTGTGTGGCGACATGCGTGTAGCAACTTTTTGTGTGTCGAGTTGCATGTGACAGGTTAGTGTAGCAAGTTGTGTGCAGCAAGTTTTGCGCGTGGCGAGTTTTATGTGCGGCGAGTTTTCCATGAGGTGAGTTTTGCTCGTGTGGCGAGTTTTGCACGTGTGGCGAGTTTTGCGTGAGCCTAGTTTTGCATGTGGCGAGTTTTGAGTGGCGACTTTTGTGTTTTGACTTTTATGTGGCGAGGTTGGTGCATGTGTGGTGAAATGTGTGCTGAGGGTGGTATATGTGTTCAAGCACGTGGTAGTGTGTGGCGCATTTTGTGTGTGTGTTCATATCCCCGTGTGGTGAGTGTCCCATGTCGGGGCCCCACCTTAGCAACTGTAAAGTATATACTCTTTGACGCCATCGCTCTCATTCTTTAAGTCCCCCTTGTTCACATCTGGCAGCTGTCAATTTGCCTCCAACACTTTTCCTTTCACTTTTTCCCCATTATGTAGATAGGGGCAAAATTGTTTGGTGAATTGGAACGCGCGGGGTTAAAATTTCACCTCACAACATAGCCTATGACGCTCTCGGGGTCCAGACATGTGACTGTGCAAAACTTTGTGGCTGTAGCTGCGACGTTGCAGATACCAATCCTGGACATACACACACACACATACACACATACACACACACACACACACACATTCAGCTTTATATATTAGATATATATTAAAAGCAAACAGCCTTTTCATCATTATATAACTTCTCAAGAGATGTGGGCCTCTTAATAAATTTAGTCTATCTTACTCTACTGGGCTTTTGGTCCAAGACTGACATATGAAACACTAGCCTTGATAAATTCCCCCTATGGTGTTTGAGCAGAGCTACTTCTAGAAGACCTCCTGAAAGGTATGTTAACCTTTGCACATAATTTTAAAACCCCCATTTTTGCCAGTCCAGTAAATAAAATGTATGCCAGATATAAACTCATGTAGAATTCAGCTACAATGCATCTCAGTTTTCTGGCGTGCATTATAGTAAATTTGCTGCACTGTGGTTGACCTCTTTTGAGTCCCATTTATTTTAGGAAAACTGATGATCCTGGCATAAAATTAGAAATATCCATTGCTCTGCATTTTGACACCAGAACTCTGACCTTAAGAAATGCTAAATTCATCTCCCCTGTCTGCAGAAAGGACATGTACTTATTTAAATGGTTATTCACAAAAACAAGTTATCATCTATACATGCGATAGTAGATTAATTGCAGATCTCTTGGAATCCGACTACTTGGATCCCAGTGATCTAGAGATCTTGCTTCTGGATTGCCTCGTTCTGAATGAGGCAAATTGTGCATGCTTGACTTTCGCTCCCTTCATCGCCTATGGGCCTGCTAGAAATAGTGGAGTGTTGTATTTTTCGGCAGTCCCATTTACCACACCCGTTTATCAAAAGCTGGGGTGTAGCTAGAATGGCTGGTAAGGAATGCCATTTGGGGGTTGAATGCCAATATTTCACTCTGCATTGGCTAAAATATTAAAACTGAATTGTTGCCCTGGGTTAACGAAGACCAAGTTCTAAGGGCTCGTGCGCACGACCATATTTTTTAGTCCGAGGCCCATCTGTTAAAATAACGGATTGCACTCGGACCAATGTTATTCAAAGTGCAGAGCATATGAGCAATTTTTTCTCTGACTAGATCTGCATAAGAAAAAAATTGCAGCATGCACTATTTTCCCCTGAAAATCAGATGAGACTCAGCCATTCAACTCTGAAAATCAGATGCCATCTGGAGTCCCAGTATAGCATCCGATTTTTACGGATACATTGCATCTACATTACATGTTATAGAATTCTGTAACATAGGAAACGAAAAATGGTTCTGTAAATGATTAATAGCTGCTATGTAGAAAAACAGATTATATACAGACTGCACACCACACGTTCAGTATTTGGTCAGTATTTTACCTCAGTGTTTGTAAGCCAAATCCAGGAGTGGGTGATAAATACAGAAGTGGTGGTGACGTGTTTCTATTATACTTTTCCTCTGATTGTTTCTCACCTGGATTTGGCTTATAAATTCTGAGGTAAAATACTGACCAAATACTGAACGTGTGACATTGGCCTGACAATTGAGAAGAAAAATCATCCCACTTTTCTGGATACAACTCTGAATGATTTTTTGATAATGTCGTGTGACTTCAGCCTAACCCTGACTAGAACTATAAGGCTATGTGCACACGTTCAGGTTTTTTCGCGTTTTTTTCGCGCTAAAAACGCTATAAAATCTCATTAAAAATGCATGCATTATGCATCCTATCATTTAGAATGCATTCTGCATGTTTTGTGCACATGGATGCGTTTTTTTCCACGAAAAAAAACACATCGCGGTAAAAAAATGAGCATGTTCATTAATTTTGCGGATTTTCTGCGTTTTTTCCCGCAATTCTATGCATCTGTGAAAAAACGCACAAAAAAACGCATTAAAAACGCGTAAAAAAACACGAAAAAAAACCGCATGCGGATTTCTGGCAGAAATTTCCGTTTTTTTGTCAGGAAAATTTCTGCAAGAAATCCTGACGTGTGCACATACCCTGAAAGTTGGGATGGCCTGATATACTGCTTTGTGCACCATTCCTGATGCATAGATTGGTGAGATGTATTTTTCACTAAACATGACATAAGTAGATGGCACAGGCATCTGATATCTGAGAGGATAAAGGTGTAGGTAATGCCTCCAAGATCAAAAAGGCCAAGAATGAGACTCTTCAAAGATAGCCTGTCACTTGATTCATTCTGCCCAAACCATGGACATCATGAATAAGAGCCTGGCTGAAGGATTGTAACCAGGGATGTTGTTATCTGAAATGCACAGACGTTTGAGAGAAAACATAGTTTTAAGAACCGACTGGGACTGTAGGGAGAGACCTGACTAGTCTAGCACTAGCCCTTGCTGGTTTGTCTTCCATCCACTCTAGTTGATAGACAGGTCTTTCCCTATGTAGACACCTGGGTAAGAACAAGGGTTGCCATGATGGGCTAGTCAGGTCTCTCTCAACAATCCTGGTTGACTCTTAAAGCAATGTTTTCTTTTAAACACCCGCCCCCGCAGAGCGTGCCAGAGAAAAACGTGCCTGACTGCAGTTGGTCGGCCAGGTTCAGATTCATGGTGCCTTTGGTTTAAACAGTATGAATCAAGTGGCAGGCTTTTTATTTTTATTTTATTAGAAAATTGCGATTTTCATGTTTTCATGTTTTACTCATGGTATGCATTGGATGATATAGGAAACAAAAAAAAAGGAATATTGTGTGATGCTTTGGCATGGTGGCCATAATGTCATCTGACATTGCTAGACATGGTTTGCATTTCTCTCATCAGATATCACCGTGATATAACATTACTGACATTTCTGAGCCTTTTCACATTTACATGAATGTTTTACTTTTCCCAGATAGGTTTGTCTTATTAAGAGTTAATGTAATCCCTTCCATTCATTGTCCGGTTACACTGTTTGCTTCACTAGGCCAGGGACTTTCACGCACTGTGATGCTTGTTGGCTCCAAGACATGAGATTTGGCTGGCAGAAGAGTAGCAGAAAGTATTCTTGGAACAGATTATGTCACTCCAGGGCAGATGTGAGTTACATTGTGGCAGACTCCGTGTGTGGCATGTGGGCAGCGCAGCACACAATATGTTCTGTTATTTCTACTAAGCCCCTTGCTTTAGGATGCGTGGGTGGACTTCCACTTTAAAAGACTAAAATACTGAAAATCTGCCTCCCCTCCTTACCCCTTTTCACTACATGACCAGTCCATCTGCCGCCATCATTTATGAAGTTAGGAACTGAATAATGTAGATCTGGTATTTTCTTTTCTTTCTGTTATTATATTGGGTTTAGTAATAATCACTGGGCTGTGGATATATAACTGGAACTTCATGGGGTATCCCAAAGTCAATCCAGATAATGTGGAATGTCCTTGTGGAAAAAAAAGGCAATTTGAGTTCATAATGATAAATCCACCAAAAGGCAATAAGAAAGCTACATACAGGCTTTCTAGTCAGAAAATTTAGAAATTTTGTGACGAACCCCTGTGACAGCTATAATGGCGGCCATGTTAGTTGTCACACCTCTTTTCGAGAAAGTAACAATAACATTTTTCACAACTGCAATTTGTAGAGAGTTTAAAGCACAAAAGTGTAGCTGTAGGTGGTGTAAAAGTAGAAGCAGCCCTGATGTTTGAGGTGGTCCAAAAACCCCTCTACTACTTAAAGGAAATCTGGCACTAGGTTAATCTGAGAGCAGCATGATGTCGGGGCAGAGACATTGATTCCAGCGATGTGTCACCTACTGGCCTGCTCAGTTTATTTGGATAAAAAATTGTTTTATCAGCAGCAGAAAATCACTAGAGGACTAGTAAACCTGCTGCCAAGCACATTCATGAGCTCTGTATAACCCCACCCCCACCAGTGATTTGGCAATATTACCTTGCGCAGGCGTGTACTCCGGAGGACAGAGAATGAACTTCAATCCAATATTGCAGCCAGCATGCAGCCAGCGGGTAAGGAAAGGGTGAATCAAACACCCGATAACCCTGCCCATATGACCCAAAACTGGTCCCGCCAAATTCAGGTGACAGGTTCCCTTTAAGGAAACTTCAGTATGAGAATTTATAGAACAAATACAATCTCTGTTCTGAATGAATTAGAAAATTTGCAGAGGGACATGATGTATCTATTTAGGTCTTGTTCACACCGTGCAGTATTACTGTAGAAAAAGTGAAGCTGGACACAGCACTAATAGTCAGAAAGTCACAAAAGCCAGTCATGCACATTAGATGGCTGTCGGCCTAACAATGCTTCAGCCATTCATTCAGCTGACAGACATCTTAGCCCACTCTCCCATACACTGGAGCACTTGTTCGTCTGAGCACTTCTGTGTTTACAACCCATGGCACTGTAGTTAATCTACCTGGACATAGATGGCTGAGAAAAATTGATGAAAGGTTGCAACGCAGGATAGACCGGATGGTAGAAAAGCAGCCCCAATCAAGTTCCAAAGAAATTCAAGCAGCCCTGCGAACTATTTGTCGACATTTTAATGAAATGAAGCGCAATGTCAAGAGACCCAAGATAACCCCACTGCTGAAACACAGAAACAAAAAAGCTAGACTGCAGTTGGCCAAAATCCATCTGGGAAAGCGTTCTTTCAACAGATGAGACAAAGATAAAGCTTTTTGATAAAGCATATTATGAAAATGTTTACCGAAAACTGAAAGAAGCTTCCAAAGAAAAGAACACAGTACCTGCAGTAAAATATGGTGGAGAATCAAAGATGTTTTGGACTGTGCGCAAGACATCATGAAATGTGAAGATTACCATGGATTTTGGGTCGCAATGTAGTACCCAGTGTAAGAAAGTTGGGTTTGTCTCCTAGGTCATGGGTCTTCCAGCAGGACAATGACCCCAAACATACAAGAAAAAAACAGAAATGGATGGAAACAAAGAACAGGAGAGTTCTGAAGTGGCCAGCAATGAGTCCGGATCTAAATGCCATTGACCACCTGTGGAGGGATCTTATAATTGCTGTTGGGAGAAGGCGCCTTCAAATATGAGAGACCTGGAGTAGTGTAAGAAGCTTGTTGATGGTTATACGAAGCAATTGATTCCAATTGTTTATTTCAAAGGGTGTGCAACCAAATATTAAGTTGAGGGTGCAAACAGTTTTGTCCGGACCATTTTTGGGTTTTAGTGTCCAATTTGCTTTTTTTTCTCAGTTTTTTTGTGCTGTTGCAAAACACACAAAGGAAATAAACGTGTGTATAACAAAATATGTGTAATTGCATTAACAATCTGGGAGAAATACTTCATTTTCTGGAACAAATTCAAGGGTGCCAACACTTTTACAGCCATGACTGTATGTGTGTAATAGGTGAACACTTTGTCCACCATAGTTGTGTGTGGTCGAAGGATGTGTTCATATTTCCAAGTTTCATTGAATAGCCCGGGGGCTTACTGTATCTGAGAGACTGGCTGCTCAGTATATATTTCTACTTGCACATAATTGTAGATTGCTCTTGCCATGTTCTGTATATATAATACTATTTCTTGCAGTCAGCAGAATGGTAGGATGCGATGCACGGGTGCAGCTAGGTGATGTACATAGCAGTATTATTGGCTACAATTAGAAGGAACTGACTTCCGCATAGGCGCAGGAAGAGCTTGACATTGTGAGGTGTGCACCATGCTGCTGGGAAAAGCTGTTAGGAGGAGAATGAAGTCGGAGAGTTGTGTGGTTTGGTGACATCAGAATAGAGTGTGGGTGGTTCAGATGGGATGAAACAAGTACAGTAGGCTTGAGACCAATCCACTTAGTAGGTGGTAGTAATCTGGAAGGTGATGGGTTGTGATGGCGTGGAGACTGTATCACCCATTGGAAAGATTGCCAGTAGGCTAGAAGCCAGGGAGGCCTGAGGGGAAACTGTGAACATTCTCTAAAGCAGAGCTGTTTGGCTGCTCCACTACTGTAGTTAAAGTCTTGATATCACAGAAGCAGACAATGTGCGGATATTGTGACCGACTGTTAGTCTGAGGCTACAAGAGGCTCGCTGAGGAGAGAGGTGGTTTGCAGTGCTACCTGATGGCCGCCCTTAAAGCCGGGTGGGCGGCGTATACTCTCAGCCTGGGTGGGGTTAGCTCTTATAGAGGCAGCTTAGGCTCTGGAAGAGATGTTAAAAGGGTGAGCAGTGCTATGCTTAAAAGGAATGTCTCATCAGAAAATTACCTATTGTTTAAATAATTTTTAAACATTTTGTCAATTGTTTTCAAATAACAATCTGTATTAAAAAGTATAGAATTCTTGAAACAGAAGACTTTTCAGAAGTCTCATTATCATCAGTGACAGGTAACACCTTTCTACACAGCTAGTAAAACAAGATAAACCATTCACAATAGGTGATATCACAGTTCACCCTTCGCCCCCTTCATAGCACAATGAACTTTGCTGAATCTCATTGAAAGTTTCAGTACAAAAATAGGGTCTGACTCAGTCTATTGCTGCTAATATACATGTGGTTTTTCCAAAAGAACATTAAGTATGAGTCTAGAAGAGCCTCAGTGGTAGTATGAAAATAGCAAGATTATTATTTTTTAAAACAAATTGTGATCTGTAAATAGGGGGGGGTTTCATCAAATACAATAACTTTACCCTAGTCGTCTGCAGTCCAATCCCTGTACTTCTTGTAAGTTATTTTTCTTTAAGAAAATAGCTTCAGACTGTTTGGGACATCTAGAAGAATGAAGAAAAGGTGAGCGCTACCATGAGCCCTGCAATAAAGCGTCCTGAGACCATTCATTTGCGGGATTGCTTTCCATGGAGTGGGCTCACTCACAATTTTGTCTAAAACAATATCATGAATAAAGAATGAGATGTAAATATCTTCCAAGAGAAGCTTCTCCCAGTGATCCAGAACCAATTTGGTGATGAACAATGCTTTTTACAGCTCGGTGAAGAAAACATTGAAATTTTGGGTCTGTGACCAGCAAACTCAATCCCTTGAGAACTTGTAGGCAATCCTCAAAAAGGAGGACAAACAAAAACGCAAAAATTGTGATAATCTCCAACCACTGATTAGACAAGAATGTGCTGTCATCAGTCAGGATTTGGCCCAGGAGCGGATATCTGTCAGGGCGAAGGGCAGAAGTCCTGGAAAATAAGGGTCAACACTGTAAATATTGGGTAGTTGCATCGATCTGATATACTTGTCAACAAAATTATAACAAATGGATCAAATGTTTATAATTGTACCATACAAGTGAAAAGCAACATTTAGCACCAGGATGCAGATCTTTTAATAGGAAGGTCCATATAAGATCCTGATGATTCTTTTGGGGGAGGGGTGAAACCAAGATGACTGGTGAGAGCACAGCAGATGAGGCTATAAAGGTATCTGCTGTGGAGCGTGACAGTGATGGAGCGGCACACGCTGGTGTCTGTCACCGCACTGACGCTTTCTCTGGAATTTATTCCTAATTAGCCTTAATGGCAGTCTGAAAGGTTTCCATTTCTCTTCCCGGATTTCAGAATGCAAATATTATCCCCAAGATGCAGTGTGCATCCTAATCACTCCAGGGCTTTGGAGCCATTACTACAATAAATACATACTTATTCGACTAATATGCCATTTCATTATGTTTTACCTTAAGTGCGATGCATTAACAGACCATTCAACACTCTCACAATCTACACAGTGTAAAGAGGTAGGAGGTAATGCTTCGTTATTATTCCCACCGAGGGCTTTACGCGAACATTCAGAGGGAATTGTGCTCAGGCAAGTTATTTTAAGTTAATTGTCCAATCACACTTATTATAAAGGCTCATCTTAACCACCGTCAGATTATCATGTACTAAATGCTGGGACGAGGTCCTACAGTATCCCGGTGGGAAGTGTCTTTTTTACGTGAAGTGCGAGTTCAATCTTGTGTACCGTAATGTCCGGCACATGTTGTAGGGATACTATAAGGAGCAGGTCTACCATTGGGAAATTAGTGGTCAAACGCCCATGATCAGGAGGCGACGGGAACAGCTTGGTCAATTACATCTTATTGACCCAAATCAAGTATATTTGTGGATATGTTATAGGGGTCAGTAAAAGGCCTGTCACCATTAGAGGGGTTGTCTCATGGTGTCTTCAGGACTGATGACTGATTGATGAACCCTGGGCCGAGGTGCGCACTTACTGATTTTGCTAGCAGAGCAGCATTGGAGGAGCGCAGACCTGAGGCTGATGGATCCAGCTATATAGCAAAGAGCTTGTAAATGCGGTGCTCCTTGCCTAAGAGACCAGCCACCTCTGATAGACTGCGGTAATCTTACCAGTTGTAAACTATAGAATTAAAAATCCTCTCTACTCTTGAGAATGGAGAAGATTTTGAATAAGACGTAAATAGCAGGTCACTGCCCGCCTGCCTTTGGTTAGTATCAAAGTGGACAGATGCTACTCTCCCTATTAAAAAGTGTCACTCGTCTTCTGTTCTAGAAGTCAGGTCTCTTTATAGTCCTTCCACTCATGAGGTCTACCCATTCATACTATCAACTTATTTTGAGTACCAGAACAACTGCAAACATTGAGTTAGAGGGAAAGAGAGTCCAAAATCCCAAACTTTAGAGTCCTTTCCTTTGGTGTCAGTATTTTGTATCTGGACACAATAGTGTAATCTATCAGTACATAACACCAACAGTACAGAGCTTCAGCGATATAAAGACGCCTTTACACTGGTTCCATTGTATGAAATATCAGTAATATATTCAGTGGCTATTTGACTCCTCAATCCCAAAAATGGAAAAGTGTGATCTTAACGGGGCTGTGCCACAAACAATAGTGTATTTTCATCAACAGATCTTGGAATAAAAGTAAACTCCACAATGGGACCTAAGCTGATTCTTTTTTTGAGGTAAAATATTCTTTAAAAACGGGCAGTGAAATGTTTTACCTCATAAAAAGAATCAGCTGTGATCCCGTGCACTCTTAGACAACCCCTTTAAGCAAGAACAGTCTCATGAGATTAAAGGGAGCCAGTTATGTAAAAAAAACACTATTAACCTGCAGATATTAGTTTAAAAGGGTTGTCCGTTCCCAATCAATGGGTCTACAGTCACTCTATGTGACTGCAGACTTATGAATCCACGCCAGGACACGCTGTGTGCTGCGGGGTTTGTCAGTTTCAGACCCAGGACCAGGGGGTATGTATGAGTTATACATACTCCCGGCAGTGGGCGTGACCTCTCTCTCCATACACTTGTATGGAGCGAGACCGCACCCTCTAATTGGCCATGCCCACTGGCCGGCTGCGTCACTAGATGGGGCACAGCCTCGCTCAATGCAAGTGTATGGAGAGCGAGGCCACCCGCACTCGACGGAAGTATGTGCAACTCATACATACCCTCTGGTCCTGGGTCTGAAACCGGCGAATCCCCGCAGGGCACTGTGTGTGTGCTGGGTGATTCATAAGTCTGCAGTCACACTGCATTGATTTGGACCGGACAGCCCCTTTAATCTGCAGGTTAATATTGTTCCATACGGCTGCAACACTGAAAGCCTGGCTACCAGGAGAAAGTGAACTGTCATATATAGATGTGCGGCTTTCAGTCACTGCTCAGTACATAGTGAGTGACGACTGTAACCACGTCCCCATCACTGACTGACAGCCAGCTCAGCACTGAAGCACTAAAGAGCCTGATGTCAGTAAGTGCCGAGGTGTTGTTACAGCAACTGCTCACAATGTACTGAGCGGTGACTGAAATCATGCTGGAGCACCTCTATGACTGACAGCCAGCTCAGCACTGAAGCACTAAAGAGCCTGATGTCAGTAAGTGCCGAGCTGTTGTTACAGCCACTGCTCACACTCTACTGAGCGGTGACTGAAATCGTGCTGGAGCACCTGTATGACTGAAAGCCTGAGGAATGAAGTTAATTTCCAGCAGCCAAGCTTCCATTGCGACAGTCGCACAGCTGTAGAGAGCTATTAATCTGCAGACTAATCTCCTATCTGCAGGTTAATAGCATTTTTAAAGGGCTACTCCCATCTCCAAATCCTATGCCACTATGTAGTAGGTGTTATAATAATATTAGCAAATGCCTCCAATTAGAAATGTAGTATAGTTTTTCTGATTCGCAATATCTCTTTCCTCAAGTGCAGGCATAGTAGGACCTTAGATATCCATGGTTATGCCCACAGATATAGTGACAGTAGGTTACTAGTAGACGTAACCAAGGAAACCTAAGGTCCTGCAATGTCTGCACATGAGGAAAGAGACATAGTGAATCAGAAAAACTATACTATATTTCTAATTGGAGGTATTTGCTAATATCATTATTATTACACCTACTAGATATTGGGATAGGATCTTGGAGATGGGAATGCCCCTTTAACATGATAGGTGCCCCATAATAGCTGTATAAGTCCATCTTCAATATATGAGCTTTTATACTGTTGCCAACTGGATTTTCAGCCCTTCCCCATTTGGACAGCACACGTCCGGCTTGCTTACTATTAAAATCATTTGTTAATCTCTTGATCTGAATTTTTTTACAATCAGTTTTTATTTTAATTTTTTGCACTCATTAAATATAGTGACTTATTTCTTTTCAATATCATTTTTTTCAGAGACAAAAAGACGGACAGACAAAACCGGCATGGTCAACCGAACGATCAAAGATCCTGTCAATGTAAACCCAAGTGCCACCAGGATACCACCCAAACAAAGGAATTCTTCTAATGCTTCCAGCAGATCACGGGGCTCCTTGGCTTTAATTGTGGCTGCCTTACTCGTCATTACATCACATATTTGCAGTGCTACATTTTAACAACCTGCTCCAAAATCCTTTTGAAGCCTTATTCAAGTGAAGTACAACCGTAGGTTTTTGTTTTTTTTTTAGGACGAGACGGCATGAACCAAGCACTGAATGACCTTGGATAAGTCAACCCCACTGTTGAGATGGGATGACAGGCTGGCAAGCTAGACGTATGTCTCGGGAACTGTAAGGATCGAGGTGACAGATAATAAACAACTCTCACACCTCAAGCAACATGAAAACAAAGTCTCAGTTATTAAGCCGATTGGGTTCACAAATGTGATTTACGACGTGGAAGTGAAAGTTGGACAAAGTCACGGTGAATGAACGCTCACAGTCCAATACCTAATCTAATAATGTAGAGAAACCTGCCTTGTAATTAAACGGACAGAGCAGAACTGGAATGGTACATTTCTACGCCGTGTGTGTCCGACATATGAGTTTCTATGCACTTTAGAAGCCATTAAGCTTCACATATCTCAGATACCTCTAGAATTCTCCTCTTTGATATTTGTCACTTTTTCTCTCCCTTTTAAAACCAGCAAATGCCTGTCCTCATCATTCTTTGTGTTTTTGTATATCAGTTGCCTTCTTTTTTCTATAAGGAACTGACGTGTATGTATTTGTCTAAACCTCTATTTTACATAATATCAGCCAACGCAGGGCAAAAGGGCATGGTCAAGCTCAGAAGCGGTATCATAAGGTCCTAAACATGGATAATAAGGTGGCATAGAAGGACTCATAGGGTTACTCCATAAGTAGGTGAGTTCTGGTGTAGTTCTCCAGAAATAGTAGCAGTATACTTCTACAACCTGGGTATTGGGCACTAGAAGAGATTTAAAGGGAATCTGTCACCAGGTTTTCTAAGAGCGGCATAATGTAGGGAAAGAGACACTGAATCCAGCGATGTATCACTTAATTTACTGGGTGCAGCAGTTGTGATACAATCAGAGTTTTTAGATGTAGCAGGAAGGAGAGCTCAGAAAGCTGCCCCTACCCATACACTATATGTTATTAACAGCTTTCTGTGTACATTGCATATTGACTGTAAGCTGCTAATCAGTGCAGGGGACTGAGTTGGACCAGGTCTCACATGGGCACGAGAAATAATCTCCTCCCAATATAACATTCATTGTATAGAAGCAACAGCACACAGCCTAATAAGTGACACATCAATTAAATCAGTATCTCAGCCCCTACCTCATGCTGCCCTCAGATTACATAGTAAAAACCTGCTGATGGAAAAGGTAAACAGAGCAATTCAGAATTAATTTTTTTTGTAGAGTTTTGAAAAAAATGGTGTTGCCCATAGATAACCACATATTATTTGTTTAAATGAGTAGTAGCTGCTTGACTATGATGGAGGGTAACATTCCTTCATCTAATATCTCAGTGCCATAACAGCTTATATAAATATGGTGGAAGCATTTTTCAGGCTCAGATTGGTGGATCCCTAAAGTGTACCTGTCCTTTTACACAAAAGCATGGTCTTGCTCTCACGGCACACGAGTTAAAACTATATTTAGTGTAAAATGTGCGGAAACTGTCCCAATTCTCATGCTCTAACATCCCATCTACTGGTTTTGGGTGTGGAGAGGTCCTCTTTATCACCATGCTATAGTTTTGGCAGTTCCCTCACTTTCTAGCATGTGCTGCTATTGGTTATTGTCCAATCTTTTTCCTTCCTGCCCCAAACTGAAAGCCCGCCTATCTGTTATGCCTGTACGCAGCTGTCAGACAGGAGAGCAGGAGCAGAGAGATGAAGGCTCTCCTCTATTTCCTGTAATCTGTCCCAGCTTCTCTGCTACTAAAGATGGATTACCCTTGACAACAGGCAGCGAGAAGAAAGTTAGTAGTGGGCACTTTGGCATAATTTTACAAGGCTAAGGCAATATAATGTTTAAATAAAGTGATTTGTAAATGAACTAGTCATCACATTATCTATCAAGTGAGTTTAAATTTTCAGCAAATACAGAGATCAATCAATCAATATAAAGTGACACATTAATCTTGTTTTTTCTATCGTCTATAGTGGTTACGGTAATTGACCACATGATCAGTAAGTTATGCAGTGGTGATATAAGCTAACTGTATGCCCTATATAGATGGACAAATGTGCTGTAATCAAAAAATGATGTATACAATTGGAAATTTCCCATTTATTCTACCAGAACAGTATGTGTTTGCAACACTAGTTATGGAATACGACTTACAGAATTGTCTACCAATAACAGCAATTTTTTCAATTCTTATTTTAAGTTGAGGGTAATTATCATTTCATGTGAATCTAAGCTGCAAGTTCTCTTTGCCGACCATTTCCTAGTGAAATTAGAGCCTTGCCACATGCAGCGCCATCAGCCTAAATTCAGTTGTGTACCTGAAATCTCATTATCACCTCAATGATAAAATATTCAAGTAATTATAGTCGGATAGAAATATGTCTGGAAACTCAATAATAGTCCCTGAAATGAATTTAGATTGCAATAAAAGGAATAGAGATGGATTTCTGTGACCCATCACCTCGTATGAAGGGTTTATTCCCTGTTTTGCTATGGAGCCTATTTTAAGTTTATTTCACACGAGGGTTAATTTCCAAGATTTATGCTCCTAAAAATGGGAGATAAATACCTGTCACGGGAAATATTGTCTCTTAACCATGTTATGTTGGCCCACAATCTCCCGTAAGCTGCGTTGACGTTGTTAGGTGGAGGGCATATAGTCTGAACTGGCACGTAACTTATCATTTCAAGATGATTTTGCAGCCATCATGCAACACAATCCAACTGATCCCATCTCAACACACTTAGAAATGCTTGATCTGTCTCTGCCAGCGATTGGCTAGATGGGCAATTCTCACCATTTCCGGTGTATAAACCCTTTCCAATTCCACGTCTGACCTCGTTCGACATTATGATTTTCCTGATCAGCTCCAATGTCGGAAAAACGTCACATGTGTTTTTTGTTGCATTTGTTCTGATTAGTAGTGGCTTTAGCCAACAGATAGGTTGTACTCTCTGTTTCTTGGCACGCCATGTGTTTTGAAAAATCAAAGAAAACAAATTTATTGGAAAGTGTTGAGATGGGACCATGAAGTAAGTGTTGGATGGAAATGACCCTTTCAACCCTTTACATGTTCGGCGCTCGTCGAGAACGGGTGTAAAAAATATACTCAAGAGCTGAGCCTGCCTCATTCCTGGCAGCTGATGACTGTGTTATTCAGCCGATGACAAAAAAACTGTCGGGCACTTCCAAGCTAATGTGAACAGGTGCCAACTAGGAGCAGCTACCTCTATATACAATTAAAAAAAAAGTTTCACTCTGTAGTGCTGAAGCATGTCAATGAGAAATATATGAATAGCACTACTGCCTCTGAGTTCTAGGAAAAAATGAGATGCTTAGCACATAATTTGGCCAATTCATGCATGCCCATCAACCAACAACAAGGTGGTCTCAAAACTGATGGGTCCTAACGTGTCTAATGTGAATACCTCTCTAAGACTGAAGTCTGAATTCCTAGGTAGATGTGAATATCTCTCTTCCAAGTCTGATTTTATGGGAAGGTATGACCCTGTTGCAATTAAAATCCACCATATGCTGAAGGGCGGAGTGCTGTTATTCAGCCATCATCTGCCTGGAACAGCTATGAGTGAGCAGAGTTGCTGATTTTAACCTGTTATTTACCCCTGTCAATCTCTGATAGCAGCATTTAATACAAGTGGTCCGGAAACATGTTGTTCCAGCCTGTGGCTGGGCTTCATAGGAGACCGTGATTTTTACCATATACTACAGTACTGTTGTATTGTAGCATATAGTATAGACAATCAGACAATCGCAGGTTCAAGTCCCTCAAGTAGATTAACAAATAAAGTTTTAAAAAATATAAAAAAAATTTGTAAAAAAAACAATAATTTGAATCACCCTTATTCCTCTATTAAAAATAAAAATATAGGAAAATACATATGTTGTATTGCCACCTCCATAAAAATCCAATCTATCAAAGAATATAATTAGTGAACTCAATCTGAAGAAAAAAAGAAACTTAAACTGTCAGATTTGCAGTTTTTCAGTCACTGCAGCTCCGCATAAAATTGTAATAAGAAGTGATCAAAAAGTCATATGTACCCTAAAATAGTATTAATAAAAACTTAAGCTCACCAGGCAAGAAATAAGCCCACATACTGCTGATGCAATTTTTTTTAACAAATTTCCCCAAAAAATGTTATTGCTTAAATGACAAAAAGATACAAGTTTGTATTGCCATAAATTGTACTGACCTGGAGAATCATATTACCAGATTATTTTTACCACACAATTAACTTCATAAAAACAAAACCCAAAAAACAATTGTAGAATTGCAATTTTTTGCATTTTCACAGCACTTGGAATTTTTTCCCATTTTCCACTACATCGCATGGTAAAATGGATATTGTCATAAAAAAGTGCATCTTGTATGGCAAAAACTAAGACCTCATATGCTTATGTCATCAGAAATATTTAAAAAAATTAGGACTCTTGTAAGAAGTGGAGGTAAGTAAAAAAACCGCCCAGTCCTTTAAGGGATTAATGATTGCTCTCTGTCATCTTAAATTGATATCCTCTAGATAACAAAAAAAATCTAAGCACAATAGCTGACTGAAATCTGAGTACAGAGATAAATAATGCAGAATTCTTGTAGTGATGGTGGTATAGAAATTTGCTGCTTATTCTATGGCGATTAATTTATAGGGGTCATTGTCTAATAATCACAATACGCCAATATCTACTTTTAACACCAGTGCAAGGACCTCAGCCATGGCCCTCTATATATCACTGGTCATCATCAGCATCAAAGATCAGTATTCTTCTATTTCAGTAGTATAAGGCCACGATAACACCTTCAGTATTTGCTGAGCATTTTACCTTAGTATTTGTAAGCCAAAACCATGAATGGGTGATAAATACAGAAGTGGTGACTAGAGTTGAATGAATTTGTTCGGATTCGGTCTCCAAACCTGAATTTGCTATATTCGTGCCATATTTGTACCCTATTCATGTCGAATGTGTGTTTGTTGATCGGTTCCGAACATACCGTATTTTTCAGACTATAAGACGCACCGGACCATACGACGCACCTAGGTTTTAGAGGAGGAAATTAGAAAAAAAAGAATTGAAGCAAAAAAATGGTCGATTCTGTACTGTAATATCCCCTATCCTGGTATATATGGTCCCCTCCTCCCCATCTTGATACACATGGCCCCTCATTCCTATTCTGGTATACATGGCTCCCCCATCCCTATCCTGGTGTGCATGGCCCCATCCTTATCCTGGTATGATTGGCACCATCCCGATCCTGGTATGCACGACCCCATCCCAGTCCTGGTATGATTGGCCCCATCACGGTCCTGCTTTGATTGGTCCCAGCCTTATTCTGATATCATTGCCCCATCCCGTTCCTGGTATGATTGGTCCCATTCTTATTCTGGTATAATTGCCCCCATCACATTCCTGGTATGATTGGCCCTATCCTTTTTCTTTTATAAATGGCCACATCCTGTTCCTGGTATGATTGGTCCCATCCTTTTTCTTTTATAATTGGCCCCCAACCCTACTCCTTGTATGCATGGCCCCATCAGGAAAGATTAAAAAAAAAATTACACTCACCTTCCTCTGCTCCCTCACAGTCACAGTGTCCTGCTCCAGTGCCAGCAGCTGCTTAATGCTTGTAAGCATCACATGGCAGGGACGTCATGCGCTGCACACAAGCAGAGCGCAGCTGCCAGAATACTCACCGGGACCATTCATCGCAGAGAGCGGTGAATAATTCCTCTTTAGTAGCGCGCAGTGTCAGAATATTCATTTCTCTTAAGTATCAGCACACGTGACCACCGGCTGCAGCAGGAAGCAGCTGGCTGACAGTGCGCGCTACTGAAGAGGAATGGATAATCACCGCTCTCTGCGATGAATGGTCCCAGTGAGTATTCTGGCAGCTGTGCACTGCCATGCGCATTAAGCATTAAGCAGCTGCTGGCACCGGAGCAGGATGCTGCGAGGGAGCGCCATGTAGGTGAGTGTAATGGGTTTTTTTTTTTTTAATATTTCCTGATGACGCCATTCATACCAGGAGTGGGGCTTATAAAAGAAAAAGGATGGGACCAATCATACCAAGAATAGGATGGGGACATTTATACCAGGATGCCAGAAAAATGAATATGCATTGCCCTCCACGCCCATGGGCGTGGAATGCAGTGCATATTCATTTCTCTCTAGCAGCGGGCACAGGAGTTAGCCGCAGCTGCCGGCTCCAGCCTCCTGTAACCTGATGCTCTGCCGAAACTGCTAGCCCCCACCTCCCCACCACAGCCAGAGCCCATACATCTGGACTATAAGACGCACCCCCCATTTTCCTAAACATTTTGGGAGGAAAAAAGTGCATCTTATAGTCCGAAAAATACGGTATTCGGTCATTTCTACTCCCATTGATTCTAATGACGTTCGACTGTGTTCGACGAATATTGCAAAAACAATATTCGCTGCCGATCATATGCGGAACGGAATCTAAACAAATTCGCTCAACTCTAGTAGTGACGTGTTTCTATTATACTTTTCCGCTGACTGTTTAACTCCTGGTCTTGTCTTACAAATACTGAGGTAAAAAGGCTTAAGAAAGTTTGTGGATATGTAACGTGGCAGTAGCTCTGGGAGAGTTAATTGTCTTCCACTCTACATGCTTCATGGAAACGGGGGTGGTGACTGGGTGTGTGTGGTTGTATTACTGCTCTGGACACCTTCAGGTTCAGCTCTGCCACAGTTTGTGCAGCGCCAGACCCCTTTAAACCCACGATGGGAAAACCAGACAAGTTTGTAAAAATAGAGTCCTTTTTGCTGACAATAAAACTTATGTACAGAGTTTCTTCCATTTGCTTCGATGGCTGGCACTGACATCTCTGACAGGACTCTCAGGCTTATATCATCTTCTGATTCCTTCGTAAACATCTTCTGCCAATGAAATGTCTGTTGTCCAAAACTGCCCGATCTGCTGAATGGCTAAATAAGAATCCAGAAAGTGAGTACCATTAACCCTACTTGCCGGAAGGGTGGGAACAGCCCACACCAACACATTCACCTGAGATAAATTATAGGGGGAGAAAAAGTAGCAAAAAAGATAAATCCACTAAACACTACCCTTCTTAAACTAATGCCTCAAAAAATAGGGGAGAGAAAGGATGGTGTATAGGGTGCCAAAATCCCGTGTGTCCCCATGCTAATTGCTCTAAAAGAGGCCAATACATTCTTTGTGGTCATGGTCGGCGGCACAATACTTGTGGTGAACATTACAAATGACCATCAGGACAGAGTCGGTAACTCCATCTTCTTGGTACGGGGTCACACGGGTCAATGTGCCTCTCTGTGAGCACTGCACACTACAAAACAGTGTAGGGGAGCTCTCACTAGCTACCCACTTACTGAAGTACTGGCTGATCTTGCCTTCCATCATGGCCGATCCCATGAAGGTGGATAACACCCCTGCTTCCTTTAGTCTCTCCAGTACTTAATTGTACCAGATTTGACTGTTATAAGGAACTACTGATACTGTAGAATTATTGCTGATACTTGCTTCCTTTTCTTGATTTGGCTGCATAACACAAACCTAGTGATGATAAACTTACTCTGAGAGTATTTTTTCTTGTCTCTCATTCATTAACAACTAGCTCACTGTCAGGAACTAACACACAGGTCCCTAATACTCCTCCCCAACTCTGGCCCGACCCTACAGTTAACTCTGTCACCCTTGACTTAACAGGAACTGTAGCCTCCATGAAGGTGAAACATGTCATAGAATACATTTTGCGCAACATTAAAACAGGGGTCTTCAAAGGAGTGTTACGCCATCATCTAAACCTTTACAGATACACCTCAGCCCATCCAATGTATATTGTTCAATCTGGTTCCTGGACAATCCACTCCATTGTGCAAGGATAAGGCTTGTGAGGTATCAAGCAGCTTTGTTCGAAGTGATGATAAAGGTTTTTCAGGCCAGCAAAGCGAATTGAAACCATAAAATTCTTTATTGTGACTTTTTTAAAATGGTAGCATGAACAATGAAAAATATCTAATGCGTTTCACGTCTGGTGACTCTTAATCATAGATTAATCGATTAAGAGTCAGCCAGACTCAAAATGCGTCAGATATTTTTCTATGCCCACTCTTCTTTTACGCTTTATGACAATGAGCCAGTGTGTTATTATCTCCTTAGCTTTAGCTCAATGTTTAGTGTCTTAAAATAGAAACCAATCTCCATGAATATAGCCCCAGTATAAGGTATGTAAGTAGATGTACAACATCCAGCTTTACAATGACAAGACACATGGCGACTGATGCAGATGGAAACACTAAGAGCTACTTATTTTCACTTTACATTAGGCCATGGTCCCTCAGGAGCCATCAGACAGTACACTAAAGTCACTGAAGCCAGACTAAGCGCTGATGCCTCTGACTTTATGGCGTTCTGTAGAATATAGCAGTAAATTTAACGATAAGCTGCAAATAAACCAGTATAAGAAACTTTTCCCAGTATGCCATCCTAGAAGGCTATGGCATCGACGGCTCACTGAATAAATATTTTTTTATTAACTTTTTATTGAATTAGATTACAATTCCTGACATTCACTATTAAACCTTTGTCATAATATATGTTATTAAAGGGTTGTCCACCTTTGGGGATTTTTTTTTTTCCTAAATGCATGTCTTTTGGGGTAAAAATCATTATTGTAATTGGGATTCATTCAAAATTTTGCACTATTTGCCTCTTATAGTTTCTCTCTCTGTTGCACTTTCTATGGTTGGCTGCAGAAGGATTTAACTGAAAATCCATGAGTGAGCTTCTTCTAATGGTCCAATTGGAACTCTTACTTGTCTTTTTCTGCGCTTCTATCAGCTGATTTATAACCAACCACAGACTACATCAAAGTTACTGTAAATGTGCAGGGAAACAAAGAGCCTAATAAAAGCTAAATGGAGCAAAAATCTTAATGCAATCTTCTTGAAAAAATAATTATACTGTTTGCCCAAGTTTTATGAAATCCAATTGCAAATATGATTTTTAGTCTCAATTCCATGCATTTTAGTAAGAAAAAAAAAATTGTACCCAAAAGTTGACAATCTTGTTTTCAGGGTCCATTGTAAAGGTAAAAATATTGAAGTTTATAATACACAAGCCCCAATTCTTTAAGACTGGCATTTCGTACACCAGTCTTAATGATGGGCATTCAGGAATAAAACACTCCCAATTCATCTCCATGAGACTAGAGTAACATTTTTGGAGTAAGGGATGCCACCTCTTAGTCAATTTGTCACTCCGGCATAGCCACCCCTCATCCTGGTACCTCCCCAGCTCCATCCATTTTTGTGGAGCTGTTCGAAATTAGTGTAAAAACACCAAAAGATGCAAACATTTAACCCAATTTCAAGGTATTTTACACCAGAAATCCGAATGAAACACAATGATGCACTGGGGCCATAGTGTTCTACATTTAGATAAGCGGCTTGTGAGCCTCACTCACTTGGGTTTCAGAACTATAGGGAAAAAAATGCAAGAACTGCGTAGTTATGCATGTAATGCTGTATCAGAACAGTAGCTCACAGCTTATGGATATTGTACAAAGTAACGTCGCTCATCAATGATCCGCACTGTAAGTAAGACGAAATATTATTATTCATTTTCTATAATTGTTATACCACATGTCATATTGTTGCTGTCTAATTCTTTTCCCAGATCTTTACTTCACAGATAACATTGTGCTTCCGAGATACCACCTTACCTTCCTTCTCGTTTTGTTAAAGGGGTTCTGTATGTTCACTGTGCTCACTGCATCTTCATTCAATGAGTAGTGGTCACTGCCAAGTCCTGAGGATCAGCATCTAGTCAAGAGAATAGGAGCTGATCTGCAGTTCTTGTCAGTGGCTGCTACTCATTGAAAGGGAGCTGCGCAATGTAATTCTGTTCTATGTTCACATTCTGGATCTAATAACAGCTGATTGTGGGGGTGCCGGGTGTTGGACCCCACAATCTGATCTAAGACCTGATAATAGATATCAATATCATATGACCGGAGAACACTTTTAAGGACTTCAGTCTCTTACAACACAAATACAATACATTGTACTACCGACATACATAGGGTAACACGACTCCATCCTAGAAAAATGGTCCAATTAAGCTAATCGGACTCTGATCAGAATCTGATCATAGCTCAGAGTGGGATCTGTTTTTCTCGGAGGTAGAGAAAAATGTTTTCCATATACCCATAGACTTGCATTGCCGATTTTGATCCAACACCCAGATCAAAATCACATGTGTCACTGATTTTTTTTTCCAAGGACCACTCTGTCAAAGGAAAAAGTTGAATATGTATACGGCCCCATAGAATAACATGGGTGCCAGTGTTATCCGTGAGAACCACGCAGAGCACTCGTCCCATTCAAGCGGTCGTGTGCACAAAGCCTTAACGTGTTTCTGTTAAGCAACAAAAAAAATGTCTCCAACCTTATCTTTCCCATTAAGTCACCGTTTCCTAACTCCAGTCCTTATGGCCCCCAGTAGATCACATTTTCAGGATTTCCTTTGTATTGTACAAGGTGAGAGAATCTGTTTCAATTCCTGATGCCTGGATAATAGTTCCATGACCTGCAATACTAAGGAAATACAGAAAACATGATCTGTTGGGGGCCGTGAGGACTGGAGATTCGGAAAGACTGAATTAAACAGTAAAAAACAGACATCACTTATATGGCACACAGAATACTATCCATATTTTGACGGGCCCATTCACTTAAAATAGGATAAGAAATGGACGTCTCCTATTTTGTTTTGCAACTGGAATACAAAAAAACTCAAGTAGTTATTCTAGTATTATCATATACTTTAGTGGGTAGGTGTGCGATCCATGAACAAAAAGAAACGGATGTAACATGTATGAAACAAAATGGCATAATTGATGTGAACTTAATGGGGTTGTCCGGTCCAAACCGATAAGACTGTACACTCTGTGACTGCAGACTTATGAATCCCATCAGCACTCGCACTGTGAGCTGTGAGGATTCGCCGGTTTCTGAGCCATGATAACACAAGACCCACTTAAATAAAATAAACACACAACAACTTGGTTATGGAATATAATGGCCGTGGCGTTTCATTTTGGGTTACCTTTAATAAATTAATCATTCATATAATAATAAATAATAATACCATCAACTGAATTGAAATATGACCAAGACATCCAATCCACCCGGAAAACTGGGCGATTTTCCCAAACGCCATGCCTTACAAAGGCATGGCCCCCCCCAAAACGCCAGAGCCATTTCTCAATAATGGCTTGGAGATCTAAATTAAAGATGTCCAAGCCAATTTCCGACAAATGCACCAAATCTCTCCTGTACATCCCCGGTACAATCTCTTCAAGATCAACGTGCCTAAAAGAGAAACCATCGATTAATAACATACATTTTTCTAAATTCCTATTAACTCTTTTCCAAATTTTCTGAAGGAACCGCAAATTAGGTCTGGAGCAAAGAAGCCTTGGAATAATTTCCGAAAAAAACAAAACATGAACCAAAAAAACTCAGTTTTTAAAATAGAAATGTCCCTTTTCATAAATGCTATAAGATCAAGAGTACCAACTTTTCCAATATCGTTGCCACCTAAATGGAAAATTATTAGATCCGGATTAGACCATTTTTCTGCCAATTTGCGCATTTCGTGAATAAGGTTTTTCCACATCATGCCCCGCCTAGAATGCCAAAAAACATTAATGGAAGAAGTAGAAAAAGAAAGATTCTCTGTGTAATACCTCACAATGGCTGTCTTCTCAGCCCAAAAAACAAAGGAATGTCCGATGACCCACACCGTAGCGGGACCTATGAAATGAAAATAAATTAATAACTAGATAAATTTGGATGAACATACAATTTAAACCGATTAGGATTCCATCAGCCAATTCTTTTTATATCGTTATCCTCTAATCCCAACCTCACTGCCTCTGTTGCGGCACCAATTCGAAATCAATGTGATGAAAATTTAAAACCTTCCAAATCGACTGCTTTCAAGCATTTTTTAAGTACCGCGCTAAATTGAAAACCTGTAGCCAATTCACCATTAAGGTGTATAAAAAAAATGGGCCTTCTTTAGCTGGTCTAAGTGCCTTCCACCGTTTTGCGTTTGCTGCTGGAAAAATTGTTGCGTCAGAAATAGAATTCAGCCGCAAACTAGAACTCCTACCAAACTGGTCCGTCTTGGACTTCCTAATAAACAATATCATATGGGATTCAAAGAAAGTAATATCTTCAAAAAACAAACCTGAGGGTAACGATTTTTTGAAGGATACAACCTCACTGACTCTCAATGCTGCAAAAAATGCTAAAGAAAAAGCCGACGAAAATAAACAAGCCTCATTAAACTTATCACAAACAGAAAAAAGCATCAAACAAATATCCTTAAGCAACTTCAAGGATATTGGGCGATGGCTATCAGGTTTAAAACCTTGCTTTTTAAGGCCTTTTAAAAATTGTTTAACAGGGAATAAATCAGTTAAAGGGCTCACAACATGCACTTTTAGAAAAAATGAGACCCCAGCAAGAGATTTCACTACTAAGTGGTCTGCAAATTTTAAAGCTGAATACGGATGACAGTTATAAAAATGATAATTATTAATCTGACAAAATTGTACCCATGTTCTTTGAGCTAGAGATTGTTTAATAAAATAAGGGATTAAACCTGAACTACATCCCAAAGCTGCGGTGGGCAAAATGTTCCTCTGGTGTCTCCTTCTGGAACTTTCTTCCGGAACTGTAACCACTGACGATGACAAACAAATCTTGCATTACAATTATCAACATTTAGGCTACTTTCACACTAGCGTTAACTGCATTCCGTCACAATGCGTCGTTTTGCCGAAAAAACGCATCCTGCAAAAGTGTTTGCAGGATGCGTTTTTTCGCCATTGATTAACATGAAGCGACGCATTGTGACGGATTGCCACACGTCGCACCCGTCGTGCGACGAATGCGTCGTGCAGTGGCGGACCGTCGGGAGCAAAAAACGCTACATGTAACGTTTTTTGCTCACGACGGTCCGCTTTTTCCGACCGCGCATGTGCGGCCGGAACTCCGCCCCCACCTCCCCGCACTTCCCCGCACCTCACAATGGGGCAGCGGATGCGTTGGAAAAATGCATCCGCTGCCCCCGTTGTGCGGCGGAGACCACGCTAGTGTCGGGAACGTCGGCCCGACGCACAGCGACGGGTTGTTCCCGACGCTAGTGTGAAAGTAGCCTAAGAGAAAAAGAAGCTTTAATACAAATGTTAAACTCCAAGCAAAGCAAGATCAAAGGCCTAATGATCTGAGCAGCCCACTTATTTTTTGACGATAAAGTATTAATAAGAAAAACCAAGCCTTGATTATTAGAACAAAACAAAATACGCCTGTCCTTTAATAAGAGGGCCCCAAAGACCAATAGACAAGTAAATTGCAAATAAATCTAATAAAACTGGACTCTTAGTCACTTTATTCTGAACCCAACAGTCAGGCCAATCCAATGATACCCAATGGCGAGAGAAACATAGACCAAGACCTGCATTTTCGTCTGTGAAAAAAGATAAATCCAAAGAGTTTGCAGTTACAAACGGAGTCTGCCAAACCGACTTATCATTAAAATTAGATAAAAAATCCAGCCAAATTTTTAAATCCTCTTTTGTGTCTTTATTTAATCTTATATGGGAGGAAGGAGAAGAATAACCAGATGTAGACTCATAAAGGCGTCGAGAAAAAACGCGGCCCATTGGAATTATTTTCAAAGCAAAATTCAATAACCCAAGAAGATATTGTAACTCTCTTAGTGTGACTTTTTCTTTTTGCAAAAAAACGATTGATAATGCAGCAAATTTGTAAAACTTTTTCATGAGGAAGAGAACAAGACATACTCTCTGAATCAATTAAAAAAAACAAAAAAACATTATTAAAAACAAAACCCAACGAATTAAAACTTTCAGGATTAACCGGTAAAAGCCGAAAAGCAGACTTTATATCTGACTTCGCCATCAGGGAATTTTTTCCAAACTTCTGCAAAAATTACACCTCTACATCAAAAGACGCATATTTAACTGAACAATCATCTTTTTTTTACTTCGTCGTTAAGCAACGAGCAAACAGGATAGGATAAATGATGAATAAGCCTAAAAGACCCCTCCTCCTTTTTTGGAACTACCCCCAGGGGAGAAATTCTAAAGTCTTTAAGCGGAGAGAGATCGAATGGACCAGAGATCCTACCTGCTTCTAATTCTTTCTGAATCTTCTCTTCAGCAATACGAGGAAAATCTCTCACTGAAGGAAGATTATTAACCATTATAGACCCCGTGCCTCTAAAGGGAGGCACTAAAAATCCAAACTGAAAACCTTCATAAAGAAGGAAGCTGCTCTCCTGATCTGGGTAAATTTCTAGCCATGGGGCCATATTTTCCAAGCTCACTGGTGTCTGAGCCTTTTTAAATAGATTCCTTATCAACCCCTTGTTGCCCTGACTGAAATTGCTTCTTGAAACATTTAGACATGGGGTGAGTGCCCGCACAAAAGGAGCATTCATGCCAAAAGCGACAATTAGCGGACCATTTGCAAGTTGACTCATTAAAAGCAAAACAAACTCCTTTTTTGATAGGAGCGCTCACACCCTGTCTTGAAGAAGAAAATCTTTGAGGCAACATCAAATTAATCCACAATCCTACATCTTTTGTGCCCCATGCTAAATTTGGATACATAGCTATTTTTTGCCGAAATGCATCATCATAATATAACCATGCCATACCCCCAAATTTGCGGTATGCCTCTAAAATAATATCCAGATGCTGGAAAAGACAATTTAAAGACTCCTTGAGATGAATTTCTGGCAGCCCAAGCCGTACAACAAAGCCGGTAATGCCAGAATTATCATTTACATTAGAAGACCCGGACAATAAAGGAGAATTCACACTGCCCAAATATTCATTAAAAATATTAAAGCTTTCAAATTTACATGGGAAACAGACAGGGGCACGTTTAAATGCTCATCACGTTGAGGAAATAGCTGCTCCTGGTTTTCTGTGCTTCCAGCGCTCAAGCCCTGAATAAGGGGCGAGCGTGGCTGCACTGGCGACTGGTACACTTCTTCATGGATGGATGTTGGGGACACTGCTCGCCATGACCTGGCAGCTGACAAGTCCCTCAGGGAATCAGAATGACATCTCTGTGGTAGGTGGACGCAGAGATGATGCTGCTGCTCCCTGGGCCGTCGCAGCGCTTTTATGACTGAGACGGCTAGATGAATCCTGATGTTGAAAATCCTTACCAGCCTCCAGAACTTCAGCTGATCTTCTCCGGCACTGAGATACTGCATCCCCAGCAGCTTCTGATGGCGCAGACTGGCTTGACTCTTGAACCCGCCGGAGATCCTGCTGAGGGTGCGAGACTTCCGATGCACAGACCTCCTGTTCTTCTTGCGTACTTCCAGAACGCTGTCCTCAATCCTCTGCGATGACGATTGAGAATAGGCGACCCGGGCACGGCGGTTCCTCCCGGACCTGCAACCTGACCTCGACCTAGAAGGAGATTCCAGGAGCGCACCAGGAGACGGTGGCGGATTTGGAGAAGACGCTGAAAAAAACTCTATAACAGAGGTAGGTTTTATAGTAGGTTGAATAGCTAAACAGCGCTGTAACCACTCCGCACCACCATCACCCTGGGCCCGTTGAATCAGCTGCTGCAGGAGCGGCTCCATCAGCTGTGCCTTTGATCTTCTTTCTTCCTGACAGGAATGACTCTGACCGTTAGAAACAGCTGCTATTTATGAACAAATTCTTTCCCACATTTTTTGTCTCTGCCAATCAGAATCAAAGAAAAAAGGCGGCAAGCCATCTGACAAAAAACAGTTTGATCCGCTCGTGCCCAGCACAGCTTACTCAGGAACTAAATTAACCCTTTCAGAAAAACCTTGTAACATCATGAATCCATATAACATAAATTAATTTTTATATTAATCCATAGGGGTCTGTGTTCTCATGAGACCCCCCTTGTATTTGCAAGGGGAGGGCTTCCAGGACCAGAGGGTACCTATGTGTTATGTGTGTTATACATATTTTTGGCCACAGCCCCACTAGTGGTTGCGGCATTGCTCCATAAACTTGCATAGAGCGAGACCGCGCCCCGGCTACAGATACTGCAGTCCTGTGGGCGTGGCCGACAAGAGGGCGTGGTCTCGCTCAATACAAGTTTATGGAGCGAGGCCAGACTCTAACAAATAGATACCCTCTGGTCTCGGCTCGGAAACCGGTGAATCCCAGGAGCACATACATATTTCAGTCCCATTTTGATGCCAGGATGCCGGGGGCACACTGTTCACCATCCATGCATCAGGCAGCTGCTCTCAAGGCCCTTTGATCTTAGGTGCTTGATGGCTGATAGGCGTCCTCCCCTTGCCCTAAAATAGTAGTGATCAGAGTCCGTAACCCTATAATCAAAAATTGATTATAGCATGAAAGCGATAGATGAGACTGGACTAGGAGTACTGGGCTTCAAAGAAGGAATGAGTATGGGAGAACAGTAAAATTAAGAGCAGTGAGGTTATCTGCACCTTCCTTCATTGTGTTGGCCTTTTTTTTAATCCCCACTCCTTTTACTTTTCCTGCATAAATCATTTGCACCTTCTTTTGCTTTATGAATTCTTCTACAATGTAGACACATTAATCCCTACAGAAGAGTGGGTATCTCTACATCACTGTATTTATTAACATTATTGACAGCGGCCTTGCAATATGCTGGCGATAAAGCATCAATATATTCATAGACTTCAATAGAACAGCGCCTTCTTGTGATCAGAATATCATAAAGATCCGTTGTTTAGTTTTAGTACATAATAATGTTTAAATAAAAACACTGAAAAAAATGTATTTTGTTTTATTTATTTCTTTTTACCATTAACACATTGCAGTAAGTAATATGTCGATGTTCATTGTTTGATTTTTATATGGGAACCCCCTTTCTAATATATTTTACAAATCAGTCAAATGTAAAAATGTCCTAGAAGATTTTATGCTTCCTACAAATGTGTGTCTTGATAATTGAAACTGACATCTATGCAAATGAGCCTCAGCTCTCACACAGTTTTTAATATTCTGGTTACATTGTCACTTATTTTTCCATTGCCAGTTTTCTATGTTCTACATCACTTTTTATGACGGAAATATACATCTTACTGCGGGTTCACGTGAGCATATAAAAAAATGTCCAGGCTCTGTCCAGATGTCCAGAAGAAAAGGACAAATAAAATTTCATGTTAGTATTAGAGACCAGAGGATCGTTTCACGGGGCTCTGGTCTAGGTCAGTGATACATGGCGGCAAGATGGAAGGTCTGCAAGTCTTCTACCTTCTGGTATCCCTTGCGCAGGATTAGATTTGTCTCTACTGACGTGACGTCATCTGTGTGATGTGACTCCTAGATGGCGTCGTGCCAGTCCTAGCTATCAAAAGCTGAGTTGGGGATGCATGAAGGTAACAGATTCGCTGGCCTCCCAGCCAGCTGCCAGGTGTTAGGTCTCGAGTTCCCGCCACTGCACAGGGGGAATCTCAAACCACCTCCGCTGCGGTCTCCCATTCTTCTCCAGCTGCAGTGGAGCCTGTTCAACGGAGACGTCGGTCCCAGCGTCTGGCTCAGGCAGAGACTGTGCGCTTCGTTACTGCTGCCCTTCCAGGCTCAGCCATTGTAGCCAGTACTGGTCAGCTTCTGGGACTAAGTCCTGCTTTTCTCCTTCTGAGCATGCCCAAGGGAAGACCTCTCATTGGAGGTCGGGGGTCACATGCTCAGGTCCTGTTGCAGCTCCTATTGGTCCACTAGGAAGGTCCTGAAGAAACTACAACTATAAAAGGTTTGCATGGCCGCACGGCCATGCGCTAGTATCAATTGTGTTTGGCTGTTGCCAGAGGATACTCTACCACTCAGTTTATTTGTGGTGTGAGTCTGTTTAGCTCTGGGGCTTTACACTCAGGCAGGCAGCTAGCATCAGTGGGGGCAATTAGCCTTGGCTTAGCATCTGGTCCCTTCATGTGTGCGGTTAGCACAGGAGAGTTCCAGAGCAAGCACAACCCTAGTTAGGGTAATAGTTTTCTGTGTACAGCGCGACTCTGTGAAGCAACAGAGGTCACTTACATTTCACCCGTGTGAGTTCAGTGTCCATCCGCCATTACTTAGCAGCAGGAATCTCTGCACGGTGGACCCCGGGCTGTGAACGCACCTCGCATCTATCTCTCATTACTCGGTGCGTTCCGCTAGCCCTAACACCAGGTATCACTGACCTGGGCGATGGACCACAGTCCCACAAATCGATTTGCTCATCTATAAAATATATCCATGTTTTTTTTTTCTTTTTGTTTACCTATAGACTTGCATTGATGAGTTTCATCTGACGCTCTAGAGAAACTTGTGCACACTGCGATATTTTTCACGGGCCGTGATATCACTAACTCTGTGTTGAGGCCAGGTGTCAGTCAGGGCTGGGGGCAAGGTTACTGCCTGACTGAACCCATGCTGGTGCCGCTCCTTTGACTAAAACCAAAATACTGCCGGGGAGAATTAAGTTCATTTTCTCACTGCAGTGTTCAGCTAAATGTGAGTGCCAGGCAGGCCAATAATGCTATTAATCTGCAGATTAACCCCATATCTGCAGGTTAATAGCGTTGTTTTCTGCTGACAGGATGGCTTTAAATAAAGTAATGACAAATTTTAAAATTGTAATTGAATAACAATTATTTTAAGCCATGAAAGTCCTGCTGTTAGGACTTGAACCCAGCAGCTCTTGTGCAGCATGCAGCAGCTCTTCCCTCTGAGCTATGGAAAGTTCCTTACTAAACCAGATATTATTACCTGTGTTGTTCTTGATTATCTCCACCCCAAGTTTCTGATTGTCTCCACCCTGTGATTTCCTGATTGAATACCCTACTTAAACCTGGCACTGCGCTTTCTTGCGAGATTATTGAGCTCCCAGCCTTTAGTCCAGCTTCATTCCACCTGCTCCTTATCCACAAGATTCTACTGCTGCTCCTTGTACCAACCTCTGGCTATTTCCTGACTACGATACCTGCTTATCCTCCCAACTATACTGTTGCTCCATGTACCGACCTCTGGCTATTTCCTGAAGACGCTACCTGCTGGTGCAGCCCCTAGTGGTTACATTATCACTACTCAAACTTAGGTCAGTCGATAACACCTACAAATATTAAACTTCTCCAAGTTTGTAATTACATAGTTATTTTGTTAATCTGTAAACAGTGTAAAAACTAAGGAGAAATTGCATATTTGTTGTATTCTACCATTGTAGAAAAATCATATAATTTTAGGCATAATATAATTTCTAAAAATATCTACAATTTGCCCTTCCAAAAAAACAAGGCCCTTAATAGCCAATACTGTAAATATAAAGATTCAACAGTTATGATGGAATCCTGAGGTTCTTAAATACAAAATTGTTCTCTAAAGATTAGAGTACAAAGTGTCTTGGAAAAATGACATATTGTAAAAATAGAGTTAAAGGGAGCCTGTCATATGATTTATGATGAGCAAACCACGGGCAGCATGAATCATAGCCTGGCTGCACGATTGTATCAAGGTATATTTTTCTCAGTAACGCCAGTAAAGCCAGACACAAGACAAGTCTGTGTCCAGTGTTGTGAATTTACTTTTTGCTCCCTCTAGTGGTTACTAGTTTTTTGACTCTGGTTTTTCTGTCATTCCTTTTATCCGCACCTGGGTCGTTAGTTAAGGGTGTTGCTATTTAAGCTCCCTGGACCTTCAGTTCAATGCCTGGCAACGTAGTTATCAGAGCTAGTCTGCTGTGCTCTTGTCTACTGATCCTGGTTCCAGTTATATCAGCTAAGTCCGCTTTTTGCTATTTTGTTTTGGTTTTGTATTTTTGTCCAGCTTGTTCCAAATATATATCCTGACCTTTGCTGGAAGCTCTAGGGGGCTGGTGTTCTCCCCCCGGACCGTTAGACGGTTCGGGGGTTCTTGAATTTCCAGTGTGGATTTTGATAGGGTTTTTGTTGACCATATCAGTTACCTTTCTTTATTCTGCTATCAGTAAGCGGGCCTCTCTGTGCTAAACCTGGTTCATTTCTGTGTTTGTCATTTCCTCTTACCTCACCGTTGGTAATTTGCAACCTAAATTTATTCTGTCTGTAACTTTGATTTGCTCACTGTCGTCTTTTCCTGTCATGGCGTTTGTAGATTCAGGTGCTGCCCTGAGTCTTATGGATCTGTCATTTGCTAAGCACTGTGGTTTTACTCTTGAACCATTAGAAAATCCTATTCCTCTTAGGGGTATTGATGCTACGCCATTGGCAGCAAATAAACCGCAGTATTGGACACAGGTTACCATGTGCATGACTCCTGAACACCGCGAGGTGATACGTTTCCTGGTTTTACATAAAATGCATGATTTGGTTGTTTTAGGGCTGCCATGGTTACAGACCCATAATCCAGTCCTGGACTGGAAGGCTATGTCAGTCTCAAGTTGGGGCTGTCGTGGTATTCATGGGGATTCCCTGCCTGTGTCTATTGCTTCTTCTACGCCTTCGGAAGTTCCGGAGTATTTGTCTGATTATCAGGATGTCTTCAGTGAGTCTGAGTCCAGTGCACTGCCTCCTCATAGGGACTGTGACTGTGCTATAGATTTGATCCCAGGCAGTAAATTTCCTAAGGGAAGACTGTTTAATCTGTCGATACCTGAACATACCGCTATGCGTTCATATATCAAGGAGTCTCTGGAAAAAGGACATATTCGTCCGTCTTCTTCCCCTCTTGGTGCGGGATTCTTTTTTGTGGCAAAAAAGGACGGATCTTTGAGACCTTGTATTGATTATCGGCTTTTAAATAAGATCACTGTCAAATTTCAGTATCCTTTACCGCTGTTGTCTGACTTGTTTGCCCGGATTAAAGGTGCCAAGTGGTTCACCAAGATAGATCTTCGTGGTGCGTACAACCTTGTGCGCATTAAGCAAGGTGATGAATGGAAAACCGCATTCAATACGCCCGAAGGTCATTTTGAGTACTTGGTGATGCCTTTTGGGCTCTCCAATGCGCCTTCAGTTTTTCAGTCCTTTATGCATGACATTTTCCGGAAGTATCTGGATAAATTTTTGATTGTTTATCTGGATGATATTTTGGTTTTTTCTGATAATTGGGATTCGCATGTGGAGCAGGTCAGGTTGGTCTTTAAAATTTTGCGTGAAAATTCTTTGTTTGTCAAGGGCTCAAAGTGTCTCTTTGGTGTACAGAAGGTTCCCTTTTTGGGGTTCATTTTTTCCCCTTCTGCTGTGGAGATGGACCCAGTCAAGGTCCGAGCTATTCTTGATTGGACTCAGCCCTCGTCAGTTAAGAGTCTACAGAAGTTCTTGGGTTTCGCTAACTTCTACCGTCGTTTTATCGCTAATTTTTCTAGCATTGTGAAACCTTTGACGGATATGACCAAGAAGGGCTCCGATGTAGCTAACTGGGCTCCTGCTGCCGTGGAGGCTTTCCAGGAGTTGAAACGCCGGTTTACTTCGGCGCCTGTTTTGTGCCAGCCCGATGTCTCACTTCCCTTTCAGGTTGAGGTGGATGCTTCAGAGATTGGAGCAGGGGCCGTTTTGTCGCAGAGAGGCCCTGGTTGCTCTGTTATGAAACCTTGTGCCTTTTTCTCTAGGAAGTTTTCGCCTGCCGAGCGAAATTATGATGTGGGCAATCGGGAGTTGTTGGCCATGAAATGGGCATTTGAGGAGTGGCGTCATTGGCTCGAGGGTGCTAAGCATCGTGTGGTGGTCTTGACTGATCACAAAAATCTGATGTATCTCGAGTCTGCTAAACGCCTTAATCCGAGACAGGCCCGCTGGTCATTGTTTTTCTCCCGCTTTGATTTTGTTGTCTCGTATTTACCAGGTTCAAAGAATGTGAAGGCCGATGCTCTTTCTAGGAGCTTTGTGCCTGATGCTCCTGGAGTCGCTGATCCTGTTGGTATTCTTAAAGATGGAGTTATCTTGTCAGCTATTTCTCCGGATCTGCGACGTGTGTTGCAGAGATTTCAGGCTGATAGGCCTGAGTCTTGTCCACCTGACAGACTGTTTGTCCCGGATAAGTGGACCAGCAGAGTCATTTCCGAGGTTCATTCCTCGGTGTTGGCAGGTCACCCGGGAATTTTTGGCACCAGAGATCTGGTGGCCAGGTCCTTTTGGTGGCCTTCCTTGTCAAGGGATGTGCGGTCATTTGTGCAGTCCTGTGGGACTTGTGCTCGAGCTAAGCCTTGCTGTTCTCGTGCCAGCGGTTTGCTCTTGCCCTTGCCTGTCCCGAAGAGACCTTGGACACATATCTCCATGGATTTCATTTCTGATCTTCCGCTATCCCAGGGCATGTCCGTTATCTGGGTGATATGTGATCGCTTCTCAAAGATGGTCCATTTGGTTCCTTTGCCTAAGCTGCCTTCCTCTTCCGATCTGGTTCCTGTGTTTTTCCAGAACGTGGTTCATTTGCACGGCATCCCTGAGAATATTGTGTCAGACAGAGGATCCCAGTTCGTTTCCAGATTCTGGCGATCCTTTTGTAGTAGAATGGGCATTGATTTGTCGTTTTCGTCTGCTTTCCATCCTCAGACTAATGGACAGACGGAGCGAACCAATCAGACTTTGGAGGCTTATTTGAGGTGTTTTGTCTCTGCTGATCAGGACGATTGGGTGACATTCTTGCCGTTGGCTGAGTTTGCCCTTAATAATCGGGCTAGTTCCGCCACCTTGGTTTCGCCTTTTTTCTGCAACTCTGGTTTCCATCCTCGCTTTTCTTCGGGTCATGTGGAGCCTTCTGACTGTCCTGGGGTGGATTCTGTGGTGGATAGGTTGCAGCGGATCTGGAATCATGTGGTGGACAACTTGAAGTTGTCACAGGAGAGGGCTCAGCGCTTTGCCAACCGCCGCCGCGGTGTGGGTCCCCGACTACGCGTTGGGGATTTGGTATGGCTTTCTTCCCGCTTTGTTCCTATGAAGGTCTCCTCTCCCAAATTTAAACCTCGTTTTATTGGGCCTTACAAGATATTGGAAATCCTTAATCCTGTATCTTTTCGTCTGGATCTTCCTGTGTCGTTTGCTATTCACAATGTATTTCATAGGTCCTTGTTGCGGCGGTACATTGTGCCTATAGTTCCTTCTGCTGAGCCTCCTGCTCCGGTGTTGGTTGAGGGCGAGTTGGAGTACGTGGTGGAGAAGATCTTGGATTCTCGCCTCTCCAGGCGGAGGCTTCAGTACCTGGTCAAGTGGAAGGGCTATGGTCAGGAGGATAATTCCTGGGTGGTCGCCTCTGATGTTCATGCGGCCGATTTAGTTCGTGCCTTTCATGCCGCTCATCCTGATCGCCCTGGTGGTCGTGGTGAGGGTTCGGTGACCCCTCACTAAGGGGGGGGTACTGTTGTGAATTTACTTTTTGCTCCCTCTAGTGGTTACTAGTTTTTTGACTCTGGTTTTTCTGTCATTCCTTTTATCCGCACCTGGGTCGTTAGTTAAGGGTGTTGCTATTTAAGCTCCCTGGACCTTCAGTTCAATGCCTGGCAACGTAGTTATCAGAGCTAGTCTGCTGTGCTCTTGTCTACTGATCCTGGTTCCAGTTATATCAGCTAAGTCCGCTTTTTGCTTTTTGCTATTTTGTTTTGGTTTTGTATTTTTGTCCAGCTTGTTCCAAATATATATCCTGACCTTTGCTGGAAGCTCTAGGGGGCTGGTGTTCTCCCCCCGGACCGTTAGACGGTTCGGGGGTTCTTGAATTTCCAGTGTGGATTTTGATAGGGTTTTTGTTGACCATATAAGTTACCTTTCTTTATTCTGCTATCAGTAAGCGGGCCTCTCTGTGCTAAACCTGGTTCATTTCTGTGTTTGTCATTTCCTCTTACCTCACCGTTATTATTTGTGGGGGGCTTCTATCCAGCTTTGGGGTCCCCTTCTCTGGAGGCAAGAAAGGTCTTTGTTTTCCTCTACTAGGGGTAGCTAGATTCTCCGGCTGGAGCGTGTCATCTAGAATCAACGTAGGAATGATCCCCGGCTACTTCTAGTGTTGGCGTTAGGAGTAGATATATGGTCAACCCAGCTACCACTGCCCTATGAGCTGGATTTTTGTATTCTGCAGACTTCCACGTTCCTCTGAGACCCTCGCCATTGGGGTCATAACAGTCCAGCCCTCTAGGTGATTGACAGGTCTCACCCTAGTGGGTTCAAAGGGAGAGACCTGTCAATCCACCACAGAAATGCTGTGAGAAGCTGGCCAAGGGCGAAGCCAGACCATTCTCTTCCCTGGCTGGATCTTCTAAGTTTAGTTCCTCTGAAACTCTGAAGAATTTCAGAGAAAAAAATTGCACAGCAAGGCTCGTACTCATGCTGCCCGAGGTTTGGGCAGCCTGACTCAGATGATAGGTTCCCTTTAAAGGGTTTGCCCAGTCATAATCTAAATTCTGCAGTTACTAACCCCTTTAAAGAACGTATATCCCTGGTATGTCATATGGCCCAAGCAGCTGTATTTTAATTATGAACTTCTGCCTTGAAGGGAATCTGTCAGCTACTTCATCTAAGAGCAGCATGATGTAGGAAAACAGAAGCTGAATCCAATGATGTATCACTTAGTTTACTGGGGGCAGCAGTTGCGATACAACCAGAGCTGCTAGATTTAGCATGAAGTAAAGCTGAGAAAGCTGCTCCTGCTCCCACCAGTGTGTCTATGTACATTGTTTATTGACAGTGAGCCTCTTATCTCAGGAGGGGGCGGAGCCAAGCTAGCAAACGCCCACCAGCTAGTCACAGTGATGATAATGTCTTAGTGATAAAACCTTCAAAGTAAGCAAACAACAGCACACAGCTTGATAAGTGACACAAGGTTGAATTCAGTGTTTTAACCCCTACCTCATACTGTCCTCAGATGACATAGCAAAAACCTGCTGACAGATTCCCTTTAAGTTCTAATTTAAGGGTTATTAGTTAGATTGATTCTCATGTACCTCTCAAATAGAATAAAGAAATGACATTCTATTTCCATTTCATTTAGAAATTCACATACTACATCAATCATACACCTCTCTGAACCTATTATTTTCTACCACAGTCTGGGCCTCACACCAGCTACAAAACCTTATGTGTAAAGTCCTGGGCTCCAAAAGAACTTTTCAACTCCCAAGGACAAATGGCAGTAGGGAAACCATGCCAAGAGCTGATGAGTAGGCTCATATGAGCCTTACTACTAATGTGAAAAGCCCAATAATTTATCACCAGCAAGACTAAGGGGACTTTTGCTTCCCGTTAACCACTTTGAAGGTTGAGGGTTCAGAAAAAGTGTTCCAGTTTTACAAAGCTCTCACGAGCAAATGTAAAAATAAAGTCAAGCGAGCAAAGTTAACCACAGGAGAAAAAAGAATTGCGGACAACATGAAAATAAAACAGAAAAAAAACATTAGAAATATTTAAATTGCAAAAAGAAAAGAAATCAGATATCGACCTACTACCGTTAAAAAACACCACAAAATGTCCGTATGGATATAATTGTATGAAGAACAGAAGGAAGGCTGAGATATTACACATATACTTTGCATTTGTTCACCAACGAGCTGCCGGTGCAGATATTATCAGTGATATCAATGCCGCTGTATATAATCTTCTTAGACCCTCTTAGCACAGGGTGATTGTCACACGACAGCTGAGCACTGCCTACCGTCACCGGCATCAGGAACAATTCATTAGCGGGGTAGCTGGGTTTCACGCCTCCACCAATCAAGTATTGATGACCTATCCTAAGGATATTCCATCAATGTAAAAGTCCTGGGTTTGAAAGTAAAGTGCCAGTTTTTACTGAAGGCCCAAAACTTTGCAGGATAATAAAAGCTCAGCTTTATTGTAAAATATTACAGATCAATCTTGCTAAATGGTCCGCAAAGAAAAAAAACAGGACAAAAAGAAAGGAAAATAACCCACCAAAAGTCCAAAAATAGAAAATTAATACTTTATTAAATAATGCTAACAAGATTAAAAACAATAATGGGAGCCAAAAGGACAATGTATGTAATAACAATTTCAATTGCACAGCCGTTACAACACTGAATACATATTCAGAAAAATTGCGATTCATAATGTATATTAAACAAGTGAAAATAAACAGATAAATAAAAATGAATAATAAAAATAAAAAATAACAGTAAAAGGGGTGTAAAGGTGTGTGCACCAAATTGTATGTTACATAAGTAGTGCAGAGAAAAAAAAAATTTTGTGCACAACAAAAAACATTGTGCTTCAATGTGTGAAAAAACAAGAGGAAATCTCAAAAGGGCAAAACAATGTTGTTGGGCAAAAGTGATGGAGTGAAGTGCCAATACAAAAGAAAAGCAAATCTATATAATGGAATGGGGACTCAGTTTCAATAAGTATGGTATATAAAATTATGATCAAAATGATCTAAAAAGTGCTTACAGGAGTAGTGCAGTCTCTCTCACACCAGGATGACGTGCCAACCCAACGCGCGTTTCGGCTTGAAGCACGGAAGAAATGCGTGCATGCTGACATTTTTTCCACATGCCGATTCAATCTTTGGCATAAGTGGCGTCCATGAGCTGGCTTTATTTCAGGGACAGCACTCTGACCGAAAATACGGTCACAAGCATCTTCCTATAAAGTCATATAAGGGACTTAGCCCCATAAAAATCTGTAGTATAGGCTTCACTAATTAAGTTTTACATAAAACTATCTTATTACATATGCAAATGAGGGCCCCCTCAATTAGCATCCTCTCCTTCACACCTCCTTTGAGCTTGACTGACAGCATTCTCTTGCCCAGAGTGCTGCCTTAAATGACTGAGTATGCACACTAACAACGCAAGAGCTGAGCGAGCATTCACACACAGAGTCAGATCCATCTCTACTGGATTTCTTAAAATGGTAACAAAAAAACTACAATTTTCAATTCGGATTGTTTTCAACTACTAAAATAATAAAAATACAATGACCGTAAAATGTAAACATAAAAGCAAGAAAATAACAATGGTGGAATTGCATTTTTTTACCATGAAATGGTGAATCCCACTTGGAATTTCTTCCAGTGTCGTAAAATAAATGGTGTTATTCAAAACCACAACTCATCCCGCAAAACATAAAACCTCATGCTGCTGTTTTGACCCAAAAATAAAAATGTTATTGCGCTTGGAACAAGGGAAGAGAAAACAAAAAGTGCAAAAATATAAAACTGCACGTTCCTCGAGGTTAAAGAGCCAGATTACTTAAAAAAGGACTTTTCCTGCGTCTTCATAGTCAGGGCTTTGGTGAATGGCAGTGGTGGCGATTTTAGCAGGAACTTTATACATGTGACAGAAGTAATATGTATCTTGTGTGACAGGTTTCTGCATTGTGAGATGAATGCAAAAATTCTATAGATATGATCACTATCCATGTTGTCTATTTTTGCTGATACAGTCAATGCCGGCACAGTTCTAGCTGCTATATAACTAGATGACAGTGGAGTTAAAAGAAGAAAAGAGATAACCCTGTCAAGTTGATGACTGACTGTAGGAGATTTATGCTATACAGAAATGCCAGTGCCCATAGTACATCGAATGTTATCTCTGTGTGAGGGAAATAAGGATATCAGAATCTACTTTAATGGCAGCTCCTGACTTTCTGAGTTGCATAATGTGTTTGTTGCTAAAGCATTCACATACTGTAAACTAGGCCTATAAAACTCAAGTAAGCCATTATCTCAAAGTGATGGAAAACATAGAGCATTCAGTATCATCTCTGAACTACCATTTGTTTCCCACTGCAGAAACTTAAAGGGAACGCAACAGGTGATACATGTTACCCAAACCGTGACCAGGCGCACATGGGAGGGGGGCTGGCTGACCTTAGCGCCTACATCAGCTGGATCTGCATCTAAGGACAGTGGCATGTATTGCAGTGTAGAGAGCAGGAGAGTCCCTGCGCTGCAATAAACTTCAGATAAATGTGTGTGGTGGACATCCATCCAGATGAAGTAGGGGCTGGGGTATTCTCCCCTTCCACATGGGCCCAGAAGAGAAAGACGAAGAGAACACAGCTCAAGGGAGCAGAGGAAAATGAAAAGAATGTATGTTTTTTATGCAGAATGGGGAACATATATACCAGAAAGGGCCCCAGGATGGAGGACATATATACCAGGATGGGGGACACATATATACCCGGAGGGGGCCCAGGATGGAGGACATATATACCAGGATGGGGAACATATATACCAATATTGGCCCAGGATGGAGACATATATACTAGAATGGGGGACATATATACCAAGATGGTTAAATGAATATACAAAAAAGGGGGACATATACAGTACAGACCAAAAGTTTGGACACACCTTCTCATTTAAAGATTTTTCTGTATTTTCATGACTGTGAAAATTGTACATTCACACTGAAGGCATCAAAACTATGAATTAACACATGTGGAATTATATACTTAACAAAAAAGTGTGAAACAACTGAAATTATGTCTTATATTCTAGGTTCTTCAAAGTAGCCACCTTTTGCTTTGATGACTGCTTTGCACACTCTTGGCATTCTCTTGATGAGCTTCAAGAGGTAGTCGCTGGGAATGGTCTTCCAACAATCTTGAAGGAGTTCCCAGAGATGATTAGCACTTGTTGGCCCTTTTGCCTTCACTCTGCGGTCCAGCTCACCCCAAACCATCTCAATTGGTTTCAGGTCTGGTGACTGTGGAGGCCAGGTCATCTGGCGTAGCACCCCATCACTCTCCTTCTTGGTCAAATAGCCCTTACACAGCCTGGAGGTGTGTTTGGGGTCATTGTCCTGTTGAAAAATAAATGATGGTCCAACTAAACGCAAACCGGATGGAATAGCATGTCGCTGCAAGATGCTGTGGTAGCCATGCTGGTTCAGTATGCCTTTAATTTTGAATAAATCCCCAACAGTGTCACCAGCAAAGCACCCCCACACCATCACACCTCCTCCTCCATGCTTCACGGTGGGAACCAGGATGTAGAGTCCATCCGTTCACCTTTTCTGCGTCGCACAAAGACACGGTGGTTGGAACCAAAGATCTCAAATTTGGACTCATCAGACCAAAGCACAGGTTTCCACTGGTCTAATGTCCATTCCTTGTGTTCTTTAGCCCAAACAAGTCTCTTCTGCTTGTTGCCTGTCCTTAGCAGTGGTTTCCTACCAGCTATTTTACCATGAAGGCCTGCTGCACAAAGTCTCCTCTTAACAGTTGTTGTAGAGATGTGTCTGCTGCTAGAACTCTGTGTGGCATTGACCTGATCTCTAATCTGAGCTGCTGTTAACCTGTGATTTCTGAGGCTGGTGACTCGGATAAACTTATCTTCAGAAGCAGAGGTGACTCTTGGTCTTCCTTTCCTGGGGAGGTCCTCATGTGAGCCAGTTTCTTTGTAGCGCTTGATGGTTTTTGCCACTGCACTTGGGGACACTTTCAAAGTTTTCCCAATTTTTCAGACTGACTGACCTTCATTTCTTAAAGTAATGATGGCCACTCGTTTTTCTTTACTTAGCTGCTTTTTTCTTTCCATAATACAAATTCTAACAGTCTATCAGCTGTGTATCCACCAGACTTCTGCACAACACAACTGATTGTTCCAACACCATTTATAAGGCAAGAAATCCCACTTATTAAACCTGACAGGCACACCTGGTAACTACCTCTTGAAGCTCATTAAGAGAATGCCAAGAGTTTGCAAAGCAGTCATCAAAGCAAAAGGTGGCTTCTTTGAAGAACCTAGAATATAAGACATGATTTCAGTTGTTTCACACTTTTTTGTTAAGTATATAATTCCACATGTGTTAATTCATAGTTGTGATGGCTTCAGTGTGAATGTACAGTTTTCATAGTCATGAAAATACAGTAAAATCTTTAAATGAGAAGGTGTGTCCAAACTTTTGCTCTGTACTGTATATACCAAGATCAAGAACATGTATACCAACAAGGACATATATACCAATATTGAAACAAGGATGTATATACCAGGATAAGGGACATATATACAAGGATGGGACTCGCCTAGTAGCGAAAATAAGTATTTGATACACTGCCGATTTTGCAAGTTTACCCATCTGCAAAAAAATGGAGAGGTCTGTAAATTTTTATCGTACGTACACTTCAACTGTGAGAGACAGAATTTAAAAATAAAAAACAAAAAAATCACATTGTATGATTTTTACATAATTAAATTGCATTTTATTGCGTGTATTTGATCACCTACCAACTAGCAAGAATTCTGTCTCTCACAGACCTGTTAGTTTTTCTTTAAGAAGCCATCCTACTCTGCACTCATTACCTGTATTAACTGCACCCGTTTGAGCTCGTTACCTGTATAGAAGACACCTGTCCACACACTCAATCACACTCCAACCTCTCCACCATGGCTAAGACCAAAGAGCTGTCTAAGGACATCTGTAACAAAATTGTAAACCTGCACAAGGCTGGGAAGGGCTACAGGACAATAGGCAAGCAGCTTGGTGAGAAGGCAACAACTGTTGACACAATTGTAAGAAAATGGAAGAAACACAAGATGACTGTCCATCTTCCTAGATCTAGGGCTCCATGCCAGATCTCGCCTTGTGGAGTAAGAATGATTCTGAGAGAGGTCAGGAATTGGCCGAGAACAAGATGGGAGTACCTGTCAATGCCCTGAAGAGAGCCAGGACCACAGTCTAAAACATTACTGTTAGTAACACACTATGCAGTCATTGATTAAAATCCTGCAGGACACCTGATTATCACACCAGCACATGTCCAGGCCCGTTTCAAGTTCAACAATGACCATCTGGATGATCAAGAGGAGGCATGGGAGAAGGTCATGTCGTCAGATGAGTCCAAAATAAAAATTTTTGTTATCAACTCCACTCGCTGTGTTTGGAGGAAGAAAAAGGATGAGCAAAACCTCAAGAAGACCGTCCCAACCATGAAGCATGGTAAGGGAAACATCATACTTTGGGGGTGCTTTTCTGCAAAGGGGACAGGACAACTATACTATATTGAAGGGAGGATGGATGGAGTCATGTATCGCAAGATTTTGGCCCACAACCTCCTTCCCTCAGTAAGAGCATTGAAGATGTGTCGTGGCTGCGTCTTCCAGCATGACAATGACCCGAAACACACAGCCAGGGCAACTAAGAAGTGGCTCCGTAAGAAGCATTTCATGGTCCTGGTGTGGCCCATTCAGTCTCCAGACCTGAAACCGATAGAAAATCTTTGAAGGCGGTTAAAACTCAATGTTGCTTAATGACATTCCCAAAACTTGAAAGACGTGGAGAAGATTTCTATGGAGGAGTGGGCCAAAATCCCTGCTGCAGTATGTGCAAACTTGATCAAGAGCTACAGGAAATGTCTGACCTCTGTAATTGCAAACAAAGGTTTTTGTGCCAAATATTAAGTTCTGTTTTTCTATGGTATCTGTCATGTTGGGACGGTCTTCAGTAAGGAACAGGGGCCTAACACTGTCCCTGGAGCTGAGACCCTTAGTATCCCTGTTTCGGGGTACTCTTAAAGGTAGAGAGGCCCGAGTCTCCGACCAATCTATGCTCCTGTAAAAACCCTAATCTTTCCCCTCCCCTACCCCCTGAGACATGGTACAGAAATGAAAGGTAAACCAGGCACAAAGATAAAACAGGGATAACAGAAAACCTCTATCATACAAAAGCACTAACCAACAATAGGGAGGAGGATAGGGACAGGGAGGAATAAACTGAATGGGAAAAGGCAACAAGAAATAAACACACACGTACACCAGCAAACTACAGAACACCACAACTCCAACTCCAAACATCAACTACTACTCTTTAGCACACAGTACAGGAAGACGAATCTCCAATAGCAACAACAAACTCCTATTCAGCACAGCGCCTCCTAAAAGCAAGGGAGCAGAGCTTTCACCACCAGGACAGAGAGGGTCTGGCCAGATTTTATAGAAAGAGTTAACAAACACATCAGAAGCAGCTGAAATGGAGCTGCATGTTTCTGATCAGCATAGAAAGGGTCGTTAACCTCTTCAGCCTAAAGGAAACCAAATTAATTTAATACGGGATCCAAATGCACAGACTAAATGCTAGATCTGCGATTCACAATACGCAGTGATCTTCTACCCCTAGATCTCCCAGGTTGGCATGACACACTCATGACAGTGCATCACATCTCACCAGGTGGTTGCATGGAAAGATGCAATCTATGCTTTTTGCAGCCCCAATGATCTGGAGAGAGCCAACCAATCACACTACCAATTGCTATTTCTGCATTGCGCCCCCTGTTAGCAAAGGAGTTTCATGGAAGAAGTGAACTTTACAATGTCCAAATATTCTATCTGCAATACGCCCAGTAGCACATACAGAAGAACTGCCGATTCCAAAAGCACCAGAAGCATTTTCAGTTGAGTCAAGTGAGGAAGAAGCGCGCGCTGGGTGTCATGAAGCATCTTCCTCTCATGACCCAGATTATCTGTCAGCAACCTCAACTGAACCACACCTTATAAGGGTATGTTTCCACGGTAAGTAAACGCTGCTTGTTTGACGCTGCAGTGTCAAACAAGCAGCGTCCAGATGTTCCAGCATAGTGGAGGGGATTTTATGAAATCCCGTCTCCACTATGCGTGGAAACCCGCAAGGCATATCACAGGGCCCTATGGCGAGGGGTGCGATGATCCCAGATGTGTACTGTACACATCCGGCATGATCGCGTCCCAGAAAGGGGGCGGGGCTTAGCGCCGAGCGGCTTCGCCGCTGCGGCAATAACGTCGGCCGTACAGAACGTGGAGACATACCCTTAGACAAAGTGAGTTGAATGACCTTGTTAGAGATTTGGATCTGCCCAAGAGTAAGGCTGAACTCTTAGGTTCCAGGCTATAGTTGTGGAATCTCCAAGAAGGTGATGCTTGGACTTCTTTGTCCAAAACCATAATAAAGATCTTGTCCAATACTTCTTCATGGAGTGCAATCTTGTGGCATGCAACATCATCAACAGTTTAATGGGAGCTCTGAAGACAAGTCATAATCCAAAGGAATGGGGGCTCATCATCAATTTGTCGAAAACAAGATTAAAAGCCTTCTTGCTTCCTAATAGCAATGTGCTACCTTCAATTCCAGTTGGGTATGCAGTCCACATGAAAGAAACCTATGAAACATGAAACAGCTGCTGAGGTGCCTGAGCTATGATCAACATTTGTGGCCTCTTTGTGATGACTTAACAGTGGTTGTCCTCTTACTTGGTCTCCAGGGTGGATACACAAAGTACTGCTGCTTTCTGTATGAATGGGATAGCCATGCAAGAGAATATCAGTACAATAAAAGAGACTGGCGTCTCCGACATTCACTTCAGCCAGGGAGTAAGAATGTCCTGCATCCAACACTTGTTGACTCACATAATATTTTGTTACCAACGCTGTATATCAAGTTGGGTCTAATGAAGATCTTTGCAAAAGCAATGGATAAAAATGCAAAAGCCCTCAACTTATCTCATAGATACATTTTCAAGGTTGAGTGAAGCAAAGAAAAAGGAACGAGACTTTATTGGACCTCAGATTCATAAGCTTCTTCGTCCAGATGAGGAGTTTCTCTGTTTGTTGCAGGGCAAGGAAAATGCTGCATAGGTAGCATTCACATTAGTGGTAAATAATAGATTTGAGCGAATTTGATCGGGTCCCTGCTTATTTGGCAAGCTATTGCACTTACCGAATAAGCTACAGTGGGAACCTGGATACATGGAGGGCGCCGGCTGATCAGCTGTTCAGCGCCACAGCTACATGTGTCACGGCTGTGTCACTGTCACACCACATGTATGGAGAGCTTGTTTGTTGGGTGCGCTCCATGTATCTGGGTTCCCGCTGTATCTTATTCGGTAAGTGCAATAGCTTGCCGAATTAGTAGGGACCCGATCAAAAATTCGCTCATCTCTAGTAACTATTTTTTTACGAAACTCAAGAGCAAATAACTGTGAACAGTTGGTGGAAAATCTCCTCAAAACATATAAGGATCTTTGCTGTAACACGTCCTTAAAGATTCATTTCTTACATTTGCATCTAGACTGTTGTCCACCAAACTGCGGAATAGTAAGCGACGAGCACGGTAAGAGATTTCACCAAGACATTAAGGCTTTGAAGAAAGGATATCAAGGAAAATGGAATCCATCAATGCTTTCAGATTACTGTTGCACAATTGTAAGAGATGATGCGATGCAGGAATACAAGAGACAAGCAAGAAAGAGATGTCACTGAATGAGGACCACATATTGTAGAGCAATTTCCGTAACTGTTTATAATTCACAATAGTGCTGTGACATGTTTTAGTTATTTGAATTGTTGCTAAGTTTCCTCTAAATAAACATCAGAAAAGTGTCATGACAAAATTTCCTGCATCTTTATATTTGCAAAAATAACAATGTTTCAAAGTCCTGAAACTTTTATGCATTAATTATACTGTATATAGCAGTAAAAGGAAAACTCTTTGATATCATATAAGAGCCATCTAAAAATTTCATTGTCAGATTTGAATTCAGGAGGTCAAAATCATTAAGAAATGGCTCATTTCATAACTGAACCTCACAACTTTTGAAAATATGTAGAACAGTGTAATCAGGGCAATGTGAATGAAGCCTGAGGTTATATCCATGACAGCACGAGATAATTGGAGTCATTAAAAGAAGAGCTGCTGTAGAGGAGACAATAGAGGTAAGGATATAATCTGAGTTACATATTTAGTACAATCATAAACCCCAAATTTATCACTTTACTGGAGTTTAGCTTTACCCATTGTCTGATGTTGGGAAACTTTTTTTTTTCATTTCTGTATTATGTTTTGCCTGAGGCAAGAGGTTCATACACTTTTATATCCTACATTCACTGATCTCTGTAGAAACATAAAGGTTGTCCTAATGCCCGTCCATTTGTATTTCTTGCTGGCAGCTGCTATGTGGGCGTCCCTGATGAAAACAGTCATATTAATTAGTCTTTCAGCCAAAGTCAGCAATGGCACTCATTATAAGCACAGAATAACAATATTAACCTCTATCTCTACATAGAGCATACGATCGATCCACATGGCTACGTTGTATTGCTTATATTTATAGAATCTGCCTCTATTCCCCTTTATTGTGCCAGTCTAGTGAAATCAGGTGTTAGGGTTGGCGGATTGCACTAAATCAATTTAATAAAGAAGTGCAATCGCAACCCGGGGTCCACCGTGCAGAGATGTAAAAATGCAGCTAATGTGTGCAATGGTGGAACCCACAGCGAGCGATTGCTAGCTCGCACTGAGTTAAACGTCACTCAGTGAACAGCACACAAAGCTGTGTCACCCGCATACAAATACAGAATAGATGCTCTGCTATAGAGTTGTGTCACTTTCCACACACTAACGAAGTAGATGCTCTGTAATAGAGCTGTGTCACTCGCACACAGTAACGAAGCAGATATGACGCTAGATATGACCCTGTCAACATCACAGGGGATCGAAGCCCACTAACTGGGTAAATAGCAAACAGTGGTCACACAGTCAGCAAAAGCACTCCACCAACTCCTCTCCAGAGGTGCCGGATTCTAATGGCTAGACGCCAGCCCTGAATCTATGCAGACAAACTCCTCTCCTGAGGTGCCATAATTCTAACAGCTTACCGCCTACCCTGAGCACATGTTGACAAAGACCACACTGGAGCAAAGTCTCATTCACACATGGAAAGAGGTTGACACTAGTGCGCCCGTGTGCACCTCTGAGACCCTTTTACATGTTCAGTTCATGTTCATGTCCAGGATCTTGCACGCGGGCCAATCCGGAGTTGCCATATCATCAGAGCAGCTGACAACCGACCACCAATGAGACATCACCACATCATGAGCATGCTCAGTAGGGTGATCTCTGGACTTAGTCTCCAGAGAGTTCGCTCGTCACTGCCTAGCACTACTTACCATAGGCTTGGCTGAAGCACGAGCCTGAGCAAGATGCTAGGACCAATGTCTATGCTCAGCCTCACCCACAGCGGCCAAAGCTGGATGGGAGACCGCAGATGCAGGCAAGGCTTGGGATCTACCCTGTGCAGCGGGAGAATCCTGGCACCTAATATTAGGTGTTCTAAATCAAACAGGGAAAGGCATAAATGTGGAAGAAGAAAAATGTGAGTGCAGGGCAAACTGAGATCTTGACCATTAAAGGTCCAGCACCTTCCACCGACTGCTATAGCCATGATGCAGTAGATGTAAGAGACTGCACTTGTGCAACACTTATCAAATGAATAGGGTCAGATCTACATTACCCGTCACCCGCCACTAATCAGTTTCACAATTGCTTACATCAATCCGCTGCTGGAGCTGAGAAAAGCTGAATGGTTGGAGTGGCAGGTGACAGACCCCCACCAATCAACAACTGATCCTAAGGATAGGTCATCAATATCATTCTAGTGGAACAACCCTTTAAAAGGTCATTGTCATTTCAACCAACTTAGTATAAGTCAATAGTACAAATGAGCAACTTTCTAATATATCTTATCAAATAAATATGGTTCTTTGTCGACATATGATGCAGTCAGCAAATCTACTAAAATGCATTTTGCTGAAAAAAAAGGCTGCAAGCTCACTGAGGGATCAAATTACAGCAGCCAACTGTGCTTAGGTCTATGGAGAGGAGGATAAAGGAGCACAGTGAGAACAGGCAGAGGGAGAGTCAGATCATGCTGCAGCTTTCTAATATAGGTTGCATTCATCTAAGAGGTTGATACACTGCTCAGTTCTGCTCAATACTACTGTGTAATGTCCCCCATAGCAGCTAGTCTCCCGCTCTAGCTCAGGAAAAAAGGGAAAATTAGAATCAGAGACTGCAGAGGAGAAAACTAGAATAAACCTCATACCTCAAGTACAGCTCATTATGAGTAGACACCTGATAGTGATAGGTGTGCTTCAGTGACTTAGGGTACCTTCACACTGGTCGATTCTGCTACGATTACGACGCATTTGCGTCATATTCGACATCGCAGTACGAGCTCGCAGCCAGCGGTCACACTCTACGATGTTAACGCTTTTTCTGACGTAGTTGCGATGTGAACGTCACGCGTCGCAATCGTACGCTACCCTTCACACCGCCATAGTCCTACGACTCCGAGCGTGACGTATTACCAGCATGGGCGTGCTAAAACGTCACGCCCAATCAGGAGACAGGTATGCGGAAGCCCAACCCACGTAGTCGCATTACGAGCTCGTATGACCGCCGTCACATACTACGATTTCGACCGCCACAGCGGGACATTTACGACGAAAGAAAGTTCTGCTCTTTCTTTCACATCGTACGATGCTGGGCTGCGTCGCAAATCGTAACGCCATGTCACACTTTGCAACCTCGGAACGAGGACGGATAAACGTCACAAATCGAACGCTCGTTCAGACTTTGATTGCACAGTGTGAAGGGGCCCTTACACTGAGCCATAGGTCACTGCCATATTGCTATATTGCTTCAATGGTCACTAATGCCGTATGCTTAAGTGTATGGAGCATTAGTTAAGCTATAATAATTAGATAAAATCCCTAATCTGTTTAATTTCTGCTGCTTTTTAGTTGTTTTCAATTTTTTTAAATGGGTCATATAAGTCAATGGCCAAGAGAAGACATGAAATTACTTGAACTATATTTCCTAACACGTGAAGATCTTGGCATTGGACGGTTCCTGAGTAGATTTGAAGTTATGCTTGACTAAAACATGATTTCAGGCACAATAAGCATGGAGGTTTTTGAAACAACTTATCTACAGTCTATTCATGTGCACAATGGCACATTGCTAGAACATTCTGTATCTGCCTGATAGTCACGAGAGGAGAACAAGGTGGATTATTACTTAGAGTAAATTAATATGCACATTACCTCTTCAGCGAAAAAGAGGACTTGAACTCTATAGCGCCACCTGTTGGAAGTAGCGATCCTACTAGTCACAATCAACCCTTTAACGAGTCGTGCAATATGACTTAGGATAAAAGCCAAATCAGTATCTCAGTTTGCAGACACGGTGTTTCGGGCTGTTGGCCCTCGTCAGTGCGAAGCATGAGAACTGATTTGGCTAGGTGAGCGGCTCTGGACTGAGGTCTAAGGGATAAGGTTTCTCCTTGTGGAGAGCGCCACCTGTTGGAAGTAGCTTGTGACTTGTAGGATCACTACTTTCAACAGGTGGCGCTATAGAGTTCAAGTCCTCTTTTTCTCTGAAGAGGCAATTTGCATATTAAATTTCCCAGAGGAGCATTGCACGGCGAATAAGCCTCCTTACCTTGACAAGCCAGAGCTGGTATGTCACTTTCCACAAGGAGAAACCTTACCCCTTAGACCTTAGAGTAAATTAGAAATTAGATATAGCCTTACCTTTTGTGGAAAGTTTGTTGCTAAGAAAATTGTCATTCTACTCTATAACTCAGATGTTAGCAGGTGTATTGTTCTTTTTAAAATTGTTTGGCTAAAATGCCTTAAACAGTTTTTCTTGCCAAAAGGCACACATTAAGTGGATATAAGAAGTCATCTGTGAAACCAGATAGGCGCCCAATTTCAATTGATCTTTTGCGGAAGCTCTGATCAATTTTGTCAGATGTTTGTGTTGATGAATTTGAGGTATGTTGTTTAGGGCAGCTTTTGTGTTAGCATTTTTTGCTGCATTACTAATAGGTGAGCTAAAAATAAGAGGTTTGTTTCAGGTTTACGGTTTGAGGATATTACCATTCGGAAGTCTTATTTCTTAATATTTCTAAATAGATCAAAACCAGACCAAATGGGAAAGAAATCTTGCATTAGGTTGAATATTTTTGGTGATTCAGCAATATACCAAGTATCAAATAATAAAAAATTGTTAGACTTAAGTCTGTCGATTGAAGGCCCTTTGTTAATTCATAAAAGTAAAAACCTCTTACTGGCTACTAAATTCCAATTAAAATCAATTCTTAAAAAAAGTTTGGGAAAGTTGGGTTTGAGCCACGTTAGGATCTCATCTCACGCCATCAGAATAGTCACGGCAATGGAGGCAGCCATGTTGTGCTTGAACAACGATAAAATTATGAATTGGGGTAGATTGGAATCCAGTAGATCTACATTATATGTCAGGCCTGAGTTTCTCTTTAAGAATTGATGTGAATTACACTTAGGTCCAATAATAATCTGCATCTTGGGCCACTCCTATATTCATTGGGCCCAGAAGGGGGCAGCCGAGAGATCGTACTCTGAGAACTTGTCTTTTGACCAGAGCGAGTTCAATATATTTTGGCAAGGATTTGGAGGATTATGGTGGGAAAATGTTTGTACTGAGCTCAAAAACATTGTCTGTCTTGGCCAAAACCACACTTGGTATTACATCTTGTTGGTGGAAATGATTTGGGCAAGATGATAAACTCTAGATCTATTATGACTTATGCGCATGGATTTATCCTTGCTTAAATGCTGTGCTTTAGTCTCTGCCGTATGACGTTGTAATGAGTGATTCATTACTTAAATTTAAGAGGGGACTGGATGCCTTTCTGGAAAAGTATAATGTTACAGGTTATATATACTAGATTCCTTGATAGGGTGTTGATCCAGGGAACTAGTCTGATTGCCGTATGTGGAGTCGGGAAGGACATTTTTCCCCCAAAGTGGAGCTTACTATTTGCCACATGGTTTTTTTTGCCTTCCTCTGGATCAACATGTTAGGGCATGTTAGGTTAGGCTATGGGTTGAACTATATGGACTTAAAGTCTTCCTTCAACCTTAATAACTATGTAACTATGTAACTTGTGTGGGGTTTCAACTGTTTAGACACATCAAAGGCTCTCCAAATGGTGCATGGTGTCCGCTAATGATTCCAGCCAATTTTGCAATAAAAAAGTCAAACGTAGCTCCTTCCAAGCCCTGCCATGCGCCCAAACAGTAATTTTCCCCCACATACTGGGTACTCTAGAGAAATTGCACAACAATTTATTTTGTCCATATTCACCTGTTACCCTTGTGAAAGTAAAACATTTGGGGCTAAAATAAAATTTTTGTGGAAAAAATGTGTTTTTTAATTTTCACCAATGAACATTATAATATTCTGCTGTGAAGCCCCTGAGGGTTCAAGGTGTCACTACACATCTAGATAAGTCCTTTGAGGGGACTAGTTTAAAAAATAGAGTCACTTGTGTGGGGTTTCCATTATTTAGGCACATCATGGGCTCTCCAAACGCAACATGGTGTCTGCTCTCGATTCCAGAAAATTTTGTCAAACAACGCCCCATCCCTTCTGAGCCCTGCCATGCGCACAAATAGTAGTTTTCCCCCACATATGGGGTATCGACGTGCTTAGGGGAATTTTCTCAACAAATGTTGTGGTCCATTTTCTAGTGTTACCCTTGTGAAAATAAAAAAAATGTGAGTGCAAAGTAAAAATGTGAAAAAAAGTTAAATGTTTTTTTCTTCCTCATTCCAATAATTCCTGTGAAGCACCTGAAGCATTAATAAACTTGAATGTGCACCTTGAGAGGTGCCGTTTTTAGAATGGTATCAATTAAAGGTATTTTCTGTCATATAGACCCCTAAAGTCACTTCAAATATGATGTGGTCCCTAATAAATTGGTTTTGTAAATTTTGTTTGAAAAATGAGAAATCACTTGTCAACTTTTAACCTTTGCAACTTCCTAGCAAAAAAAGTGAAGTTTCAGAAATTGTGCTGATGTAAAGTAGACATTCGGGAAATGTTATTTATTGTTCTTTGAGATAACTATCTAAGGGCATAAAAATTAAAAGTTTGAAAATTGCTAAATTTTCAAACTTTTTGCCAAATTTTCATTTATTTTTTTTTTACAAATAAATGCAAGTCATATAAAAAATTTTTTTACAACTATCATGAAGCACAATATGTCACAAAAAACAGTCTCAGAATCAGTGGGATTCGTTGAAGCATTCTAGAATTATGACAACATAAATTTGGCCTGGTCCTGAAGTTAAAAACAGGTTTGGGGGGTGGAGGGGTTAAAAGGGTTGTCTTGTCTTAGAGTAACTGCAGACTTGTAGCCAATGTGACTGCAGATTTATGAATCATCACATCCCGAACACTGTACACTGTGAGGATTCTCGGTTGCCGAGAGCGGGAGGTCATTTTACCACAAGTAAGTGATTTGCATACTTCTGGCCACATTCTTACAAGAATGTTTTCAGCCTCTCTCAATAAACTTGCATTGAGTGAGGCTGTTCCAATTTAGGCTACTTTCACACTAGCGTCGTACGACGCATGACGAATTGCGTCGTTGCGACGTACCGACGCAAGCAGAGAAAGCGCCGCACAACGGGGGCAGCGGATGCTGTTTTTCAACGCATCCACTGCCCCATTGTGAGGTGCGGGGAGGAGGGGGCGGAGTTCCATCCACGCATGCGCAGTTGGAAATGGCGGACACGACGCACTAAAAAACGTTACATGCAACATTTTTTGGTGGCGGCGGTCTGACGCAACACGGCGCAACCGTCGCACGACGGTTGCGACGTGTGGCAATGCGTCGCTAATGCAAGTCTATGGAGAAAAACGCATCCTGCAAGCACTTTTGCAGGATGCGTTTTTTCTACAAAACGACGCATACGACGTGCAGTGCACGATGCTAGTGTGAAAGTAGCCTTAGTCAGCTCATGTCATGACCAAAAACTTGTAGCTTAAGGTGGGACAACACCTTGTTAGGGCTGGCAGAACGCACCGAGTAATTAGTAGAGTAGCATAGGTGTGTTCGCAGTCCGAAGTCCACCGTGCTGGAGTTAGACCTGCTGCTAATTGATGGCGGCACTATTTGGCGGTATAGACACGAGTTCTGTCACTCGGTCTGAATATGAACGAACCCTGCTGCTACACAGAGTTGTAAGATTCCACGTGGGAATAATACCCTAACTAGGGTTGTACTTGCTCAGGAACTCTTCTGTGCTAACCGCACACAGGAAGGAACCTGATGCTAAGCCAAGCAGCTAATTGCCCCCACTGACACTAACTGCCTGCCTGAGAGTATTCGCAAAGCTAGACGAACACACCACATGTAGAGAGATTGGTAGTGTATCAACTGGCGACAAGCACATACACAAATGATACTAGCGCATGGCCATGCGGCCATGCAAACCTTTTATAGTTGCAGCAACTTCAGGACCTTCCTAAAGGACCAATGAGAGTTGCTACAGGACCTGAGCATGTGACTCCTGACCTCCAATGAGAAGTCTTCCTTTGGGCATGCTCAGAAGGGGAAAAGCAGGACTTCGTCCCAGAGACGTCTGCTCGCCGCTGACCAGTACTGGCTACAATAGCTTAGCCTGGAAGAGCAGCAGCAACCAAGCGCAGAGTATCTGCCTGAGCCAGACGCTGGGACCGACGTCTCCGCTGAGCAGACTCCACTGCAGCTGGAGAAGAATGGGAGACCGCAGCGGAGATGGTTCGAGATTCCCCCTGTGCAGAGGCGGGAACTCGACGCCTAACACACCTTTAAAGTATTGTCATAAGAAAAGTTAAAAACCATAAGACATTCCCTTCAAATAGAACTCCAGAATAATAAAGAACTTACACTCAAACGCTTTGAAATAGACCTCATTGGACATATGCGGCAGAGAGTAAATTACAGATAGGAAGTGAGCAAAGCATACTCACATAGGAGAAATAGGGAAAGTGATAACAATTTAACCTATTTGAAGCCAAGACTCACTACAGTGTCCAGTTTATTTACCGCTTTCTGACCACCCCTGTAGATAAACGTCAGCGCTTGCTGGGCTGTGTGCAGCGCCAACATTTCTCTATGGTCTACAGTCTCGCAGCTCTCAGGATCCCCAGGGTCTTGCAAGAGCTGTTATTCCGGTGCAGAGCGGTAGCTCTGACAGGTGACATCATCGGGACCTGATTGGATCAGGTCCCAATGACGATAACTCTTCGCTAGCTTCTGGATGCAGCGATTTAGAAGAGAGTGAGAGGAGAGTTCTGTTTCGCTCAGTTCTCCAATGCCCCCATGATGATATGTGATCACATGACGGGGAGCTGAGAATTGTCATGGCAGCCGTTGATCACATGATGACCTACGGGTGTGCCAGGTACAATGGCCTGTTAGTCTCTAACTCTAGAGTCTAACAGGCAATCAGCCAGTTGAAAACTGACTGATCTCATGTAATGCAATACATGTGTGCTGCAATGCATATGAGACCAGTGATCAGAAAAATAAAAATTGGAGTCCCATACAGGGACTAAGTAAAAAAGTAAAAAAAAAATGTTTTAAAACTATTTAAAAAAAATCACAAAAGAGTATCAAACCAATAAATACATATATTTATGTAAACACAAAAAAAGGACATCTATTTGGAATCGCCATGTCCGGAACTACCCGACCTATAAAACTGTCACACTAGTTAACAACTTTTGTGCATACTGTAAAAAAAAAAAAAAAAAAAAAAAAAAAACAGAGCACAAACGTTGCTTTTTCATCATACCGCCGAACTGAAAGTGGAATAAAAAGCGATCAAATAGTCAAATGGAAATAAAAATGGTACCAATGAAAATGTGATCTTGTTCCACAAAAAACAAGCCATGATACAGCTCAATTAGTGGAAAAATAAAAAATGTATAGCTCTCAGAACAAAGCAATTCTGAACCAATTCTTTTGTCTATAAAACAATTTTAATTGTGTAAAAGTGCCAAAACATAAAAAAAGATATAAATGTGGTATCGCTGTAATCGTACTGAACGGCAATAGAAAAAAAAAAAAAATTCCTGAATTTCTGTTTTTTGTTCATTCTGCCTAATAAAAATTGGAATAGTAAGCGATCAAAAAATGTCATGTACCTCAAAATGGTTCCAAAAAAACATCAACTTGTTCGGCAAAAAACAAGCTGTCACATGATTCTATCAGCTGAAATATGGAAAAATTATAGCTATATTAGGGTATGTGCACATGTTGCGGATTTACTGCGGATCCGCAGCGTTTTTTACCGTGCAGAAACACTGCAGATCCGCAAGTGATTTACAGTACAATGTAAATCAATGAAGAAAAAAAATGCTGTGCTAATGATGCGGAAAATTCCACACGGAAAAGTTGCGGAATAAAAGAAGGAGCATGTCACTTCTTTTGTGCGGATCTGCAGCGTTTTTGTACCCATTCCATTATATAAATCTGCAGGGGTAAAAATGCATGAAATCTGCACAAAATCCACAGCAAATCCACACAAAATCTGCATAAAAACGCATCAAATCCGCACCTGCGTTTTCTGCCAAGAGATGCAGAATCTGCACAAAAAATTCCAGAGGTTAATCTGCAACGTGTGCACATAGCCTTAATATAGTGATGCAATAACTAGTTTTTGTACAAAAAAAAAAAAAAAAAGCGTTTTTATCATGGGACAGCAGCCAAACAGAAAAACTCACTATAAATCTGGTATGGCTGTAATCGCACCCACCAGAAGAATAAAGTTGGCTAATAGCATATACCGCAATAAAATTGGCATAAAAAAAATTAAACCAATTCTTTACCTGCTGTTGATTCTTTATTTCTGCCTTCCATAGATCACAGTAAGGCTCAGCGCATATTTATCCTGCACTCTGTGCTGAGCACTTACATGGGGGTTTCCATGTAAATCTCTGAAATATGTGATTCAGATGGAACACCCGGCAGAAGATTCCCTATAATGCGGCAGAAGGAGGCACTGTGGACGCCGTCTGACCTGTAATCCAGTGGTATCTGTCTTTTAGGTGTGCATAAATGCCACAGTTTTGTGCATCTCTGAAAAGAAGGAAACCACTAAATAGAGGCAGACGAAGTCCAGAGTAACTCTGGTGCCTCATTATAGTGGATGGATCTCGCGGGGGGTTCATCTGAATCACGCCACTCAGAGATTTAGATGGCAATCCCGATGTAAGTGCTCAGCGTAGAGCATCGGATAAATGTGGTCCAAAATGTTATGAAAAATGTTCCCAATAAAAGCTTCAACTCAATTCACACAAAAAAAAACCCCACTCAAGTCCGTCATCTGTTAACAGGGGGATTCCACATTACTGGTAGTACAAAGGCTCTGTAAAAGCACTATAGCTCCTCACCCGCCAAATGAAATCCAACGAATTCTGCGCTGCCAAATCTAAATGCCCCCCCTTCCGTTCTGAGCCCCAGAAACCATATGTTTGACATTTCTGTATCGATGAGAGCCAGCCTAATTTATGGGTGCATTTATGGGACCCGTAGAAGCGCAAGGGAGCGTGAAACGGCTGTCGTCCGATTTTTTCTTCCCGTTCTACACCCCCCTTGCTGAAGATGTTTTAAATCGTCACAATAAAGATTGGATTTTAGAAACGGTGAGTGCCACCCTTTTTTCTCTTCAGCATATGGATAAAAAAGGATATCAATTGTGGGCAACAGACATAGAGTCTAAGATTTATAGACTCAGGAATAGTGTTGAGCATTCCGATACCGCAAGTATCGGGCATCGGCCGATATTTGCTGTATCGGAATTCCGATACCGAGTTCCGATATTTTTGTGATATCGGAAATCGGAATCGGAAGTTCCCAGTGTATGCTTCCCAGGGTCTGGAGGAGAGGAGACTCTCCTTCAGGCCCTGGGATCCATATTCATGTAAAAAATAAAGAATTAAAATAAAAAATATGGATATACTCACCCCTCCGGCGGCCCCTGGACCTTACCGATGTAACCGGGAGCCTCCGTTCCTAAGAATGAGGAGTTTAGGGCCTGCGATGACGTCGCGGCTTGTGATTGGTCGCGTGAGCGGTCACATGACTCACATGAGCGGTCACGCGACCAATCACAAGCCGCGATGTCGTTGAAGGTCCTGAACTCCTCATTCTTAGGAACGGAGGCTCTCGGTCACATCGATAAGGTCCAGGGTCCGCCGGAGGGGTGAGTATATCCATATTTTTTATTTTAATTCTTTATTTTTTACATGAATATGGATCCCAGGGCCTGAAGGAGAGTTTCCTCTCCTTCAGACCCTGGGAACCATACAGGATAGCTTCCGATACTTGTGTCCCATTGACTTGTATTGGTATCGGGTATCGGTATCGGCGATATCCGATATTTTTCGGATATCGGCCGATACTATCCGATACCGATACTTTCAAGTATCGGAAGGTATCGCTCAACACTACTCAGGAAGCATACGCTCCTTTGATGAAATAATCTCCCTAGCCTTTGTGTCTCCGATGTACAGGTAGGAATATTTGGGTTTTGTATTGATCCAATATTTAAGAGATAGATAGATGTTCAGTGTCATAGTGTAGGGATGGACGGGACGCATTAACTCACATCAGTGTAGGGCCACTAGAATCCCTCCAATTGAATAATGGTTGGGTAGATTGTGTGAACCAGGTCATCGTTGCTCCCTATGTTAAGGTAAAATCACAATTAAATTATGACGTCAATATTGAAAGCCTGTGATCTTCAGGATCTAAGATATTGCGAATAAGGGGAATCTCAAGTTTCTGAAACTGAAGCCACATCTCATGATCTACCTGTTTTGAGTCACCAGAAGGGTGGTAACTTGTGTTAATAAAAGGCAAAAGCCAAATTTTGGACTTTCTCCATCCGTGCAAGTAATACAGTAGTTCTGCTGTGGGTACTGTCCATGGTTCTAATGGAAGTGCTTCCCTTCACAAAGCTCTGAGCCATTTCTGTTATCAGATTTAATAAGTTATTTCATTATTAATTTAATGCAATTGTATATATCGTATTGTTTTCATCCCATTTTGTATCATCTTGTATATTTTTTGTACACACTGCCTATATTTCTGGATTAAGTATAAAATGTAATAGTTATGTTTTTTTGCTCTGCAATCTGCACCCCTGAAAGATATACACTACCTGTAACGGGTGTCTAATCGGCCTGTAAAATGATTGGTGGTGGCAGCTTATAATCCTTCTTTTGTTATTGCGGATTTGGCAGTGACCGGACTGAGGTATATACCTATTCCATAGGAATTGGAGGTGTATACACCATACACTCACTGTTAGTTCTCGAATTGCTGGTCTAGCAGTGGAAGCAGCTGCGGCCTCCTCCGTTAGCCGTCGGTCATTTGTGTAATTGCCCCGATGATAAAGGGCAGCAGAGGACCGTTCGTGACAAAAAGGTAACAGCGGATGGATCTACGTGACCCCCTGCTGTGATCTTTGACAAATTGGTGGCAGCAGTAGGATTTTACAAAGCATTCGTGATCTGGTTTGAGAAATCATCCCTGTCACTGAAAACTTTCCCAGTTCTTCAGAGAATTCTGTGTAGAGTTTTGAGGATCAGACTCAGTGATTTCATTTTTTTTTTTTTACCAGGGACAATACTGTACGTGCAGCAGTTACACCTCTCCCCATTCTGTTTTTCTGTTCTATCTTTTGGGGAGGCCTGGTACAAACACTGGGCCAAGGATGTTTGTACTGCCATTTGTATGATGAGTAGTGCAAACTGTAGGAAAACAAGGAGCGGAAATAGGGTCTTATCCCACATTATACAATGTGCAATTTTGATCAAAAACTTCTCACCTGATGTAGAGACAAGGCTTGTATGCCAGCTGCCGCAAATACAGGGGTCAGCTAGCGACCTAATTAAAGCGATTATCAAGGAAGATAGTGGATTATATCCGCGCTGCCAGACAATTCAGAATGCAAAATATGGTTAAAGGATGATGGTGGTTTATTCTATGCGTTTCTAAGTCATCATGATTTCTTCTTCAGAAAATACCACAAAGACACTCACAGAATCATCCAGGTGTTCACTGGCAGACTTTAGATGGGCCTGCACATGTGCCTTCTTGAGCAGGGGGACCTTGCGGGCACTGCAGGATTTCAATCCTTTACTGCGTAATGTGTTACCAATGGTTTTCTTGGTGACTGTGGTCCCAGCTGCCTTGAGATAATTAACAAGTTCCCTCTGTGTAGTTTTAGGCTGATCTCTCACCTTCCTCATGATGAAGGATACCCCACAAGGTGAGATTTTGCATGGTGCCCCAGATCGATGTCGATTGACAGTCATTTTGTATTTCTTCCATTTTCTTACTATTGCACCAGCAGTTGTCTCCTTCTCACTCCTTCTCATGGTTTTGTAGCCCATTTCAGCTTTGTGCAGGTCTATGATCTTGTCCCTATAAACATAAGGATGAATGACCTCGGGGAGATCAAAACATCCAACACCGCGGAGACACCATCATGTGTTTCTCAACACAGTGACCCAGAACACTGCCCCCATCCCTAAAGGGAAATATGCAAATGCATGTAGAAAAGCCGTGGAGACACCATCACGTGTTTCTCAACGCAAGCAATGAATAGCCAGGTCTTTCACTGGGAAGGAACAACCACGGGAAGGGCAGCATCCAATAAAGGAAAACCACCTATGCCAAAACATGGTATCCATCCACAGACAGCTGTTTTGGGGTATTTGCCCCTCATCAGTGTGGAGTAGGAAACTGGCTATTAGGAGCAGTGCCTAGTGAAAAGACTATAACGCATTGCTTGCGTTGAGAAACACGTAATGGTGTCTCTGCGGCTTTTCTACATGCATTTGCATATTTCCCTTTAGGGATGGGGCAGTGTTCTGGATCACTGCGTTGAGAAACACATGATGGTGTCTCCGCGGTGTTGGATGTTTTGATCTCCCCGAGGTCATTCATCCTTATGTTTATAGTCTTTTCACTAGGCACTGCTCCTAATAGCCAGTTTCCTACTCCACACTGATGAGGGGCAAATACCCCAAAACAGCTGTCTGTGGATGGATACCATGTTTTGGCATAGGTGGTTTTCCTTTATTGGATGCTGCCCTTCCCATGGTTGTTCCTTCCCGATGAAAGACCTGGCTATTCATTGCTTGCGTTGAGAAACACGTGATGGTGTCTCCGCGGCTTTTCTACATGCATATGATCTTGTCCCTGACATCCTTAGAAAGCTATTTAGTCCTACCCATGTTGAAGAGGTTGGAGTCTGACTGATTAATTGAGTCTGTAAACAAGAGTCTTTTTATAAAAGGGACTATGTAAGACAGCTGTCTTTAACGCAGGTAACGAGTTGATTAGGAGCGTCTAACTGGTCTGTAGGAGCCAGAACTCTTAATGGTTGGTAGGGGATCAAATACTTATTTCTCACTGCAAAATGCAAATAAATTTATATAATTTATACAATGTGATTTTCTGGATTTTATTTTTGATATTCTTGCTCTTAATGTTAAAATTAACCTACCCTTAAAATTACAGTTAGGTCCATATATATTTGGACAGATACAACATTTTCTCATTTTGTTTATAGACATTACCACAATTTAATTTTAAACAAAACAATTCAGATGCAGTTGAAGTTCAGACTTTTAGCTTTCATTTGAGGGTATCCATATTAAAATTGGATGAAGAGTTTAGGAGTTTCAGCTCCTTAACCTGTGCCACCCTGTTTTTTAAAGGGACCAAAAGTAATTGGACAATTGACTCCAAGGCTATTTCATGGACAGGTGTGGGCAATCCCTTCATTATGTCATTCTCAACTAAGCAGATAAAAGGCCTGGAGTTGATTTGAGGTGTGGTGCTTGCATTTGGAAGGTTTTCCTATGAAGTAAACATGCGGTCAAAAGTGCTCTCCATGAAGGTGAAACAAGCCATTCTTAAGCTGTGAAAACAGAGAAAAAACCCATCCGAGAAATTGCTACAATATTAGGAGTGGCAAAATCTACAGTTTGGTACATCCTGAGAAAGAAAGAAAGCACTGGTGAACTCATCAATGCAAAAAGACCTGGGCGCCCACGGAAGACAACAGTTGTGGGTGATCGCAGAATAATCTCCATGGTGAAGAGAAATCCCTTCACAACAGCCAACCAAGTGACCAACACTCTCCAGGAGGTCGGCGTATCAATATCCAAATCTATCATAAAGAGAAGACTGCATGAAAGTAAATACAGAGGGTTCACTGCACGGTGCAAGCCACTCATAAGTGTCAAGAATAAAAAGGCTAGACTGGACTTTGCTAAAAAACATCTAAAAAAGCCAGCACAGTTCTGGAAGAACATTCTTTGGACAGATGAAACCAAGATCAACCTCTACCAGAATGATGGAAAGAGAAAAGTATGGCGAAGGCTTGGTACAGCTCATGATCCAAAGCATACCACATCATCTGTAAAACACGGCGGAGGCAGTGTGATGGCTTGGGCATGCATGGCTGCCAGTGGCACTGGGTCACTAGTGTTTATTGATGATGTGACACAGGACAGAAACAGCTGAATGAATTCTGAGGTATTCAGAGCCATACTGTGTGCTCAGATCCAGCCAAATGCAGCAAAACTGATTGGTCATCGTTTCATACTACAGATGGACAATGACCCAAAACATAAAGCCAAAGCAACCCAGGAGTTAATTAAAGCAAAGAAGTGGAATATTCTTGAATGGCCAAGTCAGTCACCTGATCTCAACCCAATTGAGCATGCATTTCACTTGTTAAAGACTAAACTTCAGACAGAAAGGCCCACAAACAAACAGCAACTGAAAACCACCGCAGTGAAGGCCTGGCAGAGCATCAAAAAGGAGGAAACACAGCGTCTGGTGATGTCCATGAGTTCAAGACTTCAGGCAGTCATTGCCAACAAAGGGTTTTCAACCAAGTACTAGAAATGAACATTTTATTTAAAATTATTGAATCTGTCCAATTACTTTTGGTCCCTTTAAAAACAGGGTGGCACATGTTAAGGAGCTGAAACTCCTAAACCCTTCATCCAATTTTAATGTGGATACCCTCAAATGAAAGCTGAAAGTCTGAACTTCAACTGCATCTGAATTGTTTCGTTTAAAATTCATTGTGGTAATGTCTATAACCAAAATGAGAAAAATTTTGTCTCTGTCCAAATATATATGGACCTAACTGTATAGACTGTTCATGTCTTTGTCGGTGGGCAAACTTACAAAATCAGCAAGGGATCAAATACTTATTTCCCCCATTGTACATATGTGACATCCATGTGTCCATGCGCTGTCCGTGTGTCCATATTTCACATCCGTGTGCCGTCTGTATGTCTGTGTGAAAGCAGTATAGTTTGTGCTGATCCCAGGCGCCGGCTACTGAAGGCAGCTTTCATCATTGTCTCCTGGCTGTGCTGAGATTTGACTGCCCCCTGTAAACAACAGAAAATAATAAACAAAAAAATACTCACCTTATACCTAATCCAATGATGCCCATGTCCCCTGTAAAAAAACAAAAATAATAAGCAACCATATCCCTCACCTTTCCGAAGTGCAGATAAGCCATAATGTCCCATGCCATAATCCATGTCAGCGATATGTGGGTTATATCCTGAACCGTGGCATGATGCAACCGTCTAGGCTGTAAACCATGGGAGAATGAGGTGCTTAGAGCGCAGCTACAGTGACAAGCTGTGACTTCATAGAGGTCACCGCCGGTCATTAAAGCTGTGTTCCCACATTTCACTGTGAATGGCCTGGTGAACTACGGTGACCTCATTGGGTAACTCACAATGAAGTGTAGTAACGTAGCTTCAATTATCGGCGGTGACCTCTATAACATCACCGCTCATCACTGCAGCTGCACTCGCAGCATCTCATTCTCCCATGGTTTACAGCCTGGATGATCACATCATGCCACTATCCAGTTGTAATAATAATCTAATATATAAAGCTGAATGTGTGTGTGTGTGTATGTATGTATGTATGTATGTCCGGGATTGGCATCTGAACCGTAGCAGCTACAGCCACAAAATTTTGCACAGTCACACGTCTGGACCCCGAGAGCGTCATAGGCTATGTTGTGAGGTGAAATTTTAACCCCGCGCTTTCCAATTCACCAAACAATTTTGCCCCTATCTACATAATGGGGAAAAAGTGAAAGGAAAAGTGTTGGAGGCGTCGCAGCTACAGGCACAAAATTTTGCACAGTCACACGTCTGGACCCTGAGAGCGTCAAAGCTATATTGTGAGGTGAAATTTTAACCCCGCGCTTTCCAAGTCACCAAACAATTTTGCCCCTATCTACATAATGGGGAAAAAATGAAAGGAAAAGTGTTGGAGGCAAATTAACAGCTGCCAGATGTGAACAAGGGGGACTTAAAGAATGACAGCGATGGCACCAAAGAGTATATACTGTACAGTTGCTAAGGTGGGGCCCCAACATGGGATAATCACACCACCACGGGGATATGAACACACACACAAAATGCGCCACACACTACCACGTGCTCGAACACATATACCACCCTCAGTGCACATTTCACCACACATACACCAACCTCGCCACATAAAAGTAGAAACACAAAAGTCGCCGCTCAAAACTCGCCACGCGCAAAACTCTCCACATGCAAAACTCGCCACACGTGCAAAACTCGCCACACGCAAAACTTGCACACGCAGAAAAATTGCCACACGCAGAAAAATTGCCACATGCACAAAAGTTGCAACACATGCAAAAGTTGCCTCACACAAAACTTGCACATACTCAAAAGGCACCACACATAAAACTCGCCACGCGCAAAACTCGCCATGCGCAAAACTTGCTGCACACAACTTGCTACACTAACCTGTCACATGCAACTCGACACACAAAAAGTTGCTACACGCATGTCGCCACACAAAACTCATCTCACAAAAGTCCCTACATGCATGTCGCCACACGCAACTCAACACACACAACTTGACACACGAAACTCGCCCTAAAACACACACAAGTCTGGTATCCTTCAAAAATAAAAATCTGATTAATAAGCAGACAAACTACAAGAGCAACAAATGTACCATATAGGAATCCGGCAGCTGTCAGTCACATGACCAGTCTATTATGTGTATGTGTGAGCTAATATATACTGCCAGGGGGTGGGCTTACTGTTGGCTGGGGATTTATCAGGCTGCCATTTTAGCTTACAAATACTGAGGTAAAAATACTGACCAAATAACGTGTGAACGAGGGCTAATACAGGAGGAGATGGCATACAGCTATATACTATATACAGGAGATGACACACAGGTATATACTATTTACAGGGGAGATGACACACAGGTATATACTATATACAGGAGGAGATGACACACAGATATATACTATATACAGGAGAGATGACACACAGGTATATACTATATAGAGGAGGAGATGACATACAGGTACATACTACATACAGGAGGAGATGACATACAGGTATATACTATATACAGGAGGAGATGACACACAGGTATATACTATATACAGGAGCAGATTACCTACAGGTATATAGTATATACAGGAGGAGATGACACAGGTATATGCTATGTATAGGAGGAGATGACATACAGGTATATACTATATACAGGAGATGACACACAGATATATACTATATATAGGTGAGATGACACACAGGTATATACTATATACAGGAGATTACATACAGGTATATCTAATATATAAAGCTGAATGTGTGTATGTATGTATGTGTGTATGTCCGGGATTGGCATCTGTACCGTCGCAGCTACAGCCACAAAATTTTGCACAGTCACACGTCTGGACCCCGAGAGCGTCATAGGCTATGTTGTGAGGTGAAATTTTAACCCCGCGCGTTCCAATTCACCAAACAATTTTGCTCCTATCTACATAATGGGGAAAAAGTGAAGGGAAAAGTGTTGGAGGAAAATTGACAGCTGCCAGATGTGAACAATGAGGACTTAAAGAATGAGAGCGATGGCGACAAAGAGTATATACCGTACAGTTGCTAAGGTGGGGCCCCGACATGGGATACTCACCACACACGGGGATATGAACACAAACACAAAATGCGCCACACACTACCACGTGCTTGAACACATATACCACCCTCAGCACACATTTCACCACACACACACACCAACCTCGCCACATAAAAGTCGAAACACAAAAGTCACCACTCAAAACTCGCTACATGCAAAACTCGCCATATGCAAAACTAGGCTCACGCAAAACTCGCCACACGTGCAAAACTCACCTCATGGAAAACTCACCTCATGCAAAACTTGCACACACAGAAAAATTGCCACATGTACAAAAGTTGCACCACATGCAAAAGTTGCCTCACACAAAACTTGCACATACTCAAAATGCACCACACATAAAACTCGCCACGCGCAAAACTCGCCATGCACAAATCTTGCTGCACACAACTTGCTACACTAACCTGTCACATGCAACTCAACACACAAAATGTTGCTACACGCATGTCGCCACACAAAACTCATCTCACAAAAGTCGCTACATGCATGTCGCCACACGCAACTCAACACACACAACTTGACACATAAAACTCGCCCTAAAACACACACAAGTCTGGTATTGTCCTTCAAAAATAAAAATCTGATTAATAAGCAAACTACAAGAGCAACAAATGTACCATATAGGAAATACGGCAGCTGTCAGTCACATGACCTGTCTATTATGTGTATGTGTGAGCTAATATATACTGCCAGGGGGGAGGGCTTCCTGTTGGCTGGGGATTTATCAGGCTGCCAATAGCAACCAATCACAGCTCAGCTTCTATTTTGCTACAGTTAATTAACCTGAGCTCTGATTGGTTAATATAGGCAACAAAGACATTCTCAGTATAACAAAGCTAATATATGTTGTGAAATGCTTCTATTTGCTTAGTTTTTGCCTTTTAATAATTACATTTCTATCTATTTGTTTTGTGGTTTTTGTGTGCAGAATAAATTTTTGTTAACACATTCTATTTTGCTAACAGCAGTCATTAACCCGGGCGAAGCCGGGTAGTACAGCTAGTTATTTTATATAGCGCCAACATATTTTGCAGCACATTACAATTAAGCGGGCACATGTACAGACAATAAATTCAATACAAGGTAAGACAGTTTAAACATTTACATTAGGAGTGAGGGCCCTGCTCGCAAGCTTACAATCTACCACATATCGCAGACATGAATTACGGCATGGGACAGTATGACTTATCTGCACTTCGGACAGGTGAGGGATGTGGTTGTTTATTATTTTTGTTTTTTACAGGGGACATGGGCATCAGTGGATTAGGCTTAAGGTGAGTATAATGGGGGGGTTTTATTTTTAAATAAATGTGTAAAACAGGGTGTTTTCTATTATTTCAAAGAAAGGACTTTATTCTTGCTGTGTGTTTGTTTCGATACTAACTATGGCGTTAGTAATGGGGGTGTCTTAGACACCTCTCCATTACTAACCCCTGGGCTTGATGTCACCTGACAATACAAAGGTGACATCAACCCCAACTTTATCACCCTATTTGCCACCGCCACAGGACAAGTTGGAAAAGTGAGGCTAAGCGCCAGATTTGGCACATATTATGGATGCGCCATTTCTGGCACTGAGGGCTGATGTTGGTAGCCTGGGGACAATATCTCTCACCCCTTCCCAGGCTAATAATGTCAAACCATAATTGTCTGTTTAGCTTTTGCTTGTTTGAATTTATAGGAGAACCCTACATCTTTTTTTGGGGGGGTCCCCCATAAATACACCAGGAAAGCCTAAGCAAACAGCTGTGAGCTATTATTAATAGCCTGGGAACCTTATGGGATATTGTCCCTTGTCCCAGATTATTAACATCTGCCCCCAGCCGTGGTTATGGAAATTGCGCGGGAGCAGTTTTTTTTTATTTCATTCTTTATTTTATACAGGAGGGACACAGCAGGTGCTGAATACAACTCCCATCATTGTCTCCTGGGTGCCTTGACCTCAGCACAATCAGCAAAAATGATGAGAGCTGCCTTCAGCAGCCAGGCAGCACCAGGGAACAGCACGAACTGTACTGCTTGTTCCCAGGTACTGGTATGTGTCACGCTGATGACACACTGATGTCATCCGTGTGTCATCAGTGTCCAGCATGCATTTTGTCTGTGTTTCACAAAAAACTGACATGTCTACCGGTTTTTAACAAGACACATGGTCCGTGTGAAAAACCTGACATGTGCGCACAACCAGTGAATACAATGGGTGTGTGTATGTCCGTATTTGCGGTCCTTAAAAACGGACCACATACTGATATAAAAAACAGACGTGTGAAGAAGGCCTGATAACAGCCAGTTTAGCAATATAGGTCGTATTCATACTTTTGGCTTGCAAAGGGTTACGTATGAACCATTTTGGCTTATTTTGCTGTTGTGACTTTAAACATCTTGTCATAGTCCCTGGAGAAGCTGCAGCTATATGCGGTATCAGGTGAGGAGAGGGGAGCTGATGAAATACTTAATGAGGGTGTTTGTCACCTTGGCAAGGACTCCAACCAGAAATGCAGGGTGATGAGCAGAAGTCAGATGTGTCAAGTACAGCGCAATACGTTACCTGCAATCTGTGTGATTTATTGTTAGCTCCTATAACAGATCCGGCTTTGATGCATATTTGATAGGTTTGTACCATTGACACGTTCAATCCGTCATCCTTCCGTAAAGACACTTCTTCTGTTATCGTCACTTACAGCTACACATTTCATCTGCTGACAATCCTCTGCTGTCGTGAAGATACATGCAGAACTTCTTCAAAGATTTGCAGAATAAAATCAAATGGCCTTGCTCATCTACACTTCACATCCAGTACGCTTGGTCAAGGCAGGACTTCCACAGAAATGCTACACTCTTTTGATTAACGAGTTATTTTTAGGTAAAGTTTGTTCCAGTCAAGGCTCAACAGGTCACAGTGTATATGTGAATGTTGAGGTGCCAATTCATCAAGCATTCTATGCCAAAGAACTGGTGTTAAAAAGTTGCCCATTTTTTGCACAATACGTCAACTCCATCAACTTTGTGGGCAGAACTTAGCAGAACTCGGCATCCTGGAAACAAGTTAAAAGATTATTCTGAAAATATTAAGTTATGCCCCATTCATAAGATATAGGATATCTTACTAATACTGTGGGTCCAACCCTTGGAACCTCTGGCTATTCTGGCATCATGGATCTGGACCCAGGAATTGCCTCTGCAGAACCCCATCTGCTCTATTAATTGTCTATGGGATTAGAATTAGTAAAGTATTTGCTCAGTTTTCTCTAGTCGTCCCATACTGTAGATAATGAATGAAGCATAGGTTGAGTTACGTTGAAGACAGGGTTCTGCAAAGCCTGAACCCCAGGATTCAGAGCCTCAATCTTGGAATAGCTGGAGGATCCAGCATTTGGGTCTTCCTCAGCGGTGTACATAGAAATCATGAAGCTCCATAGCAGATGACCTAATTGGGCCCCCCACCCATAAAAAGGAAATGTATATATTTGGCGGGGTCACAGAAGAACATATCTCACAACTTTGCAGCCCTCACATAGCAATTCTGCTAATTTTGAAGCCCATTAGTGTTTCCCTGCACTAAAATACCCCTTTGATGCCCCCACAGTGACCCCAACTGGTGGACGCAGAAAGAAAAGGGCTCTTGTGCAAGAACAATATATGGGCACTTTGCAGCACAAGAGCTCCTAAAAATGCAAAATAACATCTGCTTTGGAGGTATGAATGGGTCCCCTTAACTCTTGGGCCCCTGTGCATCCGCACAGGTTCCACCAATGATATGTCTGCCCCTGTGGTCCCCCACAGTACCTAACACACAGGACGATGGCCCCAAAACAGTCCTCCCACACAGTATGAGCCTTCCACAGTCCTTGACTCAATAAGACGGCCCCACATACAGCCCTCCATACATTATTATGACCTTCCATCTCTCCATACAGTATGCTGGACCCCACACAACTCTCCCCACTGGGCCTCCAAACAGTATAATTGGCCTCCCACATAGCCTTCCTAAAACTATAATGGCCACCTTACATAGTACTCACAATAGTATAATGACCAAATTTAGCCCTCAAAAAAGTATAAGCACCCCCACATATTCCCCAAACAATATAGTTGGCCCTTACTTAACCAAACATGTAGTATAATGGCCCCACAAACCCCTCCAAACAATATAATGGCCCCTTACATGGCCCACACAATAGTATAATCATCCCTCATATAGCCCTAAATAATATGATGGCCCCCACTTAGCCCTCAAAACAGTATAATGGCCCCCACATAACCCCCACACAGTATAATGGCCCCCACATAGCCCTCCAAACAATATAATAGTTCCTCATATAGCCCTCAAAATAGTATGATAACCCCTATATGGTCCTTCAAGCAGTATAATGGCCCCCTAAAACCCTCCAAACAGTATAATAGCCCTCAAAATAGTATAATGGCCTCACACATAGTCCTCCAAGCAGTATAATGCCCCCACATAGCCATCCAAACAGTATAATTGGCCCCACAATGTACTCATTGATTTAAAAAACAAATTAATTCTTATCTCTCCCTAGACCTCAGTCTCTGCAGAGTGTGGTCTAAGGGTACCGTCTCACATAACGATTTACCAACGATCACGACCAGCGATACGACCTGGCCGTGATCGTTGGTAAGTGGTTGTGTGGTCGCTGGGGAGCTGTCACACAGACCGCTCTCCAGCGACCAACGATGCCGAGGTTCGCTGGTAACCAGGGTAAACATCGGGTTACTAAGCGCAGGGCCGCGCTTAGTAACCCGATGTTTACCGTGGTTACCAGCGTAAAAGTAAAAAAAAACAAACCGTACATACTCACCATCTGAAGTGCGTCAGGTCCCTTGCCGTCCGCTTCCCGCTCTGACTGAGATCCGGCCGTACAGGGAGAGCAGAGTGCAGCGGTGACGTCACCGCTGTGATCTGCTCTTACTTTCCGGCCGGCAGACAGTCAGAGCGGGAAGCAGACGGCAAGGGACCTGACGGACATCAGATGGTGAGTATGTACGGTTTGTTTTTTTTTACTTTTACGCTGGTAACCACGGTAAACATCGGGTTACTAAGCGCGGCCCTGCGCTTAGTAACCCGATGTTTACCCTGGTTACAAGCAAACGCATCGCTGGATCGCTGTCACACACAACGATCCAGCGATGACAGCGGGAGATCCAGCGATGAAAGAAAGTTCCAAACGATCTGCTACGACGTACGATTCTCAGCAGGGTCCCTGATCGCTGCTGCGTGTCAGACACTGCGAGATCGTAACTATATCGCTAGAACATCACGAATCGTGCCGTCGCAGCGATAAAAATGCCACTGTGTGACGGTACCCTAAAATTCTGCATTGTGGGTGCGATGATGTTACTTCATCATGCTGAGATGTCAGATGCACAGGTAAAATGATGGAAGAGAGAGCTGACTGTTCTCTCTTCCATCATGCTGCGCTCTGTGTGACCTGGAAGTGACTTTGCCAAGGTATAACATATGCTCTATGTGTGAGCCGAAGTCTATTTTACAGTCAAAGCCTATGGAGCCACTTTCTTATGCTGCATAGGCGTTGACTGTAAAAGAGACTTCTGGCTCACACATAGAGCATGGAGTGATCCAGATATTCTCAATCGTGGCAACGTCAGTCAGAAGAGCAGAAGACCGGCGCCGGACACCGGAGAGAGCCACAATAGTTAAGTATATTCACACACTGACACTACATCATATGCACATACACACATTTCATCAATGGAAAAGTTAGTGGGAGAGCTTCTTTAAAATCTACCAGACTAGGGGGCGTGGTTTGCCAAGGGACATGGGAACACAAAACCCATTACTTGAATAAAAATTAAGACACAAACACAATTCGTTGGAATATAATGGCCGAGGTGTTTATTTAGGGTTACTAAAAATATAACACTTTAATTTAAATAAATAAATAAATAAATAAATAAATAACCAATTACGAATAAAGTATAAACCATACCAACCAAATCCACCCAGACACCTGGGCGATTTTCCCTCGAAATAAACACCACGACAGGGGAGAAAAAAAACAGGGAGGGAGGGTGGGATCTTCTTTCTTCTTTGATAACTGACAGGACTGAGGTACCTCAGGGCTATAAATAGCACACTCTTCCCAGTCTTTTTTAAACCAGCCAATCACCTTCCTGGTAAACGGCGCCAAAAACAACTGGATAAAACCAGTATCCACAGCTCGTGAAACTTCACAGCTTAACCAAGGGTTGTTTTTAACCCTAAAAACCACAGTTAAAATTCACCCTTCTCTTTTTTTTTTTTTTTTATTAGAACAAAAACCACCACCGTTTAAATAAAAACTCAATAGTCAGGGTCCGTGTTCCCATGAGACCCCCTCTACATAGGATTCGGGGGAGGGCTACCAGGAGTGGACACGTTTTTGTGGGGCTCCTGTTAATCCCTTATTTGCTACGGAATAAGCTTACTTTAACTTGGACTATTCAACTTCTCAACATATGAGAACATGCCAGGATCAAGAGGGGAGAGGAAAATCGCTGGCACACCTACGAAATCTCCCTCATTTGGGCAGAAAAGTACCCGGGAGAAAAACAATGGCGGCAGCAAGCTTCCCTCTGGTGGGGAAAGAAGTAGTCCCGTGAGTCAGAGCAGTGGAGCTGCCGGCTGAAAACCAGCGGTCCTGCAGCCCCAAAGTACGCAGAAGACCACCCAGACAGCTGCATGGAGGACCCCTGCCCCTGCATCAACCATGACACAGACTGCAGGTACAACGGTGGGAGGCAGAGGGACCGCGGAGATCCACGATGCAGCGACGCGGCGGAGGGATACCCTAAACAGCACGGAGGTGCCTGCTACGAGAATCCCGGCGCCTGTCAAGTCAGCGATGCCGGGCGGTGAAGACAGGAGGGGGCGCCGAGGGTCCATATCAGCAGCGCAAGCCACCGCGCCGCCGTGGGAGCCGAGAGCGGAGACACAGGCAGCGCGACAGACCAGCCGCGGAGTGATCCCCCCGACGCAGCGCGGCACACTGAGGTACGATGCGAAGGAGTTCGTACCCGGAAGTGAGTGGAGCAGGAGACGCCAGACGCCGGGAGCCGCGGCAGGAGGGAGAGAAGCCGCAGAGCAGCGGCGGGACTCGCCCGCTGCATTAAACTATGATGGAGAGCACTTTGGGAGCCGATCGCCCCCCAGAGCAAGGGGGGGAGGCTGCTCCCTAATAAAAAGAGCAGCAATAAAAACGATAATAAGCAATTTAATCCAAAATGGGACAGGTCCATTAGGGATGGGGCAAAATCGTATCTCCAACAGGGGCTCAGCCACAGACATAGCTCCCTTTCACCCCCATTGTTAAGTAATGATGAGGAGGAGGCAATAACACTGGAGCTAGGGATCCAAATGAACACCACCAATGGTTGTCTACCCTCAATAAGCAATTCTAACTTGTGTGAAAGTGAATCCCCTACATTTAGAGAAATAGCTGAACATGCTGCTTTGTTGCCCCGGTCACTTATTAAATCTATTGCCACAAGGCTTGAAGAGAAACTCAAAGAACAGCCTAATATTGATAACCCTTATTTGACCCTTGACCTTTCTATGACATCATTGGAAGAGAAAGGTGCACACTCAGACAATCACACAGATTCTTCAGTTTCCTCTGACCACGACTATAAAGGTCCTATTGACGACTGTGACAATGAGGGTCTAACAGATCTAGATCGGTACTCAGAGGAGTCCAGTGATGTTGAGGATTTAAGTGGCTCAGATGACATGTCAAAAACCTCAGATATGAGTGACATGGAGCAGGAGCAGCCTTGCAATGAGGCCTCTAATTACTCCCCGATTGATAAAATTATAGCCTCTGACGAGTATCCCTCAGTGAAATTCATGGTCAACTTATGTAAGGCTCTTCTAACATCTATGGAGCTAAAGGGAACCAGATCATCTGAAAAAAATTTCAAAAATCTATTTAAAATTAGCGATGCCCCATTCTCTAAAGCTAACATGACCTCTGACAAATCTCCCAACACCCCAAATAAGTCCTACTCTCCAAGTAAACATCACGAGTTGGCGTCTCTTAATAATATAGGGGGTAAGCCTGTGCATCCAGATCCCCTGGTCAATTTAAAGAACGATATGGACTCTTTCAAGACCAAACTAACAGACTTTGAAAATTACAAAAGAAAAAACAATTTGAAAGTCCGTGGTATCCCGGAATCGGTGGGGAAATATCAGCTGGGAAATTACATCTCCTCAATGATATCTTACATGCTCCCTGAAACAAAAGGGAAAAACATAATTGTGAAAGCATTTAGGATAAGGAGACCACCTTTTCTCCCGCCTAATACTGCCGCGGACGTCATCGTCTCACTCTACCCTAACTGGCTAAGAGACTCTTTGCTTGTTGCCGCAAGGGAACCAAAGTTTCTCTCGTCTCCTTATGGACACTTGACCTTATACAGGGATCTGTGTAAGGATACCATGCAAAAAAGGAAAATGTTGCAGTTCGCCACTAATAGACTGCAACAGGCTGGACTACAATATAACTGGCACCAGTTCTCTAGTCTAAGATTTTTCTTCGAGGCAAAATGGCGCACTTTTACTTCTCCAGCAGAGGCGGTGGACTTTCTAAATCGTGCGGGTATAGGTCCTCCAGGATCTTCTTCTGACCCTACTTCCAAACCCAAACTTAACTCTTGAATGTTTCTCTTCTCCTCTTTGTATAGTCCTAGTCACAACATGTGATTGAACCGAACTTGCCCAATAAGTCCGTGGACCATTAATGATGGTCCTGCCTTGACAGGCTGTCATTTTCTTCCCGTCAGTTACGTAAATTTTGGTTACTAAATTTTCACAGGGTTTTCTTTTTTACGTGATGCTACCTATTTTAATATGCAGTATTATATATAACTTCAGCTGCTGGCCTAAACCAATTTAGTTAACTCATAGCCTACTGCATCTTCAAAGTTAATACAATCGTCCGTTATTATATAGTATAAGAAAGCTACATATATCATCATTCTTGTCTATACATATTCCACTTAACCCAATCTTAAGTATTACTTTTATGTTACTTCTACCATGTTAAATTCTACTGAACTAAGTGACTGCTTGTCTCCCCTATTGTATAGGGGTCTTTCCCTATTCTCGTATCCCTTCCCTTCCTTCCTTCCCTCCCTCGCTTACCCTTCCCGGTTAAAAAATAAAATTCAATAAAATTTCCTGGAAAAAAAAAAATCTACCAGACTAACCTCGAAAGGAGACTAGACAGACAGGCGGGTCCCCGGTGGCTTCTTCCCATCTGCTTCCCTGTAGTGACAGGTCTCTCCAGGTAGTCGTATAGTCTGAGACCTAGAGACCTATCAGTGATTGGCAGTGGGAGTGGAGAAACTGCTTGGGACTTACCTGTCCGACTAGTAGTCACTAAATAAATAAATAATGATTAAAAAAAAGACGTGGGATCCTCCAATTTTTGATAAACAGCCAAGGTAAAACAGAGAGATGGGGCTCATATTATCAGGCTGGAAAGGTCCACGGTTATTTTGCTCTTCCCAGTTTAAAAATACAAGCCCCCAGCTGTGGCAGAATTGATGCATCATAGGTGCTGGGTAGTGATGACAACTCTCATCAGAGCCGCTGGCTCTAGCTGAGCGCAGCGTTGAGTCAATAGCTCTGATGAGAGTTGTCACTACCCAGCGTCTGTGAATAGCAGTCACTTTACTGCTATTCACAGATGCCAGAGACATTGGGAACGTGGACTACGGCAGAAGAGCTTCGTGAGAACATTTTTCATAAAATGTTGAAAGGGGTATACAGTAGTGTGATGGAGTCTTTATTCAAATAAAGTATTTTTTCTGTGTTTTTTTTTGGGGGGGATGCCTCTCCATTACTAACACCCGAGCTTGTTGCCAGCTGACATTACATAACTGACATCAACCCCCCAAAATATTATCCTAATTGTCACGGCACCAGGACCATCGGAAAGAGTTGGGCAAAGGGCCAGAATGGGCGCATCTAATGGATGCGCTAATTTAAGGGTGGCTGTGAGCTCATATTTTTATGCTGGGAAGGGAACAATATCCACGGACAGCCCCCCAACTGTCTGCTTTACCTTGGCTGGTTATCAAAATTAGGGGGTACCCCAGGTCAATTTTTTTAGTATTTAATACATTTAATAATGTTGAAAACACCCTTTAGGGCAAGGCACTAAAGGGAATATCTTTATAATACATTAATATTAATACATTAATCTAAGCTCCCCATCCTATAAAAACTCTCTCTGAACTTCTTCCAGAGGACAGTGTGCGGAGTATCGCGTCACTGGGTCTTCTATAAGAGCCCATGACATGATGTGGCCGCCCAATCACAGTAATGCCAGTAGCCAACATGGCTATGGCATTACCCTGTTTGGCAGCCAATCCCTGCACCTTTATTGGCTGTCTAACAGTCGCAAAATATGACCGGGGAATCGAGCATGGTGATCAAGTGATGAGTGTGCCTGTGCACCCCGATACTCAGTCGAGTATTGAGCAATGCATTTTGCAATTTTGTTCAATAATGTCAAAATGCAAATTTCAAGGAAAAGATTTGGCTTATTATTTAATTAGATATTTACAAAACCACATATCAGGAGAGTTGGTTGGTCCTCTCACTCTCTCATAGTTTTTAAGTATAGTTTATTTTTTTATAATACTATCTCCATTCTTCAAACCCCATTACAAGTTCAATGCTTTATGGAGATTTCAGGTTTGGGGAGAGCCCAGTTCACCACCAAGTTACCACAGGTCTGCAGAAGAGGACAGCTCTGTGCACGTGTCTGCATGCATCCTGTTCAGAGTAAGGGTATGTTTCCATGGTCCGGAAGCTCTGCGCTTTTGACGCAGCAGATACCGCTCCGTTCAGCTCAAAGCGCCGCTCCCTGTTGTATGTGCGATGACTCCGCATGTGTTCAATGTGTTCACCCCAAAATTTGCCTATAAGCTAAGGCCACAGGCATCAGGCGCTGGGAAAGGTCAGAGAGGCCCGGCGCCTGCGCACTGCAGTACTTTGCTCAACAGGACAGACAAAGTACGCCTGGGCAGGAGCCGCAGCATGAAGACAAGAAGAGGATGTCACCATATGAAGATGGGAGGCGCTGGACCCGGACAACGACGCCTATCGGACCGGAACGCATCGGGACGCTCCTGGGTGAGTATAATCTAACTTGTTTTTCTTCTCTTTCAGGTAACATCGGGGGCTTATCTACAGCATTACTGAATGCTGCAGATAAGCCCCTGATACCGGTGGCCTTAGCTTATAGGTGAATTTTGGGGTGACAGAATCCCTTTAAGCTCTGACTCTCTGCTTCTACAATGCCTGGAGCTGTCCTCCTATGTTCTCTATTAGAGCAGAGTTGAATGGGGAAGCAGCGATCATGCATGCTCCAACTTTTCATTATTAAAAAATATATCAGAATGCTGTCTAAGTTACCTTGTCCCACTTTGGGACATGTTTTTGGAAATGAATTTTCCATTTGGAGAAATTAGCAATATTTTGCAAATTTGGCTCACAAATACCCTCATCATGGTACCCTTATCACTCCATATCTTCCCCTAGTAATGACCTAAATTGTGTAAGGGTACTGTCACACAGTGCCATTTTGATCGCTACGACGGCACGATTCGTGACGTCGCAGCGATCGCATGATTATCGCTCCAGCGTCGTAGACTGCGGTCACACGTTGCAATCACGGCGCTGGAGCGATGCCGAAGTTCCCGGGTAACCAGGGTAAACATCGGGTTACTAAGCGCAGGGCCGCGCTTAGTAACCCGATGTTTACCCTGGTTACCAGCGTAAACGTAAAAAAAACAAACAGTACATACTCACATTCCGATGTCTGTCCCCCGGCGTCTCAGCTTCTCTGCACTGTGTAAGCACAGCGGCCGGAAAGCAGAGCGGTGACGTCAGACGTCACCGCTGTGCTCGCTTTCCGGCTTGCCGGCGCTCACAGTGCAGAGAAGCTGAGACGCCGGAGGACAGACACTGGAATGTGAGTATGTACTGTTTGTTTTTTTTACGTTTACGCTGGTAACCACGGTAAACATCGGGTTACTAAGCGCGGCCCTGCGCTTAGTTACCCGATGTTTACCCTGGTTACAAGCGAACACATCGCTGGATCGCTGTCACACACAACGATCCAGCGATGTCAGCGGGTGATCAAGCGACGAAAGAAAGTTCCAAACGATCTGCTTTCTGTTAAAAGAAATCTCACATGGGAATCTTCATACCCCCAGGGTCTCTATTTCTGACATGTACTCAGATGTCCCTTCAGGCCAGGATTTGTGGAAAGCACACACAGGCCTAGGGTATTGAGGCTGATGAATAGGAGCGCTATGTACTCATTTAACACATCATTACTGTATTTTTAATTAAAAAAAAAAAAAGTCTGAGCAAAAAAGGACTGAATCAAACTATGTAGATGAGGTTTAAATAATTTTGCATTACTCATTAAAAAAAATTATCTAATATGACTGGGCTGAAGTTTGTCACAAAAGAGAACAATGATGAGAAGGAAACCTATGGCAAGAGAAAAATGGTTCCCATATTGATACTTCTCATCCATATAACAAAACAGTCTGTGCTTGATGATCCTTCAGCTCATTTCTTGCATAGCAAAGAGAACTTCAGGTCCTTGAACTGCCAGCTGTCCAAAGACTCGAGGAAGGAGTGGACATGCCATCATAGCTTCCAACCATCCCGGATGTCAGTAGGACCGTCCCGGATTTGAGGGGGTAGTCCTGTACTGCTGTCCTGAGAGGTCAGTGCTGTGTTCTGCCTTCTACTAACTCTACTGTGTAATGTCTTCATTGCTTAATAGCTCATCCTCCTCAGGGGATGGGGCCCACATCTATGCTCTGCACACAATTACAATTAATTAAACAATACTATTCTTCTCTTGTGATCTGCTCTCCCCGGGAATCGAACCAGCAACACGTATCACTGCCGACAGCAGCTAAACCTATGAACCAAAGCCTGCAAAAGCAAGTATGGAAGTGTGGTGCCCCAGGGTCCTGGTCGTCGCAGTGGTATTGTTTTCCTCTCAGGGAGAGTGATGCTATGTTTTTTAGGCAAAGAAGGATAACTGCATCCAGGTATCACAAACATGCAACACATTTCACACTCCAGACCACCAGGGGGAGCTTCTGCTCCTATTTATTAGGTCACTCCCCATATATATATATATATATATATAACTGGTAGTCTTTAGGGAGAGTTAGAACGTTCCAGACCAGAGTCTGAGGAGGCTGAAGGGTTAAAGGAGCTGTCCATGCCCTCAGAGCTGCAGCTCCCAGAAAGAGACATTGAAAGGCAGAATTGTATTGCAGCGAGTGTGAAGGAAGTCAAAGCAAAGGAGAGGATACCAGAAGGGGACCAGCCCTGCACAGGCTGCCTCCTTCTGAGGCGCAGAAGCCCGGTAGCCGGAACACGGAGGGAGTAAGGACCTTTATGCTTTGCTCCAGAGACCGGCAGGACAGCTAATTGCAAGTTACCTGTCTGCACCTACACCCAGGAGGCACAGTGGCACCCCTCAGAGGCCGGGGTGTGATAGAGTCCCTATAAACCACCTCAAGCCACCAGTCATACGGGTTTTTTCCTATCCTATATGGGGGACAGAGAGAGAGACACCACATCTGTGAGACCCTTATGTGAAGCCATAGGCAGTAAGGGACTACACCACTACAGCGCAAAGGAAGGCTATTGATTTCCACCTGGACAAGGGGACTCTGGACTTGCCTCCAAACCGGCCGGACTCTGCCTGCCCTGTGATCTGGTGCCCTGGACTGTGGATGCTGAAGTCTTCAGTAAAGGTAAAGAGACTGCAACCTTGTGTCCTCGCTCTTCTCTGCACCTCTCACCATCCACCATCTACACACCGGGAAGCCCTGGGGATACACTTCACCTGTGGGAAGGTATACCATCTAGCTGCTATAACATGACCCCAGCGGACCCCATAAAGCAGTGTCGGTAATCCTGACCGAATACCACAGGTGGCATTACGAACACAAACTTTATCCCTTTAAAGAACTTTCCCTTTTACAAAGACGTCCCAGGGCCACGGACCGGGTCAGCCACCGTGACATTCCCCTGTGAACCGCAGGACCCAGTACCGAGTACCTCACGGACCCATGGGGGCGATCCGGAAGAATTTTCTATACTTGATACTGCATTGCAGGTTCTGATCCCACAGGCAGATAGATTATACTGGTACATAGAAATACCTCTGTGAGGAGTATGTTGTGGTAGGAGTCATTCTCTTACAACTATAGATGCCATCAGACGGCGGTCTGATTTTTCCAGAATGTAAGACAGGAGAAGGTGGAGAAACATTTCTTTTTTCCATGTGCGACAAAAACTGATGCAACTCAGACCAAACACAGACCAAAATCTGATAAAACTCAGATGAAACTCTAACCGAAAACATTGCTGAAGATTGTTCAGTTTCTCTAGTACTTAAAAAAACTGATGTGTGAATGAGGCCTAACAGGGAATTGTAAATCTGGTGACTGTCACAACAGATCTCTTATATAGCAGGTGACAAAAAGTCTGTAAGTAGGATAGGGGCACTGAAACAGTGGCAGTACAGGGTCAAGCCCTAACAGAAGCCTGAGAAAGCAGAATGAAAAGCCAGAAGATGCCAATATAAAACAGCAGTGTATGTCTCTACCATCCTAAAGCTGATCCAGCAAGAGGTAATAAGGAGATAAACCAGGGCGATGAAGATGCATCAGAGGGACAAATGTAGTCTGACCGTATAATGATATGAAAACATCAGTGGCGTAAATTGAAGCTCGTGGTTCCTAATGCAAAAGCACCAAGGGGGCATCAGGTATTGCAAATCTTCCATAGTAATGGTCTTATCATATTGGCCAAAGGGACCCTTTGTCAGGTGCGATTACAACCCCTGCACCGATTGTAGTTACCATACGTGCCAGGCAGTGAATACTATTGGGGAAGGAAAATTATTGTTGTGCCAATACATGACTGCTACGCTTTGTTTCTGTTGAAACTGAAAAACCTCCTTGGTAGTTTCAATCAGTAAAGTGTTTTTTTAGCAATGAACTCTGATTATGACACCAAGTATTGCCTTCTTTCTCTCAGATTTTGCATTAGTCTTTGCCTGATGAAGAGACCTGAGTAGTCTCAAAAGCTTGCAATTTGTTACCATCTTTTCAGTTAGCCATTAAAAGGTATCAACCACTGAGGACTCTCACGACCAATTATTGTAGCAGCAACACACACATCATGTTCATCATCATCTGATAATGCGGCCTTCACACATCTGTAACTAATAAGCATTATACCTCTTAAACGACTATAACCGAAAAGTGGTATTTATTGCAATTCCACAAAATATGGCATAAATGATTGATAAATGCAGATCTTAGAAGTGACCAGAATCTATCATAATAATGGGGCACTGTCTTGTGCACCTGAGAATAGAAAGGTGGCCATAGAGGCTTAGCTCCGTTCCATTCACCTCTCTGGGAGTTCAAAAAAGTTACACAGAAATAAATTTAGAGAGACTGCTGTAGCAGCTATATGTCTTGTAAAAATATGACAAGGCTTTTGGATATGGGACGAACCCCCACTCCACTTAAAAACAACCATAACTACAGTAAACCTAGACACTGGAATAAAAACACAAAACACATTTTGGTTGTCAAAATGGCCACAGCTTTATTTAAATCACAGGACTAAAGCAATGACAGTAGGAGTCAGGTGAAGAGCTAGTACATTGGGATTCACAAGTAATGTGATATCCCCAGCTGTCTGACATACAGCACCAGGACAGACAGCCATAAAGGGGTGGCAAACACTGGGGGGCCATTCAACCAGAGCCAGTAAACTTTCAGGGCACCAATGACCCCATTATCCTCACTCCTGTGCTTAATCACTGTTACCACCCCTGATTAACGTTACCATTACAACTTCCTTGAGGCTGGACACCAAAGTCAAGCCTGTTCACCACCATGAAGTTTTACAAACTGTTTTAGGCCTCTTTCACATGTCATTATGAACCCCATTTGCCACCACTACAGGGAAAATGGGAACATCCGGGCAAAGCGCTAGAATTGGCACATCTAGTAGATGTGCCTTCTCTGGGCGCCTGTAGGATGGTATTTTTAGGCTAGGGGTGGTAATATCCATGGCCCCTTACCAGCCTGAGAATACCAGCACCCAGCTGTCAGCTTCAGCAAGGCCGGTATTCAAAAATGGGAGGGACCCAACACCATTTTTTTTAATGATTTATATAAATTAATTAAAAAAACATCGTGGGGACCCCTCTATTCTAGATAAGCTGTTAGTTTTGCCTGGCTGGTTACAGAAAATACAGGGGAACCCATGTCAGATTTTGTATTTATTTATTTAATAAATTAATACTCCCATCAGCCGCTCCTGCTGTCACTGTTATTAGCAGCAGCAGATGTAGGCTGATGGGAGTATATTCCCATCAGCTATCGCCTGCTGTCATTGTTATCACTTGAATACAACTCTCGTCATTCTCCCCTGCTTGCGCTGATCACAGGCAGAGCAGGGGAGAATGATGAGAGTGTCTTTAGCACCCAGCGCCGGGGAACAGCACTAACTGTTCCGATGCTTTCGTGGCGTTGGTGTGTGTGATACTGATACGGCACACAGCTGCCACACGTTTTACACACACGGACACACGGACATGGATTTCTCTGTTACCGATTTTTCAAAAATATCAGGACATGTGAAACCGGCCTTAGTCCACCTTAACTTGCCTACAACTTCCACCTAACTCCTAAACCACACTAAAGAGGCCATTTAACATCTTAAATGGACTCCACCGCCATCAACCATGCATAATAAAGCCATCAGCCATTCCTACATGCTATGGAAAACTGTGCATACAGGTAATAAAATTACAGAGCTATAACAGGTTCATTTACATAGATTTCAGCGCTAAGATCTCATCTCTCAAGATCTTGGTCCCGAGATCACAATCTGCGTATGCGGCGCCCCTGGCAGCGTCCATATTCCCGGAGACCACCGCACAAGGAACCTTGGAAGTGCTGGGGCTCTGGACTGTCGCAAAATGTCAGGCAGCGCCGGACACCCACGCAGCACCACTGGGCACCTGAGACACCCACAGCACCGGCCAGCAACCGCTGGGCACTCGGAGACACCAGGCAGCAGCATAATACCACTGCAGCAGCACAAGTCCCCCGCAGCAGCGCGCCGCACATCGGAGTCTCCCCTCATCCCTGCCTGCGGCCTGCAGCATCACCCCACTCCTGTCTCCTCCAGCAGCGACCCTGGGACCCCGCTTCACCACAGCCACCACCCCCAGTAAGCAATAAGATGCAATGATTAGCACCACCATTTTATTAAAAAATATTTTTTTGTTATTTTTCTCCTCAAAATTTGGGGTGCGTCTTATAATCCAGAGCATTTTATAATCCGAAAAATACAGTATGTTGGAAAGCGCAAATGGTGTAAGACATGTCCGCTGCTCCTGTCAGCACCACTAAGCATACACAGATGTTAATTTTACCACACTCCCGATGCGATAGCATCGGGCCTATTTCTAGATATAATAATGATTCCCACTTGGGAATAAAACAACCAGACTGCGATGCTTCCAAGATACAGTAGGATACAGAGCCGAACTGTGTACATAGAGCTGAGACATGCACTTAGAGTAGAACTGAGCTGGCCGTGCAGCAGCCAGAGAGAGAAGTGCCAAGCCCTGAGAACATTGGCAGTGTGCAAGCTAGAGCCAGACATCACCCGTCGCCAACAGCGGGAACCAGAGAGAAAGGGACGTACAGCGTGAATCCGGTGACCAGGGCCGGCACCAGGTTTTCATGGGCCCTGGGCGAAAGAGTCCCGGTGGGCCCCTTTAACACATACTGGAGCGCCCCCAGACGCAGGGCCGCGGGGTACTCGGTACCGGGCCTCTCTGTCTCGGTCTTGGGGTTGTCACGATGGCTAGACCCGGTCCGTGACCCTGCTAAGGGGCGTCCAATGAAAGATGTGATGGGGGGTGCGTGGTGCAGGTCGCAATGAATAACGAGGACACAGGGTTGCAGTCTCTTTACCTCTTTACTGAAGGCTTCAGGATCCTCAATCCAGAGTACTGCCTACAGGGCTGGCTGAGACCAGCCGGTCCGAAGGCACATCCAGAGTTCCTTTTGCAGGTGGAAATCAGTGCCTACCTTCTAGCGCCTGTGTGTTGTAGTACTTCCCTGCTGAGCACCACGGGATAGTCCTCACAACTGTTGTGTCTGTTTCTGATGTTCTTTCTCACAACTCGTATCTGTTCTGATGTTCTTCTCCGTCCCCCAGATGATATGGCTAGGACGCACCCGTATGACGGGTAGGCCTGGAGTTCTTCCGGGACCCTAGTGTCGCCCCTCTCCCACAGTTGCCCCCTATGTCTGCTTAGGTGATTTGGGTGAGACAGCCAACCTATAATTAACTGTCCTGCCGTTGGTTTGAAGTAATGCTTGGAGCCCAATACTTCCTCGGCGTTCCGGCCACCGGCTACGCTCCTCAGTAGGATGTTGCCTCGATCTTACGGCACGACTCCTACTGGTATTATCTCCTTTTTGCTGTGATCTCGTTTCTCACGTCTCCACAATAAACCTCACTTCTTGTCCTTTCTTGAGATACCGCCGCGATGTAGTGCAGGCGCGGTTCCTTAACGTTCTATCTTGTTCGCTAGGCCTCTGTCAGGATCCCACCCCTGACAGGGACCCCCCTGAATCTTTCCCTGCAACACCCTCTGCCACAGGATGTTGCCTGGTTCCAACCCAGTCAGCTTCTGACTAACTTCCTATCCAACCCCCAGTTTTACCAGATTGTGAGGAGTGGCCTAATACATAGTACCCTTTGCTCCCCCTGGAGGCCAGACTGTGAAGTGTATTGGTGTCTGTGATACCTGGTCAGGTGAACTCCTTAAGTGCCATCGGACATACCATCACTCCCCTTAGTGGCGGAGCAACAGTACTGCAACGACCAGGACTCTGGGGCGCTGCACTCCCCCCCGGTTAAATCCAGTACTCCCGGACTGGGAAGAAAACAACAATACACATCAGCAAAAGACATACAAATTTTGAAAATGCTATGAACAAATAATTATAACAGTGCTTCCCTTTATGGGAGGTGAGGACTCTTGAACGTTACAAACAAAACATGGTTAAATACTTTAAATAACATACTATAAATAACTTCTATTACCCAGCTGGGTATTCTACTTAGTGCAAATTCTGAACAATAATTTAACTTTTCCTTTAAGGGCGTATAAGCTGATCCCACTAAAGGCTTACTATAAAACTTCTAAAATATAAATTAACTTTTTCTTTATTTTTCTCTTCTAAGTACAGTACTCTTCTTTTTACTCTCTGATTGTTCATATGCAGGACCGCCTGCCTATCTGCCCAGGCCTACTGCCTCTTTTCTTAGTACAGGATCACTGAGCCATCTCTCTATGGCTCCCAGGAGGACTCACTCACTAACCCCTACGGGTTTTCTTCCTGTCCTCAATCTCTAGCAACATTATCAAACATTCTCTATAACTAACTAACTACATATTACTTCTATGTAAAACATTATTACTGTCTACTTTCTTTTTAAGGCAACATTATACTTTAAGTACAACTAGTGAACGTTCCCTTTAAGAAGGAACCAAGTCTCTTTGAAGTAATGCAGACTCTCTCTATCTGCAAGTCCAGTTAAGATAAGAGCTTCCATGCTGATCTCAGGAACAGTCTCTTCGCAAAGCTCTCCTTCTTGTAAAACCAGTAAGGGGCACCTTTAAGAAGGTGCGAACTATTTACATTACAGTCTGTGAACCATTCACCGTCCATGATTCAGCAGTCTTTATAACATGGGGGGAACAAGGAGCAAAAAGGAAAATAAAAGCAAAAATAAAAGCAATAGGGATCCCGGGTAAACGAAGGGATCCCTTTAAAAACAACCCTGGTCGGGTATTAGCAGCAAAAAGCAGGGAAACAAACATTTACCTATTTACAGTTGCAGCATGTTTAGGATTTACTCAAGGTCTGGCGGCCTCCACCGGGGCTTTACCTGACAGGTAGCCCTCAGCGGCTCAGGCAGGCTTGACTCCAAGTTGACTCCCTGTGCCAGGTGCACTCCATGAGTCCGGGTCTTCTGCACGACCAGGTCGTGCCCTGCGATGAGTGTCTGCGTGGGCCGGTGGATAACGCTGGCGGCGGCAGAGGCTGCTGCGGCCGCTTCAGCTGCGAGCTCCTCCCCCTCGGTTCTGGATACCGCCAGGACGGCTGTACAGCGCTGCATATCCCGGGCCCACCAACTTCTTCCTTTTAGATGCCGGCGATACATCACCACATCTCCCTGCTTCAGGAGGGACTTGGCACCGTCTCCGCACAGGTAGGGCTCCACCTCGTCCCGGGTGATGCGGACTCTCAGGGTCGCTCCAATTTCTTGGACGAAGCCTTTCCCCTCCTGGGGCTGGTAGACAATTACAACGCCCCATTTCGGCAGGGAGACATCCAGTAGCTCGCCTCGTGCTTCCCGCTCCACTTCCCGCTGGAACTCCGCAATCAGGTGGTTCCGATACTCTCCCCAAGGGAAGGGCCCGTGGTCATGCCCCCCGGAAATTTGGGGCCAGGCGGCGGGGACACCGGGGCGCCGGCGGTCGCGGTGGTAACTGGGTCAGGTGCGGAGGTGAGGCGACCTCCCTGGGAGTCGCGGCGCTGAGTACCTACGCTCGAGGTAACTCATCTGGCGCCACTCCACTCTCCTGAGGGAGGCGGACGAACTGGGGACCGTTCAGGCGGTGGATGCCCCATAGGCAGCTCCCATTGATCCAAATCTTCCAAAGGGGGCATGTCGGAGTAATCCTCCGGTGACGGGGGTCGGTGCGGGGCCATTCTTTCCCGTAGGCCTTCTCTGGTCTCCAGTCCCACCTCATCTGAGTCATAGTTTCGTTTCTTTGGTCTCCGCCCACCATAGAAGATCAAGAGGCGGGTCTCAACTGCTGACGGACACGTCCTCAGGATACAGAAATATTCAGACTGGGCGGCCATCGTCTTTCGTGCTCTCCAGCTCATGTACGCCCACTCCACACCCCTCTTCTCCTGCGCTCCTCTTAGGGCTGCAATGGCAGCAGTTTTGGCGGGCATTTTGGCGGGAAGTGACAATACACAGTCTTTGCGATAAATCACAGTTCAAGCACAATTCAGACACAGTTCCAAGGCACACATGACCTGATTCTTCAGGCTTAAGTAGATCCTATTCGTGACGCCAAGTTTGGAGCGCCCCCAGATGCAGGGCCGTGGGGTACTCGGTACCGGGCCTCTCTGTCTCGGTCTTGGGGTTGTCACAGTGGCTAGACCCGGTCCGTGACCCTGCTAAGGGGCGTCCAATGAAAGATGTGATGGGGGGTGCGTGGTGCAGGTCGCAATGAATAACGAGGACACAGGGTTGCAGTCTCTTTACCTCTTTTCTGAAGGCTTCAGGATCCTCAATCCAGAGTACTGCTAACAGGGCTGGCTGAGACTGGCTGATCCGAAGGCACATCCAGAGTTCCCTTTGCAGGTGGAAATCAGTGACTACCTTCTAGCGCCTGTGTGTTGTAGTACTTCCCTGCTGAGCACACGGGATAGTCCTCACAACTGTTGTGTCTGTTTCTGATGTTCTTTCTCACAACTCGTATCTGTTCTGATGTTCTTCTCCGTCCCCCAGATGATATGGCTAGGACGCACCCGTATGACGGGTAGGCCTGGAGTTCTTCCGGGACCCTAGTGTCGCCCCTCTCCCACAGTTGCCCCCTATGTCTGCTTAGGTGATTTCGGTGAGACAGCCAACCTATAATTAACTGTCCTGCCGTTGGTTTGAAGTAATGCTTGGAGCCCAATACTTCCTCGGCGTTCCGGCCACCAGCTACGCGCCTCAGTAGGATGTTGCCTCGATCTTACGGCACGACTCCTACTGGTATTATCTCCTTTTTGCTGTGATCTCGTTTCTCACGTCTCCACAATAAACCTCGCTTCTTGTCCTTTCTTGAGATACCGCCGCGATGTAGTGCAGGCGCGGTTCCTTAACGTTCTATCTTGTTCGCTAGGCCTCTGTCAGGATCCCACCCCTGACAGGGACCCCCCTGAATCTTTCCCCGCAACACCCTCTGCCACAGGATGTTGCCTGGTTCCAACCCAGTCAGCTTCTGACTAACTTCCTATCCAACCCCCAGTTTTACCAGATTGTGAGGAGTGGCTTAATACAAAGTACCCTTTGCTCCCCCTGGAGGCCAGACTGTGAAGTGTATTGGTGTCTGTGATACCTGGTCAGGTGAACTCCTTAAGTGCCATCGGACATACCATCACTCCCCTTAGTGGCGGAGCAACAGTACTGCAACGACCAGGACTCTGGGGCGCAGCAATACCACAATTCATAATGCACCGATACGGCAGAGAAATATAGGTATAGTACAATGCCAAAGATTTCACTTACTTCTTACATTACATGAGTGAAATCTATTGTACATTCTACATTAGCTCAGAAACCAGACAGTATAGTCCTCTATACAGAATAATGAGCCCCATATATTGCTCCAAACAGAATAATGAGCCCCATAAATTGCCCCATACAATATAATGGCCCCATATAGTGCTCCATACAGTATAATTGGCACCACATAGTCCTCTATACAGAATAATGAGCCCCATATATTGCTTCAAACAGAATAATGAGCCCAATATTATGCTCCATACAGAATAATGAGCATACAGAATGGGCCTCATATAATGCTCCAAAAATAATTGGTCCCATAAGATGCTCCATGTATAATAGGCCCCATATAATGCTCCATATACAATTGGCAATATAAAATGCTCCATATATAATTAGTCCCATGAGATGCTTCATATATTATTGGCCCCATATACTGCTCCATATGTAATTGGCCCCATATACTGCTCCATATTAAATTGGCTCCATATTAAATTGGCCCCATATAATGCTCCCTATAGAATTGGCTTAATAAGATGCTCCCTATATTAGCCCCATAAGATACTCCATATAGAATTAGCCCCATATAATGCTCCATATATGGGCCCCTTCTGATGGTCCCCATATATTGCTCCAAATATAAAAAATAAATAAAATGAAATATTCACCTCTCGTTGCTTGCCGTTGCTCTGCTCTGGACTCCTCAGCGTCTTCCTGCTCTCTGTGCTGCGACTGCTCAGGCAGAGGGCGTGCACTGGTGACGTCATCTGAACGTCACAGTCAGAGGATGGAAGACGCTGCAGTGCTGGAACTGGGAGAGGTAAGTATCGTAAGTGCCGGGGCCCGGAGCAGGCGGGGGGCCCCGGCACTTGCCCAGGTGTGCCGGGTGCTGACGTCGGCCCTGACGGTGACTGTCAGAAAGCGAGGCACAGAACGCTCCTTGTCTGTGAATATAACACACGTGGCCCATATGAATGACCGAGGACAGGACAGACCCTTGTACCCTGACCGTGCTGTTAAAGAACTTGTGAGTCATGTGGGGCACACACCAGATCGTGACCCCTTTTACCGTCAGCTACTTTGGGCTTACTTGACCGAGACTGTGAGGAGAGTTGTGCAGGAGTCTCGTCGAGCTTAGACAGTAGTCGTGGCCCTTACCTTTGTAGGAAACTACAATATATGGACTAGGGGCAGTGGAAGGTACCAGAGACCGACCACTGTCACCAGAAGATGGGGGTATTGTTGTCTGCTAGACCCCATTAATGAGGACACTGCGTCTATCGTTGCAGCACCATTGAGTTCGCAGCGGGAGCTGCAGTATTGACTTCCTTATATGTTTGCTAATATTTGAACCGTTATATTGTACTGCTTCCTTTAATACTGTTTAACCAGTTTGGAGCGCCCCCAGACGCAGGGCCGCGGGGTACTCGGTACCGGGTCTCTCTGTCTCAGTTCTGGGGTTGTCACGGTGGCTAGACCCGGGCCGTGACCCTGCTCAGGGGCGTCCAATGAAAGTTGTAGGTGGTGGTGCGTGGTGCAGGTCGCAATGAATAACGAGGACACAGGGTTGCAGTCTCTTTACCTCTTTACTGAAGGCTTCAGGGTCCGCAATCCAGAGCACTGCTAACAGGGCTGGCTGAGACCGGCTGGTCCGAAGGCACATCCAGAGTTCCCTTTGCAGGTGGAAATCAGTGTCTACCTTCTGTGTCTTGTAGTACTTCCCTGCTGAGCACCACGGGATAGTCCTCACAACTGTTGTGTATATTTCTGTTCTTTCTCTCTCTCTCTCCGTCCCCCAGATGATATGGCTAGGACGCACCCGTATGACGGGGTAGGCCTGGAGTTATTCTGGGACCCTAGAGATGCCCCTCTCCCACAGTTTGCCTCCGTTGTCTTCGTTAGGTGTAATGGTGAGACAGCCAACCTATGGTTAACTGCCCGGGTAATGCGTGGAGTCTCTTACTTTCTCGGCGTTCCGACCACCGGCTACGCGCCTCAGAAGGATGTTGCTGATCTTGGGGCACGACTCCTTCTGGTATTATCTCCTTTTTGCTGTATTTCCGTTCCTCACTTCTCCACAATAAACCTCGCTTCTTGTCCTTTCTTAGGAGTCTGCCGCTGTAAGGCACAGGCACAACCCCGTAACGATCTGTCCCTTTCTAGGACTCCAGGATCCCACCCCTGACAGGTCCTCTCTCTAGCTCTTCCCAGCTACTTTCTCCTCAACTTCCTATCAAACCCCCAGTTTTACCAGAGTGTGAGGAGCGGCCTACTAGATAGAACCACTCCCCCTGGTGGCCGGAGTGTTAAGTGTAATGTGTGTCTGTGATACCTGGTCAGGTGAACTCCTTTAGTGCCATCAGACATACCATCACTCCCCTTAGCGGCGGAGCGACAGTACTGCAACGACCAGGACTCTGGGGCGCTGCACTCCCCCCCGGTTAAATCCAGTACTCCCGGACTGGGAAAAGAAAAACAACAATACATGTTAACAACAAACATACAAACTTTTGAAATGCATGAAACAAGTAAATTAAACAGTGCTTCCCTTTACGGGAGGTGAGAACACTTGAAAGTTTTGGAGCAATTCACTGTCCACTGCTCCGTTGTCCATTTTTAAACTTGTAACAAGGATATTTACACAAACACAATTAGCAACTTTAGTTAATACCTCCAAGTTTTGTAGAGAAGGGGAGTCTGATTCTTGGTGCTACGTGTAGACCTCCGTAGTGCGGGGGTTTTTATTGGCCTAGCAGGGCTGGTTATGCTTGCTACCACTGGTGTAGTGCACTGCCTTCTAGCTACACTTCTAGTGAGTCTGGGTAGCACTGGCATACTGGATCTCTCAGAGCTGCTGCTACCATCAGTGGGTACGGCAGATTCGCCGATAGCAGAGGGAGGCTCCGCCGGTCCGACGGTGGGCATGACATCATCCGGCGGGGTCTGTGGTGATTGCGGGTCCGGAGGCTCTGGCACCACGTCTAGTCCAGGCGGGTTCGGTTGATGAAACGTTAAGACCGGTACCACGATGGCCTGATTTATTTGGGTCCAAGACTGGGGAAAATCACCAAGGACAGTGTGTATCATTTTCTCCTCTTCTGCAGGTGGAGAGGCTCTTGGACCTGTTTCCTTCTCCCTCAACTTATCGGAGCGTACCTTAACCCCTTCGTGACATGCGCCGTACTAGTACGGCGCTGCCGGCACTGCATTAGTGCCAGCCGCAGTACTAGTACGGCGCCCCGATCACCGCGGTCTCGCGCTGAGCGCCGCGGTGATCGGGTGCGGGTGTCAGCTGTATATGACAGCTGACACCCCGCAGCAATGCCCACGATCGGCGCTGTCGCCGATCGCGGGCATTTAACCCCTCTGATGCCGCTGTCAATAGTGACAGCGGCATAGAGGGGGATCGCGCAGGGACGGGGGCTCCCTGCGCTCTCCCACCGGAGCAGCGCGATGAGATCGCGCTGCTCCGGTGACCTGGAAGGAGTCCCCGGATCCAAGATGGCCGCGGGACTCCTTCCGGGTCATGAGATGACCCTGCTTGCCGGCGTCTGCTGAGAATCCTCATAGCAGGCGCCGGCAAGCCTCTGTTACGTGCCTGTCACATCGGTGATCAGACCGAGTGCTATGCACACGGTCTGATCACCGATCTGTGATGTCCCCTCCTGGGACAAAGTAAAAAAGTAAAAAAAAAATTTTTCCAAATGTGTAAAAAAAAAAAAAAAAAAAATTCCTAAATAAAGAAAAAAAAAATAAATATATTCCCATAAATACATTTCTTTATCTAAATAAAAAAAACACCACACAATAAAAGTACACATATTTAGTATCGCCGCGTCCGTAACAACCCCACCTATAAAACTATATCACTAGTTAACCCCTTCAGTGAACACCGTAAAAAAAAAAAAAAAAAAAAAACGAGGCAAAAAACAACGCTTTATTCTCATACCGCCAAACAAAAAGTGGAATAACACGCGATCAAAAAGACGGATATAAATAACCATGGTACCGCTGAAAACGTCATCTTGTCCCGCAAAAAAAAAAGCCGCCATACAGCATCATCAGCAGAAAAATAAAAAAGTTATAGCTCTCAGAATAAAGCGATGCAAAAACAATTATTTTTTATATAAAATAGTTTTTATTGTGTAAAAGCGCCAAAACATAAAAAAATTATATAAATGAGGTACCGCTGTAATCGTACTGACCCGAAGAATAAAACTGCTTTATCCTTTTTACCAAACGCGGAACGGTATAAACGCCCCCCCTAAAAGAATTTCAGGAATTGCTGGTTTTTGTTCATTCCGCCTCCCAAAAATCGGAATAAAAAGCGATCAAAAAATGTCATGTACCCGAAAATGGTACCAGCAAAAACGTCAACTCGTCCCGCAAAAAACAAGATCTCACATGACTCTGTGGACCAAAATATGGAAAAATTATAGCTCTCAAAATGTGGTGATGCAAAAACTATTGTTTGCAATAAAAAGCGTCTTTTAGTGTGTGACGGCTGTCAACCATAAAAATCCGCCCAAAAAACGCTATATAAGTAAATCAAATCCCCCTTCATCACCCCCTTAGTTAGGAAAAATAATAAAATTTTAAAAAATATATTTATTTCCATTTTCCCGTTAGGCTACTTTCACACTAGCGTCGGTACGGGGCCGTCGCGCTGCGTCGGCCCGACATACCAACGCATACTGTGCAAGCGCCGCACAACGGGGGCAGCGGATGCTGTTTTTCCACGCATCCGCTGCCCCATTGTGAGGTGCGGGGAGGTGGGGGCGGAGTTCCAGCCGCGCATGCGCGGTCGGAAATGGTGGACCGTCGGCACAAAAAAAGTTACATGTAACGTTTGTTGCTGCCGGCTGTCCGCCACAACACGACGCAACCGTCGCATGACACTTGCGACGTGTGTCAATACGTCGCTAATGTTAGTCTATGGGGAAAAAACGCATCCTGCAGATGACTTTGCAGGATGCGTTTTTTCGCCAAAACGACGCATTGCGACGTATGCAAAAAAACGCTAGTGTGAAAGTAGCGCTAGGGTTAGGACTAGGGTTAGGGTTGGGGTTAGGGTTTCAGTTAGAATTGGGGAGTTTTCACTGTTTAGGCACATCAGGGGCTCTCCAAACGCGACATGGCGTCCGATCTCAACGCGTTTGTTTGCGTTAAAAACGCATGCGTTTTTATAGAAAAAAAACAGAACACACTGAAAAGTCACCCACCACCATCAAGGTGATAAAGGGATCCAAACCCTAACCCTACCCCTAAACTCATCCCTAACCGTTTAATGAACATTTTCTGACAGTCATAGTGCCACGTATTTCAGTGCCACGTATTTCAGTGCCACGTATTTCAGTGCCACGTATTTCAGTGCCACGATATTTCAGTGCCACGATATTTCAGTGCCACGATATTTCAGTGCCACGTATTTAAGTGCCACGGTATTTCAGTGAAATACGTGGCACTGAAATATCGTGGCATTTACGTGAAATACGTGGCACTTAAATACGTGGCACTTAAATACAAGGCACTTAAATACGTGGCACTTAAATACGTGGCACTTAAATACGTGGCACTTAAATACGTGGCACTTAAATACGTGGCACTTAAATATCGTGGCATGTACATGAAATACGTGGCACTTATATACGTGGCACTTATATACATGGCACTTATATACGTGGCACTTATATACGTGGCACTTATATACGTGGCCACTGAAATATCGTGGCACTTATATACGTATATACGTATATACGTATATAAACGTATTTCAGTGCCACGTATTTCAGTGCCACGTATTTCAGGTTAGGGGTAGGGGTAGGGTTAGGGGTAGGGTTAGGGTTTTTTGGTTTTTTCTTGTTTTCTTGTGTTTTTCTATAAAAACGCATGCGTCTAAAAAAACGCATGCGTTTTACCGCGATTACATGCGTTTTTTCACACATGCGTTTTTAAAAAAAACGCAAGTGTGAAACCAGCCTTATCCTTGGAAAAATAAAAACATGGGGGCTAAAATATAATTTTCGTGGAAAAAAATATATTTTTTATTTTCGCGGCTCTGCGTTATAAACTGTAGTGAAGCACTTGGGGGTTCAAAGTTCTCACAACACATCTAGATAAGTTCCGTGGGGGGTCTAGTTTCCAATATGGGGTCACTTGTGGGGGGTTTCTACTGTTTAGGTACATCAGGGGCTCTGCAAATGCAACATGACACCTGCAGACCAATCCATCTAAGTCTGCATTTCAAACGGCGCTCCTTCCCTTCCGAGCTCTGCCGTGCGCCCAAACAGTGGTTTATCCCCATATATGAAGTATCAGCGTACTCAGGACAAATTGGACAACAACTTTTGTTGTCCAATTTCTCCTGTTACCCTTGGGAAAATAAAAATGTGGGGGCTAAAATATAATTTTCGTGGAAAAAAAAATTTTTTTTATTTTCATGGCTCTGCGTGATAAACTGTAGTGAAACACTTGTTGGTTCAAAGTTCTCACAACACATCTAGATAAGTTCCGTGGGGGGTCTAGTTTCCAATATGGGGTCACTTGTGGGGGGTTTCTACTGTTTAGGTACATCAGGGGCTCTGCAAATGCAACATGACACCTGCAGACCAATCCATCTAAGTCTGCATTTCAAACGGCGCTCCTTCCCTTCCGAGCTCTGCCGTGCGCCCAAACAGTGGTTTATCCCCATATATGAAGTATCAGCGTACTCAGGACAAATTGGACAACAACTTTTGTTGTCCAATTTCTCCTGTTACCCTTGGGAAAATAAAAATGTGGGGGCTAAAATATAATTTTCGTGGAAAAAAATTTTTTTTTTATTTTCATGGCTCTGCGTGATAAACTGTAGTGAAACACTTGTCGGTTCAAAGTTCTCACAACACATCTAGATAAGTTCCGTGGGGGGTCTAGTTTCCAATATGGGGTCACTTGTGGGGGGTTTCTACTGTTTAGGTACATCAGGGGCTCTGCAAATGCAACATGACACCTGCAGACCAATCCATCTAAGTCTGCATTTCAAACGGCGCTCCTTCCCTTCCGAGCTCTGCCGTGCGCCCAAACAGTGGTTCCCCCCAATGTATGGGGTATCAGCGTACTCAGGACAAATTGGACAATAACTTTTGTGGTCCAATTTCTCCTGTTACCCTTGGGGGAAAAAAAATTGCGGGCTAAAACATCATTTTGTGGAAAGAAAAAATGATTTTTGTGATTTTCACAGCGCTACATTCTAAACTTTAGTGAAACAACTGGGGGTTAAAAGTGCTCACCACACATCTAAATAAGTTCCTTAGGGGGTCTTCTTTCCAAAATGGTGTCACTTGTGGGGGTTTCCACTGTTTAGGCACGTCAGGGGCTCTCCAAACACGACATGGGTTCCGATCTCAATTCCAGCCAATTTTGCATTGAAAAGTCAAATGGCGCTCCTTCCCTTCCGAGCTCTGCCATGCGCCCAAACAGTGGTTTATCCCCATATATGAAGTATCAGCGTACTCAGGACAAATTGCACAACAACTTTTGGCATCCAATTTATCCTGCTACCCTTGGGAAAATAAAAAATTTGGGGCAAAAAGATCATTTTTTGTGAAAATTAATATTAATTTTTTTTACGGCTCTACATTATAAACTTCTGTGAAGCACTTGGAGGTTCAAAGTGCTCACCACACATCTAGATAAGTTCCTTAGGGGGTCTTCTTTCCAAAATGGTGTCACTTGTGGGGGTTTCCACTGTTTAGGCACGTCAGGGGCTCTCCAAACACGACATGGGTTCCGATCTCAATTCCAGCCAATTTTGCATTGAAAAGTCAAATGGCGCTCCTTCCCTTCCGAGCTCTGCCATGCGCCCAAACAGTGGTTTACCCCCACATATGGGGTATCAGCGTACTCAGGACAAATTGCACAACAACTTTTGGGGTCCAATTTATCCTGCTACCCTTGGGAAAATAAAAAATTTGGGGCAAAAAGATCATTTTTTGTGAAAATTAATATTAATTTTTTTTACGGCTCTACATTATAAACTTCTGTGAAGCACTTGGAGGTTCAAAGTGCTCACCACACATCTAGATTAGTTCCTTAGAGGGTCTACTTTCCAAAATGGTGTCACTTGTGGGGGTTTCCACTGTTTAGGCACGTCAGGGGCTCTCCAATCGCGACATGGGCTCCGATCTCAATTCCAGCAAATCTTGCATTGAAAAGTCAAATGGCGCTCCTTCCCTTCCGAGCTCTGCCATGTGCCCAATCAATGGTTTACCCCAACATGTGGGGTATCGGCGTACTCAGGACAAATTGTACAACGACTTTTTTGGTCCAATTTCTCCTGTTACCCTTGGTAAAATAAAACAAATTGGATCTGAAGTAAAAATTTTGTGAAAAAAAAGTTAAATGTTCAATTTTTTTTAAACATTCCAAAAATTCCTGTGAAGCACCTGAAGGGTTAATAAACTTTTTGAATGTGGTTTAGAGTACCTTGAGGGGTGCAGTTTTTAGAATGGTGTCACTTTTGGACATTTTCTGTCATATAGACCCCTCAAAGTCACTTCAAGTGTGAGGTGGTCCGTAAAAAAAATGGTTTTGCAAATTTTGTTGCAAAAATGAGAAATCGCTGGTCAACTTTTAACCCTTATAACTCCCTAACAAAAAAAAATTATGTTTCCAAAATTGTGCTGATGTAAAGCAGACATGTGGGAAATGTTGTTTATTAACTATATTATGTGATATAACTCTCTAATTTAAGGGCATAAAAACGAAAAATTTAAAAATTGCTAAATTTTCATAATTTTCGACAAATTTCTGTTTTTTTCACAAATAAATGCAAGTCATATCGAAGAAGTTTTACCACTATCATAAAGTACAATATGTCACGAGAAAACAATCTCAGAATCACCAGGATCCGTTGAAGCGTTTCAGAGTTATGACCTCATAAAGTGACAGTGGTCAGAATTGTAAAAATTGGCCGTGTCACTTAGGTGAAAACAGGCTTTGGGGTGAAGGGGTTAAGGTGGTCTCTGGATATTGCCGTTGAGGTTTCCCCTCCATCTTTGCTGATGAGACAGACCTTGGTATTGTCGAAATCGGACGGCAGGATGGTATACGGTTCTGCTTCCCATTGGTCGTCAAGTTTGTGTAGCCTTCTCTTCCGCTTGAGTACCTGCTCGCCAGGCGGCAAGGGAATCGCAGGAGCATGCTGGTTGTAGTCCCTTTCCTGTTTTTGCCTGGCCTGAGCGAGACTTCTTTCCACGCATTCCTGTACTTTGCGGTACCTTTTCTGCCTCTCCGTATCCCAATCGGCATCCGGCGAGGTATCTTCGGGGGTCAGAACCCCCATATCCAGATCAACGGGCAACTTGCTAGACCTTCCTCGCATCAGGTACGCCGGAGTGCAGTTGGTAGAATTCACTGGGATGTGGTTGTACATGTCTACCAGGTCGGGCAATTTTGTTGGCCACAAGTTCCGCTCTTCTACAGGCAAGGTCTTCAGTAAGTCGATCACCACTTGGTTCATCTTTTCCCACATCCCATTGGTTTGGGGATGGTATGGTGTTGTTCTGATCTTCTTACACCCGTACAGATTGTAGAACTCCTGGAACACCTCCGCCTCAAACGCTGGTCCCTGATTGGTCAGTACCTTCTCCGATACCCATGGGGCCTACAGAAGTACTGCTGGAAGGTTTTGGCGGCCGTCCTGGCCGTTAGATCCTTGACAGGTACAACCACCAGGAACCTGGAATAGTGATCCACGATGGTGAGAGCATAAATATAGCCCGACCGGCTAGGTGTCAGCTTCACGTGGTCCAGCGTGACCAGTTCTAGCGGCCGTTTGGTGATGATGGGCTGCAAAGGAGCCCATTGGCTGTCACGGTCCTTCCTGAGTAGGCTACACGGGCCACACTCCCGACACCACTTCTCAATGGCTCTTTTCATGCCAATCCAATAGAATCTCCCTCGGAGTAGTCTCTCTAACTTCCTCCACCCGAAGTGTCCAGCCCCATTGTGGTACGCTCCCAGAACCATCGGCGCATCTTGCCTCGGAACCACTATCTGCCATACCAATTCGTGAGTGCGGGGGTCGATACTTCTTCGGCACAGCTTACCGTCGTGAATAAACAATTTGCTTCTCCCCTTCCACAGCTGTTGGGTTTCTTGTGGATCATCCGGGCCGGGGTGCAAACCTGCTTGTGTCAGGAGTTCTTTCACCCGACGGACCGCAGGGTCACCATCCTGGGTCTCTGCCCACCCATGGTGAGGCAGGGGATTCAGCGTGGCATCCTGGTTGTTTCTGTGCCTGTTCTTCACATGATGGGAGCATTGAGTGGCTTTGGGGCGATGGAAAGCGGGCAGTTCTACTTCTTCAAGTGCCTCCGGGTCCTCCCCCATTTCTGGCAAATGGGGCATCCGGGACAAGGCATCGGCATTCGCATTCTTGCGTCCTGCCCGGTACTTGATGGTGAAGTCATAATTGGACAGCCGGGCCATCCACCGCTGTTCCAAGGCCCCGAGTTTTGCTGTGTCCAAGTGCGTTAGTGGATTGTTATCCGTGAAGACGGTAAATTTTGCTGAGGCCAAGTAGTGCTTGAACCTCTCCGTCACTGCCCAAATGATGGTGAGGAATTCCAGCTTGAAGGAACTGTAGTTGTCAGGGTTCCTTTCCGTGGGACGAAGTTTCCTGCTGGCGTAAGCGATTACCCTCTCCTTGCCTTTCTGGACCTGGGACAACACAGCTCCCAGTCCTACGTTGCTGGCATCCGTATACAGTACAAACGGTTGATCATACTCAGGGTAGGCCAGTACCTCTTCTCCCGTCAGCGCCATCTTCAAGCAAGTGAATGATCTTTCCAGTCCTTCGTTCCAATCAAATGGGGTACTCTTCCCCTTGGTCTTCTTGGATTGGCCCACCAACAGATCTTGCAATGGCGCGGCCTTCTTAGTGAAGTCCTTGATGAACCTCCGGTAATAGCCTACCAACCCGAGGAACTGCCGGACTTCATGGAGGTTGCTGGGCTTCGGCCAGTCCTTAATCACCGTAACCTTGTCAGAGTCTGGGGCCACTCCTTCAGCACTCACCACATGGCCGAGATACTGCACTTTGGGTTTCAGCAGGTGGCATTTGGATGGTTTCACCTTTAAGCCAAAGTTGGATAGGGCTTCAAACACCTTGGCCAGGTGCTTCAGATGGTCTTCGTAGGTCTTGGAGAAGACGATGACATCATCCAGATACAGCAGTACAGTTTCAAAGTTCTTGTGCCCCAGACAGCACTCCATCATCCTCTGGAACATCCCCGGGGAATTGCACAATCCGAAGGGCATGTAGTTGAATTCACAAAGACCCATCGGCGTCGTGAAGGCTGTCTTCTCCTTGTCCGCCTCCGCCACGGGAACCTGCCAGTACCCACTGGTGAGATCCAATGTAGAGAAGTAGTTAGCAGATTTTAAAGCAGCCAGAAACTCCTCTATCCTGGGCAGTGGGTATGCATCTTTATGTGTAATGCGATTTAACTGTCGATAATCCACACACATTCTCATTGTGCCATCTTTCTTCTTAACAAGGACTAATGGAGCTGCCCAGGGGCTACAACTGTCCCTCACTACCCCAGCCTCCTTCATCTCTCGCAACATGTCCTTGGCACACTGATAATGAGCTGGGGGTACAGGACGGTATCTCTCTTTTATGGGTCGGTGATCCCCTGTGGGGATATGATGTTGGATCCCTTTTACCTGTCCAAAATCTAGGAGGTGTTTGCTAAAGACCCGCTCGTACTCATGAACCACCCTGTAGGCCCCCTGTTTCTGGTGAGGTGGGGTAGAGTCAGTGCCCACATGTAATTCCCGACACCAATCCTTCGGTTGCCCTGCAGAACCGTTGTTCTCCGCCGGATTGGACAGGACTAAGGGCCCAGGTGCCTGTATCACACTACTATTAACAGTAAACAGTTTGGCAAGTGTGGCATATTTGGCTAGCTGGACTTCTTCTTCCCCGCAATTGAGAACACGTACTGGCACCCTCCCCTTGCGGACATCAACCACCCCTCTGGCTGTCAGCAGGGTAGGCCTACTATCCGAATATACAGGTTCTACCAGGGCCTGATAGTCTTTACCCCTGAGGCCTATGGCTGCCCGACACCATATTAACATTTCACTCCAGGAGAATATCGCAATGGGGTTTGAATCACTCACTGTGACACGACCAATTTCACCACCAGTCAGCTCCACCTGCTGTCTTTGCATCAGGGCCCTGATTTCTTTTTGCAGGGCACGTTGTTCACTGTAGCCAGCTGTTTCTGCTACCTGTTGTAATAGGACAATAACTTCTGCAAGACAATTTTCTATAACATTAGTACCAATGGTCATCATGGGATTACACTCACGGCGGTCAATATCAACAATTACAATCCCTTGGGCCTTCAATTCCACCCGCCCCACTTTGATGGTGACCTCTTTATACCCCACTTGTGGCAATGGCTGACCATTACTGGCTATTATGGTGAAATCGTCATCGGGGCCACGAGTAATATCGGTGTCCTCCCAATACCGTTTATAAAGCACGTAAGGCATAGTCGTCACCTGAGAACCGGTGTCCAGCAAAGCGTTCATGGGGATACCGTCGATCACAACAGGAAGAACTGGTCGCCCTCCAACGTATTTGGCTTTCCAATGCTGCGGGCCTGATCGTCCTACTCCTGGGGGTTGGCCCTTTGCCCCAGGGGTTGCTCGTTTAAAGGACAGTACCTTGCAAGGTGGCCCACCTGGTGACAGCGTCGGCAGATAGGTCGTCCGTCCCGATGAAAGCGATCGTCGTCCCTGCCTCTGGTCGGCGGAGTCCTCCTCTGTCGCATCCAGGGGACATCCTCTGGTCTGGAGGCCAGCTGGATCTTTTCCTTGGGGGCCTCCTGTAGGGACTGCACAGTCCGGGCTAGGGCAGCAACGCTCTTGGTCAGCTCCTGCATCTGGAGGCGGAGTCCTGCAGGGGAGTCATCCTCTAAGCTCTGGCCTCGGCGGCAACTGGGGCATCCGACGCCACCTCCTGGTGGTACATGAGAGCTGGATGCCTGGGAGGCGCTGCACGGCTGGACTGTCACTCTTGTAGCGCCTGGATGGCTTTATCCTTGAATTGCGCAAAAGTCAGGTCTGGGTTCTGCATGGCCAGGAAGTGCAGTTGACCCCTTTGGTGGCTGCACAGGAGCCCCTCAATGAACCGCTCCTTCAGGAGTTTATCTTCATCTTGCATGCTGCCGGGGTCACTCTGCTTGATGGCCCGCAGCGCCTCCTGGAGGTTAAGGGCATAGTTCCGTAGGCTATCCTGCGGCCTCTTTTTGCACCCATAGAAAGTCAACTTAATTTCTGTAGCGGTGCGGGTGTCAAAGGTGGCTTTAAGCTTTGCAAAGACCTGCTGTGCAGTTCCCTTATCCACGGCGGGCCAGGACTTCACTTCTCTCAGAGCCGCCCCAAAGAGGTGGCCGGTTATCATATGAACTTTCTGAGGCTCTGTCAGGGGATAGAACTCGAGCAGGCTGCAGATCCCCTCTTTAAAGTCAGTTAATGTATGGGACTCTCCAGAGTATCGTGGGAGCCAGGCTGCTCCAGGTAGGTACGGCATGGAGAAGGGCATTATGGCTGTTGTAGCCGCAGCAGCCTCCGGCTGGCGGATAGGGGCAGCGAGCTCTGCGGCAACCAGCTGTGGTACAAGGCCCGCGGCTGCGTCTACTGCGGGGGCCGGAGATGCCTCTGGGTCTACGGCTGCGACCGCCGCCTCTGCTCCCCCCCGACTCAGACATGGTCGCTCCTTCCCCCTGCTGACCTGCTGGAAGTTGGTGTTCCTCTTCCGGGATCGTTGATTTACCGCGTCTTCTGGTTCCGCGCTCTTTTTTTTTGACCGGCTCCGCCCATGAAGCTATGGCTCCTCCCTTCGAGCGCGGCGATGGCGGATTTTGGCGGCAAATAGCAACACACAGTCTTTGCAATACATCACAGTTCAATCACAGTTCCAAGGCACACATGACCTGACTCGTCAGGCTTAAGTAAATCCTGTTCGTGATGCCAAGTTTGGAGCACCCCCAGACGCAGGGCCACGGGGTACTCGGTACTGGGTCTCTCTGTCTCAGTTCTGGGGTTGTTACGGTGGCTAGACCCGGGCCGTGACCCTGCTAAGGGGCATCCAATGAAAGTTGTAGGTGGTGGTGTGTGGTGCAGGTCACAATGAATAACGAGGACACAGGGTTGCAGTCTCTTTACCTCTTTACTGAAGGCTTCAGGGTCCGCAATCCAGAGCACTGCTAACAGGGCTGGCTGAGACCGGCTGGTCCGAAGGCACATCCAGAGTTCCCTTTGCAGGTGGAAATCAGTGTCTACCTTCTAGCGCCTGTGTGTTGTAGTACTTCCCTGCTGAGCACCACGGGATAGTCCTCACAACTGTTGTGTATATTTCTGTTCTTTCTCTCTCTCTCCGTCCCCCAGATGATATGGCTAGGACGCACCCGTATGACGGGGTAGGCCTGGAGTTATTCTGGGACCCTAGAGACGCCCCTCTCCCACAGTTTGCCTCCGTTGTCTTCATTAGGTGTAATGGTGAGACAGCCAACCTATGGTTAACTGCCCGGCCGTAGTTTAAAGTAATGCGTGGAGTCTCTTACTTTCTCGGCGTTCCGGCCACTGGCTACGCGCCTCAGAAGGATGTTGCTGATCTTGGGGCACGACTCCTTCTGGTATTATCTCCTTTTTGCTCTATTTCCGTTCCTCACTTCTCCACAATAAACCTCGCTTCTTGTCCTTTCTTAGGAGTCTGCCGCTGTAAGGCACAGGCACAACTCCGTAACTATCTGTCCCTTTCTAGGACTCTACCAGGATCCCACCCCTGACAGGTCCTCTCTCTAGCTCTTCCCAGCTACTTTCTCCTCAACTTCCTATCCAACCCCCAGTTTTACCAGAGTGTGAGGAGCGGCCTACTAGATAGAACCACTGCCCCTGGTGGCCGGAGTGTGAAGTGTAATGTGTGTCTGTGATACCTGGTCAGGTGAACTCCTTTAGTGCCATCAGACATACCATCACTCTGCAGCGCCCCAGAGTCCTGGTCGTTGCAGTACTGTGGCTCCGCCACTAAGGGGAGCTATGGTGCGTCTGATGGCACTGAAGGAGTTCATCTGATCAGGTATCACAGACACCAATACATTTCACAGCTGGGCCTCCGGGGGGAGCTAAGGGTTCTATTCACTAGGCCACTCCCCACCATAGTGGGTAAACTGGGGGTCAGGCAGGAAGTTAGATCAGAAAGCTGACTGGGTTGGAACCAGGCAACACCTTGTGGCAGAGGGTGTTGTGGGGGGAAGATACAGTAGGGTCTCTGTCAGGGGTGGGATCCTGACAGAGGCTTGGCAACTTGAACGAACGTAACGGGACCGTGCCTGCTCAGCATAGCGGCGGTGCCCAAGGAAGGACTAGAAGCGAGATAGATTGTGCTGAGTGAGAAACGAGATCACGCAAAAGGAGAAATACCAGTAGGGGTCGTGCTGTAAGACCGAGGCAACATCCTACTGAGGCGCACTACCGGTGGCCGGAACGCCGATGGAGTATTATAACATTCAGCTTCAAGCAATACTTCAAACTGCGGCAGGACAGTCAGTCTAAGGCGGGCTGTCTAACTTAAATCACCTATGCAGTCTTGGGGGGCAACTTGTGGAGAGGGGTGACTCTAGGGTCCCGGAAGAGCTCCGAGCCTACCCGTCAAACGGGTGCCGTCCCAACCAGAACACCAGGGAGGGACGGAGAATTAGCAGAACATCATCTAATTGAGTTGTGAGGGAACTTAAGAAACAGACACAACAGTTGTGGGGACTTTCCGTAAGCACAGCAGGGAAGGACCGCAACACATAGCGCTAGAAGGAAGGCACCGATTTCCACCTGTGAAGAGAACTCTGGAGGTGCCATTGGACCGGCCGGACTTGCGCAGCCTGGTGAACCATATTCTGGACTGAGGACCCAGAGATCTTCAGTAAAGAGGTAAAGAGACTGCAACCTGGTGTCCTCGTTATTTACTGCACTGCACCACTACAGCCTCATCACCATCATCCGTTATACCTATTACACTGTGCGCCCCACGGCAGGGTCACGGACCGGGCCTAGCCACCGTGACAACCCCAGAGCAGACTCAGAAGCCCGGCACCGGGTACCCCTCGGCCCTGCGGCAGTGGGGGCGCTACAACTTGGCGTCACGAACAGGATCTACTTAAGCCTGAAGAATCAGGTCATGTGTGCCTCGGAACTGTGATTTACTGTACTTTATTGCAAAGACTGTGGATTGTCGCTTGCCGCCAAAAATTCGCCGCCATCATAGCGCTGAGGAGAGCACAGAAGAAGAGGGGCGTGGAGTGGGCGTAAGCAAGCTGGAGAGCGCGAACAACCATGGCCGCCCAGTCTAAATATTTCTGTGTCCTGAGGACGTGTCCGTCAACAGCTGAGGTCCGCCTCCTGATCCTGTTTGGAGGGTGGAGACCATGGAGACGGGGCCGCCCACGAAAGAGACCGCGGGAAGAAGACACTGGAGAGGAGATAAAGATGGCGACGCTGGAAGCACCGCATGGGAATGATCGGACTCGGAGAGAGGCTGGGCAGCCCGATGTGGCCCAGGGTATGCCGTCACTGCGGGAGCTGACCCTTGCAGAGCCAACGATGGGCCGACCTCCCCGGCTGCCGTCAGAGGAGTGTATGGCCGCGGCCGAGGCTCGGCGGATCGCTGCCCGCTTGGAAGCCGATGCCCGCATGATCGCTAGGCTGGGCCAACCCACGGAAGTCTGCTTGTCCTCAGTGTCCCCTGCTCCTTCCAACCCGGCCGCGGCTGAAAGTGCGTTGCAGACGCAGGGCCTGAAGCTCATGCCAGAGGCTGAACACCTGCGGCGCTTGGTGGCTGCATGGAGAGATCGACCACAACCGGCAACCCAGGTTGATCTGACCACCGTTGCAGAGGTCCCCTTGTCCCACTGGGGTGTAGTGGTCTCCTTCAACCCCCGACATGGACGCGGGGTTATACAAGAGATCGGGGAGCCGCTACAAGTCCACGTGGATCGGGAGGAGGTGGAGCCCTGCGGAGGAAGATTCCCTCGCGACCTGGAGCCAGGTGATGCGGTGACTTACACCAGATGGAGGAGGGCTACGGGAGAGGCTGGCTGGATGGCGCGGGGCGTCCAACGGTGCGTCGCCCTCCAAGCCACTGCCGGAGCATCAGAGGATAAATCTCCTGCTGGAAAAGCTGCAGAACCTGACCCTGAAGAACAGCGGAGAACCCGGACCCACCATGTGCCTTGGGGGCGTGCCGGGGCCTCGGTGAAAAGAACATCCCGGCGAGGGATCCTGTCGTTGTTGGGGCAGGACCCGATCCTTGAACCAGCAGGACGACCTGTTGGTCTGGTGAGGCCCGGGAGGAAACCACCTTCTTCCCCGAAGAACGAGTAAGCATGACTGCTTTAAATATGTACATAGTTCTTAACTGTTGGTTTGTTGATTTCTGATGCTGCTAAAACTCGTCCAGGGTTAACTCTCAAGGGGATCCTTTTGTTGACCCGGGATCCCTATTGTTTTGCTTTTGTTTGATTTTTCCAAGTTTTTGCACAAAGTTTCCAGAACTGCTGAAATCATGAACAGTGCATGATCCGAACTTCTTGTATATAGTTTGCACCTTATTAAAGGTGCTCCCTACTGGTTTTACTTAAAGAAGGACTCTTTGTGAAGATACCACACTGGAACCTTTGTTGAGTACGGACTGGTAGCCTGAGAAGGCGTGCTACCTCATAGAGACTTAGCCCCCTCTTAAAGGGGATGTTCACTTGTCGCACTTAAACGATGATATTGCTTTAAGATAAGTAGCAATGATGTTTGACGAAAGAAAATGATGATAATGTTTATATGAGAAAGTTATATGTATTTAACTAGTTAATTGTGAAGAAATGCTGATGATGTTCCGGAAAGACAGTGAAAGCGAGAAGAAGGATGCAGTGGACCCGTAGGGGTAGACGTGGTGTCCAGCATGCATATTAGTGAGAAAAATAATGAGAAGGTTTGATGTTGTGTAAAGAAAATGGTTAACTACGTTGATAGATGATAGATAATTAGGATAGAAGGTAAACCCTGAGTCCTCATAAGAGCCATACAGAGATGGCTCAGTGCTCTTAAACTGAAAGTATGTTATGTTCTATACTGTGTATAGTAGTTGAAAAGACAGAAGGCTCGGGCTGAAAGGAGTGGTCCTGTAAGAAAGGAGAGGCAGTAGGTCTGGCGCCGTTAGGACAGGCGGTCCTGCAGATTTAAAGAAGGAGAATGAAAAAAGTTAAATTACCTTATAATGTGATTATAGGAAGGTCTTTAGTGGATTTAGAGTGTATGTCCTTAAAGGCAATGTTAAATTATTGTTCAACAGTTTTGCACTTAGTAGCATACCCGGTTGGGTAAGAAAAGTTATTTGTAGCATGTTGCTATGATATTTAACCACGTTTGTAACGTTCAAGTGTCCTTACCTCCCATAAAGGGAAGCCTGTTTAAATATGCTTATTGTTATTACACTCAACAAAACTGTATGTCTTTTTGCTAACTTGTATTGTTGTTTTCTTCCCAGTCCCGGAGTACTGTGTTTAACCAGGGGGGAGTGCAGCGCCCCAGAGTCCTGGTCGTTGCAGTACTGTGCCTCCGCCACTAAGGGGAGCTATGGTGCGTCTGATGGCACTGAAGGAGTTCATCTGATCAGGTATCACAGACACCAATACATTTCACAGCCGGGCCTCCGGGGGGAGCTAAGGGTTCTATTCACTAGGCCACTCCCCACCATAGTGGGTAAACTGGGGGTCAGGCAGGAAGTTAGATCAGAAAGCTGACTGGGTTGGAACCAGGCAACACCTTGTGGCAGAGGGTGTTGTGGGGGGAAGATACAGTAGGGTCTCTGTCAGGGGTGGGATCCTGACAGAGGCTTGGCAACTTGAACGAACGTAATGGGACCGTGCCTGCTCAGCATAGCGGCGGTGCCCAAGGAAGGACAAGAAGCGAGATAGATTGTGCTGAGTGAGAAACGAGATCACGCAAAAGGAGAAATACCAGTAGGGGTCGTGCTGTAAGACCGAGGCAACATCCTACTGAGGCGCACTACCGGTGGCCGGAACGCCGAGGGAGTATTATAACATTCAGCTTCAAGCAATACTTCAAACTGCGGCAGGACAGTCAGTCTAAGGCGGGCTGTCTAACTTAAATCACCTATGCAGTCTTGGGGGGCAACTTGTGGAGAGGGGCGACTCTAGGGTCCCGGAAGAGCTCCGAGCCTACCCGTCAAACGGGTGCCGTCCCAACCAGAACACCAGGGAGGGACGGAGAATTAGCAGAACATCATCTAATTGAGTTGTGAGGGAACTTAAGAAACAGACACAACAGTTGTGGGGACTTTCTGTAAGCACAGCAGGGAAGGACCGCAACACATAGCGCTAGAAGGAAGGCACCGATTTCCACCTGTGAAGAGAACTCTGGAGGTGCCATTGGACCGGCCGGACTTGCGCAGCCTGGTGAACCATATTCTGGACTGAGGACCCAGAGATCTTCAGTAAAGAGGTAAAGAGACTGCAACCTGGTGTCCTCGTTATTTACTGCACTGCACCACTACAGCCTCATCACCATCATCCGTTATACCTATTACACTGTGCGCCCCACGGCAGGGTCACGGACCGGGCCTAGCCACCGTGACAACCCCAGAGCAGAGACTCAGAGGCCCGGCACCGGGTACCCCTCGGCCCTGCGGCAGTGGGGGCGCTACAACTCCCCTTAGCGGCGGAGCGACAGTACTGCAACGACCAGGACTCTGGGGCGCTGCACATACCTCCCTGCGTGGAGTGCTTCCCCTCTAAATAAACCTGTTAACCCTTGCTCTGCCTCCCGTCTGTCACTGCATCCTGCGTTCCTGCTAGCATCCTACAAGCACACCTGCAGAACATTTCAGGGACCTGCTGCAGTCACACTAAACGTATGAGAAATCGGTCCAAGTCTCCCTGCCGAGAGTCGCTCAAGTATAATGCAAGTTCCATGGGAGTACAATCTGATTTTTCACACCGAATGCAGTGCGATTGCTATCCGATTGCAATGCGATTTTAATATGAGCTTTTACATACAGCAATTATCTATGCCATTTACACATCGTTTACAAAGGAAATATTCTTCAAAACACACATACAGTATATATATATGGCACTTGCATTACACTTGTGTAACTCTCGGCAGTGAGAATCAAACCAATTTTTTTATACGTTTAATGTGACTCCAGCCTAACAGGTAGTAAAAGATATATAACAACATTGAGTATAGGTTAGTTCCGTACATTTTTTAAATCTTTAGCAATTGTTATTAAATATTACAATATTTCCCTTAGGATTACATGAAATACATGCAGATATTACCTATTACTCACTAAAAACGCATACAAAAATCTATTTACAAAAAAACATTAAAGCTGCATTTTTCATTCATCCTTTTGAGTGGAACAGTATCAAGAGAGTACATCCAATATATTTCTCATTGTAATCATTTCTTTTTTGTCTGGTTTACATCAGTTATAGATATCTATTCTAAAATCATCCATTTTCTTTCAGAAACCATATGTTTGCACTCCCAGAAATGCTTAGATACCGTAGTTTCACCAAATTTTTTATTATCAATCAACTATTATTTTTCTTCATCACTAATTTTATATAATTTTTTTATTTTTGCACCAAACAACCTACCATATTTTTTAGACTATAAGATGCACTTTTTCACTACAAATTTGGGAGGAAAATTGGGGTGCGTCTTATAATTTGAATGTAGCTTACGGGGGGGGGGTGGCAGTGGAGCAGGTTCACAGGAGGCATGGTTGCCTCTGCAGGAAGCCAGCAGCGGCAGGAGTGGGTCGATGCTGCGGGCCCTGGGCTGGGAGGAGATGGTGTCCCGGTGGTGCGAGGCAGAAGCCATTGATCTCCTGACAGTGGAGTTTAGGAAAATCTTGGTGGTGTAAGGCAGGTGCCATTGATCTCTTGGTGGTGGGCTTTAGAAAAATGGCAGTGGTGTTGGCGAATGTGCAGATTAAGATCTTGACTCAATGACAAATCAAGATCTCAATATGCGCATGCGGCTCCTTCGGTGAAATTTTCCTGAAGCCGACAGCCAGGAGATCAATGTGCGCAGCGGGGACTCCACTCCAGCCTCCTTACTTGCCTAACCTAGCCCCCTGAGACTTCTTTTTCACAAAAATTAAGGACGAGGACAAGTATGCTGCTGAACTGTACGGTTATGGTGCTTTACTTCTCTCTTGCTTTCTATGCAGAGCCTAACAAAATGCATGAAGAAAACTGCAGTTACTTTTTTAAGTGCAGCAACAAAACACACCTTTTGTGGGGCAGCTGTGGGCTATTATTTTTAGACTGGGGGGGCCAATATCTATGTCCCCTTACCAGCTTGAGAATACCACCCCCCAGCTGTCTGCTTTAGCTTTGTTGGTTGTCAAAATTAGGGGGACCCGTGCCTTTTTTTAAATTATTTATTTAAATAATTTTTTTTTAAAGTATTCTAATTTACTGAGATGATGACTTTTGGGTTTTCATTGGCTGTAAGCCATAATCATCAACATTAACAGAAATAAACACTTGAAATAGATCACTCTATTTGTAATGACTAATATATGAGTTTCACTTTTTTTTTATTGAAGAACTGATATAAATTAACTTTTTGATTATATTTTAATTTTGTGAGAAGTACCTGTATATAGAACTATCCGAGTATATATCTTGTACAATGTACAAGGATCACTAAAGCAAATAAAATTCCCCATAGTAGTCACCCCAACAAGTTTTGTCTAGACAGGCTTCCTCGGGGGACTGGGACTATAATGAGTTATAAAAATTGGGTACTGAACCTTTTAAAGTTTTGCTCTAGCATGATAGACCCCAGGAAAACCAATAGGGTAACCTATATTTAATATCCAATAGTGATTATTCTTCTGAGGGACCAATCAGGTACATTTAACTTATTCAGTCTCTAAAAAGCAACGATCTTCATAATTTTCATAAGAGCTCTTCTTTACCTACATCATTACTTTGATAGAAGGGAGGACCAATACCTGTCCTCGACAACAGACGCCATCCACGTCATTATACACCCCATCAAAAGTTTTGTCAGTAAACAGCCAAAAATTTGGTCTCCAATACGCATGTATCTCCACATGCATTCATCAAGACGTCAAACCACTGGAATTGTCTCTGGCGCATGTGTCCTGTTATTAAATCGTAATGCACAGGTCTTCTTACTTAGTAAAATACTAGAGACAAGATTCTCCTTATTAGTGAACATGTCCCAGGACTCAGACAAAAAATCACAAGTTATTAATCTGCATGTCAAGGGACTTAGTCCCAGAAAGGATTTTTATTAATAGTGTGCAGGTTATAGGGCTTTGACAAAAATTCAAAAACTATCATTGCGCATGTCATGTGACTTCGTCCCAGAGAAGGCTTCGAATCAAGGTAATACAAATATTCCAGTTCATAGTAAAATAGTTAGCAAGGCTGAAAAAAGACATTTGTCCATCCAGTTTAGCCTATATTCCGTCAGAATACATCTCCAAGGAAGGAAAAAATTAACATTTTACTTTTTCCCATAAAAATGTTGATTTGGCCCCAAATTTTCCTTTTCACAAGACTAAAAGGAGAAAATGGACCATACAATTTGTTGTCCAATTTCCGATGAGTACACTGATACCCCATATGTGGTGGAAAACTATTGCTTGGGCCCATGGCAGGGCTCAGAAGTGAAGGAACACCATTTGACTTTTGGAGTGCAAAATTGGCTGGAATAGATAGCGGATTCCATGTTGTGTTTGGAGAGCTTTAGATGTGTCTAAACAGTGGAAAACGCCCACAAGTGACCCAGTTTTGGAAACTACGCTACTCAAGGAATTTAACTAGAGGTGTGGTGAGCACCTTGAACCCACAGGTGCTTCACAGAATTTTATAATCCGTGAAAATTAAAAAATATATTTTTCCTATAAAAATGTTGCTTTAGCTGCAAATTTTCCATTTTTACAAGGGTAACAGGAGAAAATGGACCACACTATTTGTTGTGCAATTTCTCCTGAGTACATCAATACCCCATATTTAGGTTGATAACTACTGTTTGGGAGCATGGTAGTGCTGTGAAAGGAAGAAGCACCATTTGACTTTTAGAGTGCAAAATTGTCTGGAATAGATAGTGGCCATTTTGCATTTGCAGAGCCGCTGATGTGCCTAAACAGTGGAAACCCCCCAAAGTGACCCCGATTTGGAAACTGGTGAGCATCTTGAACCCACATGTGCTTCATGGAATTTATAACATTGGACAGTGAAAATTAAAAATGACATTTTTCCCTCAGAAATGTTCTTTTAGCCTCAAATTTTTCATTGTCACAAATGTAACAGGAGAAAATGAACCACATAATTTGTTGTGTAATTTCTCCTGAGTACAGGTATACCCCCATACAGTATGTGGTGAGAAACTCATGTTTGGGGAAAGGGCAGGGCTTGGAAGGAAGGAGTGCTATTTGATTTTTGGAGTGCAAAAGTGTTTGGAATAGATTGTGGATGCCATGTCACATTTGGAGAGCCACTAAGGTTCCAGAACAGCAGAAAACCCAACAATTTACCCCATTTTGCAAAATACACCTCTAAATTTATAGTCCAGACTGCTGGGTCAGAAGAGATGGATTGGAGATAGATCTCAATATTTATGTTAACAGATGAAAAACCTGAGTGAGGATTTGTTTTTTGTGGGTTGAGTAGAAGCTTTTAATGGTGGCATTTTCGGGTAGAGAACATTTTGGATCACATTTATCATGTGCTCTACACTGAGCACTTACATTGGGATTTTCATGTAAACATACAAAATATGTGATTTGGATAAAAATCCCCAAGGGATTCATTCACTAATGAGGCAGCAGTGTTACTCTTAACTTTGTGTAGCTTATATTTGGCAGCATCCGGCTTTTAATCGGTGAACAAAACTGTGGTGGACCAAACTGTTATGCACGCTTAAAAAGACAGGAATGGCTGGATCATAGGCCAGGCAGATTCCATAGTGTCTCTATCCGCCTCATTATATGTAATCTTCCCCTGGGGGTTTTGTCTGAAACACGTATTTAAGAGATTTACACATAAACCGAGGTGTAAGCGCTCAGCATAGAGTGCAGGATAAATGCGTGCTGAGTCGTACTATAATCTTTGGAAGGTAAAATCAACAGTAGGTCAAGAATTAGTTTTATTTATTTTAACACCATTCCTCTTGCGGTATAAGAGATTAGACGACTTTTTTTTGCGGGTAGGTGCAATTACAGCGATATCAGATATATATCTTTTTTATGTTTGGCTGCTGTCACACACTAAAAGATGCTTTTTTTTACAAAAACAAGTTTTTGCATCGCCATATTTTGAGACCTATCATTTTTCCATATTTCTGCTGACAGAGTTATTAGAGGGCTTGTTGTTTTGCAGGATGAGTTTAAATTTTTATTGGCATCATTTTCGAGTGCTTTACTTTTTTGATCACTTTCTATTCCATTTTTGGAGGCAGACAGAATAACCATTAGGTGATTGTGCAGGGAGGTGCTGATATCCAAAAAAGAAATATCTGAAATTTTGATCAGGCTTTCAGGGAATAAATGAAAAAAATCAACATTGCAGATTAAAACTTAGTGCTACTTTATAAGGAATCCACTAATACATGAAGAAAAAAAAAGTTTACTTCTCAAAGATTCAAACGTGTCCTGAGACTCAATGTTTGCACCACTTAGTTGACCGAGTGTGCTTCTCGGGAAATTTTTTTTTTTTTACTTGTGCTATAAAATGTCAGTGACAATTAGGCAGGGACTTGCACCCCTTTCATGGGGGGGGGGGGGGGGCAAAGCTTTTCTGACTTTGCTATTGGGCCTCTGAACTTAAGTTATACCCCAGAACATGTATACTTATGCTTGGGGTCCAACATTTTATTCCCTAGGATTTATTGTACATCGGCTGGTTCATCACAATGAAATATTATCTCCTAGTGGTTTTGTCTTCTTTCTCGGAGACACTACAGTATGTTGAAGAAGACACACAAATGCTTTCTTCGCCCCAAGGCTCCCTAATGTCTTAATGTCCTGCGGTTTGTACATGATTAACTGCACAGAGCAGACATTATTAGTGCAGACGAGCACGATGCATCCCGCTATGAGGGTGAATGCATGACACAGGGCACAGAGTGCATCATCAGGTATGATGTTTTTTGTGGTATGAGTGGCGCTTACCGCAGGACCTTCCATAATGTCTGCATTACACATGGTAACCACAGGCAGCTGTGACACATCTGAACTCCACAATCCTGAAATAACCTGATAAATAATTACTCAGGGGAAGTATAGCCAGAAAGCGGAAGGGATCTCAGGACAGCTGTGAGTAGTGGCCGGCGAACACACATCCCTCATACAGGCTCTGCTTTCATCAGTCTAATAATACTCTTACTCTGCAGCGTTCATAGGAGAAGCTGGCGCGCACCATGGATGGCTGTGGGTAACCTATAAGTATAGGGTCCGGAGCTAGTCACACAGTAATTGTCAGAAAAGAGGATCACGTAACTGCACTGGCTTCTACCTTCTGTATTAAGTCTTTATATTGCACTCAAGTAAACCTTTCAAAATTTAACAATTAATAGAGCTACTTGAAAACCAGAGGAAAGGGTTCTGAGGGGCCATCTCCTCCATCTATACAGGACATGGACTGTCATAATCTTTAGTTTGGGGCTGCATGGTGACTTTAAATGGGTTGCCAGCCTTAGCCTACAAGACTGATGTCACTCCATGTCACTCATTCACTGCGCGCTGTGAAAATGTTCCATTGCCAGCACCAAGAGAGGATAGTCATGTGACCAATAGTAAGTGATTTGCATATGATTTGCATACTTCTGGCCACATTCCAACTAGACTATGTCTAGCCTTGCTTAATACACTTGCATTGAGCAAGGCTGTGCCCAACTAGTCAGCACCCAATCGCATGTATGCAAATCACATAGTTGAGGTCATGTGCCCACCGTTCCCGACACTGGCAATGGAGGGTCATCACAGAGTACACAATGCATGGTTCCGAAGTCTGCAATCACGCAGGTCATCATCACTAGGACAATATGATTGCTGTGATTTCCTGGCAGGCGAGCTCTTGTCCGGTTCCAACTCCTCCTGTGATAAGCAGCTCACTGTCAATAGACAAAGTGCATACAGAGCCCGGTGTGAGCGGGGACAGCTTTCTCAGCTCTGCTGCATGCAACACCTAAGAACTCTGATTGTGTAAAACTGAGTGATACATCGTTAGGTTGAGGGTTTCTTTTTCTACATTATGATGCTCTCACATGAGGTATCAAAAACCTGGTGACAGATTCCCTTTAACTATGGCACAGGTTGTGCAGCTATAGATCGTTCTGTGCTCCTGCTACACCAAATAATGGGCTCGCATTGAGACCCGCAAATGTCGTGACTGTGACAATCAAGTTGCAATAAATACAACTGGTTGTTAATCTTTTCTGGGGGGGGGCGATTTGCTTGTCGGGTACCTTGTGGGTCGCAGTGAGATCCCATTGACTTGCATTATACTGCAATTTATCAGCAATATAGAGGTATCTTTATCCGTGTGATCCTGTTGAATTAGGGCCCCATTAGTGTACCAAAGTGTTGTCAAACCTGTTGATCCTTGAGCACGCTGATGAGTCAGTCCAGCAATGTTTGTTACTTTCAGGAACCAGTAAAAGGCCATTTTTCTCCTATCTAAATAATATAATAATCAAGTGGATTATTCAGCCTGATCAGTTGAAGCCTCTGTCAGTCCTTTTGACTGAATGGAGTAGTGCAGGAATCTTGTTATAGTGATCAGTGAGGAAATCATTGATGGCTTCCTAAGTTTTCAGACATTTATCAACCATTGTGGGAGAAAACCCCTTAAAAAAGATCTATCACCAGGTCAAAAGTGTGCAGCTTTTATGCTTAATTTATTCCCTAGTTACCCTGAGTTTACATTTTGTTTTTGTATTTTTAAATCCACCATACGGTTCCAGAGACATGGGGCATTTTATTTGGTGCTAATTTTGTGGTCTTTTCCAAGGAAGCGGCACTCAAAGGGTAATTATGTAAAGCAACCTAAAGACATACTCAAAAAAAACTTTCGTGAAGACAATAGAAATTAGTATTAAATTAAGAGGCCTATATATCTGGTAGCGTATGATGGATTTAAAAAAAAAAAAAAAAAAACCCAGAAAACTCAGGAAAAAATTGGGAATAAAACAAAAACTGCCCGCTTTTGACCTGGTGACAGAAAGGAGGAATTTTCTCTTACACTTTTTTCTTGATACAGTATATGGTGTGATGTTTAGTTGTATACCACTAGTTCTGAGCAAAAAGATTAGTAGCAACCAGGTCTAGTGGCTACAGCGGTAGTCATGATTCCTGGACCTGAGCCTTCATACTTCCTTCTACTTGCCGACATCCCTGGTGCCTCTTCTGATTAGTAGACTCATGTCATGCATGCATTGCAATGATAATATAGCAGGGCACCTACTAATCAGGAGAGGCACCGGGGATGCTGGCCAATAGAAGGAGGTCTACAGTACTCAGGTCCAGCAGCCTTGAGTCCGGGCTCCTTTAAATCTAGGAAGAAGATACTGTGTTGGGATAGTATAATGATAATGGCATTAGCAATCTTTCTGTCCCCATCGCTATTTTCTCAGCCAGTATAAACAGTGCAGTAAACGCCCGCCGAGCGACTTAATGGCCTGGCTCATCTAAATGGGCCGTAACATCGGAGTTTGATAAGCAGAATAAACAAAACAAATGAAATCTGAATATGGCTAGTACATTTAAGGAAACCTGACATGTTGTACACGCAGCCCTATTTGTGGAGACAATATCATAGAGCAGGGGAAACGGAGCAAATAGATATGTGGTTTTATGGGAAAACGTTTAGCATATAATACTTAATTCCTTTAAATCCTGCCCTTTCTAAACTTAGAGTCCAGTGGGCGGTTCTATCAATTATTGACAGTCTTCTCTGACTGGGCATACAGAGATAATTGTCAATCACTGAGTAAGACCACCTACTTGGCCCCTAAGTTTAGAAATGGCAGGGATTTCAATACATAAAAAATACAAGGTATGAATCTATACCCACAATGCTGGGAGATTCTAGAGGCGATAAAGCGGATCAGTTTTTGCTCTTATTTTATTGCTACTGTTTACCTGTGTATTGTATATCTTGTTTTGTTTGTAATTTTTTTTAAATTAAATATTCTATACGATTCCTGACATATGGGCCTCCTTATTTAGTACTTATGTTTATGGTCTTTACAGCAGGAGCGTGCTCATAGAATTTTTCTGGGGGAGTGTCTTTACGCTCCTCTACATTATTACTATGTGAGCCACACCTCCTTGTTGAAGATGACAAAATTAGCACCAAATAAAAGGGCCCATATCTCTGGAACAGAATGGTGGATGTAAAAATTAAAAAAATGGCATACTCAGAGGAGCATCGGGAATAAAATAAAAGCTAACAATTGCCATTTATGTCCTGATGACAGGTCATCTTTAATCATTCAATTTTAACAAATCCTTTTTGCATGGTGCAGTCCCTTTAATCATTTTTAACCTCTGATCTGCTGCAAGCAAGATGCCATCTGATTGCTTTTCTTTTTTTTTATCAGCATGTTATACAGAATTCATCTACCAAAGAAAAAGCTTCCACAAGTTTCCACATGGACATAGTTTAAATATACAAATGGAAAGATGGAAAATACACATCACGGTGAAACCACTTCTCTCGGCCGACTCCTGGATGAAAGCACACAGCCAGTGTTTTCCAAGCCGGGAACCAATGAAATATTTAAGGTATGAAAGAACAGCACTTAATTCATTTTTTTTTTACAGAACCCTGTAATTTCCTGGTAATTATTGTTTTGAAAGGGTGGCATACAGAAATAGAAGGGTTAGATGAAAACAAATTGTCTTTTTTAAAGATTGAGGGTTTCTTAAGTTCCACAGATTTCAGCAACAATGTCTGCCAGGGAAAAGGGTTGACTTGGTAAAATTAGAAATAGTTGTTGAAGCTTTAAATTACAGAGAGACTTGAGAGATTGGTTGTTCCATGTTGGAGAATATGTAATTCATATCTTCACAATAGATGATATGTTATTTTCTATGTGGACACACGGACTGGCATCTTAGACAGGATGTGGCTTTTCGTTGTCTGAACCTGCAGTGCCGTCTGGCCCTGAGTGTTGGCGTTGTGTCATAGCTGTTAAAATCACAGCTTTTGTAAGAAATGACAATTATGTGATAGCTGGAAAAACATTCTGGAATCAGAGAGACATTTAATGAAGTCTAATGACTGAAACACCGTGATTTCCCGAGCATCAGCTCATTTCTAACGTCTGAGAAAGTGGCTATCCTACAAGAATGCATAGGCCAAGGTCCTAACATCTGTAAATAATATAGTAGTAACCCTCAGGTTACCATCTTTTAATCATCGTCTCCCACAACAGTAGAAGTTGCCAACTGGTTTAATTCAAAATCTTTGCTCTGCACCTTCGTCAGGGAAAGCCTGCTCGCCAGGTGATACGCGTGGGCATCGCTCCATCACCAGGTTATATGCTTATGGGGGGTTTTCCTCCGCTTATAATTATGGGACTTGTCTTAATACTCTCCTGTATGGGTGACCCTTAAGCCTTCTTGGCTGGTTAGCTTTATATTATTGGACACGGATAGATTTTTGTTGCATCAGGGTTGTTCCTTGTGCCCTTATATTATGTTGTCCTAATAGGGTTTTGTATACCTCCTCATGAGCCATTAGGTTACATTTGGGTCTTGTTACCATACTTTTTCACGGTCTCTACTACCTGTGTGTATTGGATGGTGTTTGTACCTTTTAATTGTGTTTTTAATTGTCTGTGGTGTTTTTTTGATTTGTTCAATAAAATCAGCTTTGTATTATTTTCTTATGATTGGTTATTATTAATTGGTGTGCAATTTTATTTGTATTTACTAAAGATCTACAGTATTATTTTTTAATGGTTCTCTACATTCGGCTGTAATTTACGTTAGTCTGAAACTGTGTTGTTGCTATTGGTTGAAGTGCCATCCTGTTACTAAAAAATTGTTTGGACACTATTTGCATTAATATGGAACATTTATATGTATATACATGCATATATCAGACAGTGTTTTATTAGCTAAAATTACATTGAATCCCAACTGTGACCTCTAATGACTCCATAGGCAGCTGCTTACTTCTTCTACCCTGAGGCTGCCATGGTGGACAGGACCAACTTAATTGTGATCTCCTTCTAAATAAGCCTCATAGTAAAGAGCGCATCTTTTGTTCTTGATATTCGTTTTCTAAATCTGAAACATCACTACAGACAATATGGTTGGTAACACAGCCCCAACAAATTATGGTATAATAGGAATTAAGGAGATAAAGATGTAGGAGTGCGGGAGAGAAGGACAAACTCAATGAGAAAGAGCCATGGAGGAGGCATATCAATCCTAATTTGCATCAGTTGGACGGTGTATATTTTACTTTTTATGACGGTGTGGGTGTGGAGACCATTCTCCTTGACCAAGCCGTGCTACACGAGAGCCTATTTCTTCATCACAACATACCTGACATACTTCATTCCCAAGAAGAAATGCTGACTTGTACTTCTTGCCATCTGGAAACACAAGAAGTGGCCACATCCCGCTTCACAGACAGCCAATTATACAGTAACTTAGAGCTGCCCACAAGACCAGCTGCCTCAGCTATTTCAGGGCCGCTCATGGGATTCTTAGTCTACTGTTCTCTCCTATGGGCCAAACGCAGACAGCAAAGGACACCGGCGGAGTGTAATCTGTGCGGCTCTACACAGGAACTGCACATACTGATGCTGTTAGACAGACTGTGACCTCAACAGTTGGACAGAGAGCAGCAAATAATCAGGAAAGATTAACATTTGGTCATGGTATTAGCTCAAATAAACGTGTTAATCTCAGCAACGCAGACAATCTACAGTGGTCGAATCTTAGCACAGCATGAATGAGCATGGCAAAGTGGGTAGAGAGCAAATATGGCAGGGAATTACTATCTAATCCAGCAATTATTCCAACATCAGGCATATTTGTTATACAACGTGCATTTTCTATGTTACTAGCTGAAATACCTGCTCCTCTCCACTAGCATTAGAGGAAAGTTCATACATGATAGAATAATGATGCAGAGTATTCTGCCGTAAAAATCCATGTTACACATCTAAATAGGTTTTGTAAACTAAATCCCAGGCAGATGTTGCAGAAATAATCCCATTTAGAGGCACGGAACGAATTTCGGCCACAGAAATTTCTGCAGTATATCTGCCACATTTGAACATACCCCTAAAGTAGTCCCATTTTACTTGCACCTTGCAATCTACTATGTCCACAAATGGCCCTATATTTACTATGGTCCAAAAATTATAACTTGTGTAGATAAAATCCATCTCTTGTTTATTTGTAAAATGCTGAAAGCACAGCATCTACTTCTAAAATCCAGTGACAATAGGATCATGTTTTAATTTTTACCCATGATGACAATATCATCAGCTCATAATTCACCCAGTATGAATCATAAGGACAGGGTCCCATTATGTGCATCGCTGACTGAAAAGGGGACCGTCCTGTGCAATTTTCTCAGTTCTCATACTTGAAGACAAACATCTGCCCTTGTGCAGCTGGAGCGCCTCCAGACGCAGGGCCGCGGGGTACTCGGTACCGGGCCTCTCTGTCTCGGTTCTGGGGTTGTCACGGTGGCTAGACCCGGTCCATGACCCTGCTAAGGGGCGTCCAATGAAAGGTGTGATGGTGGTGTGTGGTTCAAGTCGCGATGAATAACGAGGACACAGGGTTGCAGTCTCTTTACCTCTTTACTGAAGGCTTCGGGATCCGCAATCCAGAGCACTGCTAACAGGGCTGGCTGAGACCGGCCGGTCCGAAGGCACATCCAGAGTTCCCTTTGCAGGTGGAAATCAGTGCCTACCTTCTAGCGCCTGTGTGTTGTAGTACCTCCCTGCTGAGCACCACGGGATAGTCCTCACAACTGTTGTGTTTGCTTCTGATGTTCTTTCCCACAACTATCGTATCTGTTCTGATGTTCTTCTCCGTCCCCCAGATGATATGGCTAGGACGCACCCGTATGACGGGTAGGCCTGGAGTTATTCTGGGACCCTAGAGACGCCCCTCTCCCACAATTGCCTCCTATGTCTTCTTAGGTGATTTAGGTGAGGCAGCCAACCTATAATCAACTGTCCTGCCGCTGTTTGAAGTAATGCTTGGAGCCCAATACTTCCTCGGCGTTCCGGCCACCGGCTACGCGCCTCAGTAGGATGCTGCCACGATCTTAAGGCACAACTCCTACTGGTTCTATCCTCCTTTGTGCTGCGATCTCGTTTCTCACATTTCCACAATAAACCTCACTTCGTGTCCTCTCTTATGATGCCACCGCAATGGGTGCAGGCGCGGCTCCGTAACGTTCTGTCCTTTTCGCTAGGTCTCTGTCAGGATCCCACCCCTGACAGGGACCCCCCTGAATCTTCCACCGCAACACCCTCTGCCACAGGATGTTGCCTGGATCAAACCCAGTCAGCTTCTCTCTAACTTCCTATCTAACCCCCAGTTTTACCAGAGTGTGAGGAGTGGCCTAATACATAGAACCCTTTGCTCCCCCTGGTGGCCAGAGTGTGAAGTGTAATGTGTGACTGTGATACCTGGTCAGGTGAACTCCTTAAGTGCCATCAGACGTACTATCACTCCCCTTAGTGGCGGAGCGTCAGTACTGCAACGACCAGGACTCTGGGGCACTGCACAGCCATCTCGCCTCTCCTAGCGCCATACGTGACACTACCCTTTTCTCAAGACACGTAGCTGCAGGGGACAGTGGTGGGATCCACATCTGCTGAGCATTTATGGTATATTCAGTAAATGTGCCAGAAATGTCTCAAATATGAATACACTTTGAGGGTACGTGCACACAACATCTTTTTTTCAGGGGGATTCCACCTGGAAATACCTGGTGAAAGCACCGCAAATCTGCTGCAGAAAATGAACATAATGCACAGCAATGTAAAAACGATACTGATTTATTTTACACATATTTAATCTTCTGCCACTTCTTTTAAAGGCAGCCGGACCACACAGAGTAGCATGAGAACCCAGCTGCTGTGACGAGCACTGACATCAGTAAGGTTATCACAGTTCATCGGCTGTGAACAGCGATAACCTTACTGACATAAGTGCTCGTCACAGCAGCCGGATTCACACGCTACTCTCAGTGTGTCCGGTGGCTGTGCTGATCGGTTACAGTACTGATATCACCGTTAATCACTGCCTGCGGATGTAGCAGAGTGGGGGATCATCATGGGTCCTTCTTGTCATGGATTACGGTGGCAATCGGGGTAATGGTCTTGAGGTTGATGTCAGCTGTGTAATGTCCGCTGACATCAAGACTAAGGGTTAGTAATTCATAGGTGTCTGTCAGACACCCCATTACTAACCCCGTAGTCATAAGAAATAAGCACACACATACAAAAATCCTTTAATTGTAAAAAAGCACTCCCCAACAATTACCCTCTTTTACCAAAAAAAAGTAATCCACACCTGGCATAATCCATAATATGGAGTTCACATAGCGATTCCCGACTCTGCTACATCCTGAGGCAGTGATGAACGGTGACATCAGTAATGTGACGGCCCATCACGGCCATGGGAACACACTGAGAGTAGCGCGTGACCTATGCTACTGTGATGAGCGGTGACATCATTAAGGTTACCACAGGTCACAGCTGGCGGCCCACACAGAGGTTACCATGAGAACTGCCGGCTATGACCATAATGACGTCACCGCTCTTCACAGCAAGCGACGCATCCCATTTTAAGGTGCATGATCAACCAGTGATCCTGACTGCCAATTTAACACTATGAGAAACCCAAGGTATGACAGTCTCTGGTTGAGCAAGCCCGAACAGTTTTTGACTCATACAATTTTCTGCAATGTGTGAAATGGTGACAGACTTTTTTTTTTGCCGATTTGCGCAAATCAAGTTGCTCATTTTTTTTAATTCGACAGGACCTGTGTATTTAAGGAAATTCAACTCGAATGTGATCCACATTAAATTAATTCACTCATCTCAAATATTAACTAAAGATTTCCTTTAAAGAGATGCTCTGGTTTCAAACTTGAATCCTTTGAAAATTCTGAAATTATCATGGTAACACAAGACCCATCCATACTTTCAGAAAAAAATACAAGACAATAATTGGAAGAAAATGGCCGTGATGTTTATTCAGGGTTACTTAAAGTAATAAATGTAATAACTGAATAAATAAATTCACAGAATATCCATACTTAAACCACCAAGAACCAATCCATCCATAGACTGGGCGATTTTCCCACAAATAATACATCACAACAAGAAAAATACAGTTAATTATTAATGGGGGAGGGAGGGTGGGATCTTCTTTTCTTCATAAAAACACCACATGGGAAAAATAACCCAGAAGTGGGGTTTATATATAGTAGCTTTGCCGCCAATTTTAAATTCAACCAATAGGAATCCATAAAAAGAGCGCCAAGAAAACTGATCAGAACCCGTTTGAACTGCTTGTGGAAAACCCACAGTTAACCTGTTGACCTTAATTTGACCCTGGCTTGATAGTCATTACAATAACAACAACCTTAATAAAACTGATTTATTCCAGGTCTGTGTTGCCATGAGACCCCCCTTTATTATTTTATTTCTTGTGGGGGAGGGTTACCATTACTTACCTCCTTCCACCCCAGTGTTGAGTCTTTGCCTGGTCTTTGCTTATATGGCTGAAGTGGGGATTTAATAACTACATCTTGTGACCACTGTAGGCAATCACTGGAGTCACTGGTCACGGTAATATGTTACAGCCATTAATGGCAGAAGAGGGGAAATCAACACTGCAGGCGTGTCAACAAACACCAGTGGTTAACAAAAGAGAAATTACGCTAGGGTAAGTAATGATGGCTATCAATCTTCATACAGATCAAGCCTTTAGATGATAATGTTTAAAACCAGAACATCCATTTATGAATCATGAGATATCATATTACGAACACTGGCAATTCATCAAGACTTTATGTTGATCTTGATGTGCCAGAGTAAGATGTACCAAATTTATTAAGAGATATGCGCCTCCTTCAGATGCCGTGTACCACCATAAGAAATATACTTCATTCATAGACAGGAGTATGTTTCTTTAGTAATTTATGACAAGTGTGGTGTAAATGACAGTATAATAAGTTTATCGGCTGCACTTGGTCATACCCCCTCCTGACTAAGGCCGGGTTCACATTTGCGTTCGACAGCCCAGCGTTGGGCTGCATACTTTTTCCCTTCATATCCGCACAGCTGCGCATGCATCCTGCGTACCTATCTTTAACATTGGGTACGCAGGAAAATGCGTTTGTCTGCAGATGCGTCCACGTGCGTCGTTTTGACGTTCCGCCAAACGCAACATGTTGCGTTCCCGTGCGGTCGGCGGGCACGTCAAAACGACACACGCGGACGCATCCGCAGACAAAGGCATGTCCCTGCGAACCCAATGTTAACGATAGGTACACAGGATGCATGCGCAGCTGTGTGGACATGAAGGGAAAAAGTACACAGCCCTACGCGGAGCTGCAGAACGCAAATGTGAACCTTGCCTAAGCTCCATGTACTTTTTGGAAAGTTGGTGACGCTGGCCTGGACTGGAGTAAAATCGCCATCATTTAAAAAAAATTCCAGCATTTAATACAGTTTTATGTCACAATTCTATCAAAAACGGTTTCACATCTTTCCAGACACGCTGGGAGTTAAAGTTTCACACCAGCTGAAAAGCCTTAGGTCAGAAACCTCTGATTAAATAACGGTAAGGGTAAGTCCGTCAGCAAATATGTATAGACACTGCTCAAGTTTCACGATCATAAGGAGCAAAGAATTTTAGCAGAACATGTTGCCACACCCTGTAAAAGAAAATTATACGATATAATTTAATTTACAATGATTCAGGCAGTACAGAGGGAATTACAGGCCTGACTCACATCTATGGTGAGAACTGATCGTTCTAATGCCAGCCATGAAATGATTTCCACTTATAAGACAGATGAAGTAAGTGTCAAAGTCATTTTAGCCAGCGATGCCCTGTCATAATCTCTCTTAAAATAATTCACAGAAGAAGTGAAAAATGGTTCATTTCCAAAAACCCGAAAGTATTTCAAGAAATGATTGTAATCTGTATGGAAAGTCTGTCCTGCCCGTCACTTGACATGATATCTCACAAGCGTTCGCATCCTTACATTCTCGGTACTATTGTGTGTATGCGCCGGCTGCTCATTTTGCCACTGTCATCAGAAGTTGATATCTGCTTGGAAAACACCGCTGGTTATTACTGATCTAGGATGTGACCAGCACTGTAATCTTGTGGATGCTTAAAATCCTCCCTGTAAAATCCTCCTTTTGCATTTACAGCATCTACAGCTATTCTTCACTACTCCGTATTTGACATGCAGGGATGGCGTTTGGGGCAGGCAGACAAGGCAGATGCCTGGGGCTCCCACCCACAAAGGAGGCCCCCTGTGTCTGCAGTTCCTTTATGAAGTGCCCTGACGGTGTACAGCATTAATTATAGTGACTAATGCTGTACATTCTCTGCAGTCCTTGATCGTCTCTCCCAAACCCCCTCCAATCCCCCCTCTCTCTCCCCTGCAGTGTCAGGTTAGAAGTTGAGAGTGAAGGGGAGGGGCACAGCACAGCAGAGGTCAGACCTTAGGCAGGCCCATGTCTGCAGCTCTGTATGTGTGTCACCTCCTCCTCATCATGGCTGCTCCTACATCACTGTCCTGAGATCTGCACAAGTTAAATCAGGACCTGGTAAGTATACATACAGCTCTGGCAAAAATTAGGAGACCACCACATCAAAACCCTGTCATGGGCAGCCCAATCGCCAGACCTGAACCCCATTGAAAACCTCTGGAATGTAATCAAGAGGATGATGGATAGTCACAAGCCATCAAACAAAGAAGAACTGCTTAAATTTTTGCGCCAGAAGCAGTGTGAAAGACTGGTGGAAAGCATGCCAAGACGCATGAAAGCTATGATTAAAAATCACGGTTATTCCACAAAATATTGATTTCTGAACTCTTCCTGAGTTACAACATTAGTATTGTTGTTTCTAAATGATTATGAACTTGTTTTCTTTGCATTATTTGAGGTCTCAAAGCACTGTTTTTTTTTTATTTTTACCATTTTTCTTTGTCAGAAAAAAAATACAAAATTTATTGCTCGGAAATTCGGCGACAGGTTGTCAGAAGTTTATAGAATAAAAGAACAATTTACATTTTACTCAAAAATATACCTATAATGAGAAACATCAGACAAACTGAACATTTTGCCATGGTCTCTTAATTTTTGCCAGAGCTGTATACACTCACCGGCCACTTTATTAGGTACACCTGTCCAACTTCTTGTTAACACTTAATTTCTAATCAGCCAATCACATGGCGGCAACTCAGTGCATTTAGGCATGTAGACATGGTCAAGACAATCTCCTGCAGTTCAAACCGAGCATCAGTATGGGGAAGAAAGGTGATTTGAGTGCCTTTGAACGTGGCATGGTTGTTGGTGCCAGAAGGGCTGGTCTGAGTATTTCAGAAACTGCTGATCTACTGGGATTTTCACGCACAACCATCTCTAGGGTTTACAGAGAATGGTCCGAAAAAGAAAAAAAATCCAGTGAGCGGCAGTTCTGTGGGCGGAAATGCCTTGTTGATGCCAGAGGTCAGAGGAGAATGGGCAGACTGGTTCGAGCTGATAGAAAGGCAACAGTGACTCAAATCGCCACCCGTTACAACCACGGTAGGCCTAAGAGCATCTCTGAACGCACAGTGCGTCGAACTTTGAGGCAGATGGGCTACAGCAGCAGAAGACCACACCGGGTACCACTCCTTTCAGCTAAGAACAGGAAACTGAGGCTACAATTTGTACAAGCTCATCGAAATTGGACAGTAGAAGATTGGAAAAACGTTGCTTGGTCTGATGAGTCTCGATTTCTGCTGCGACATTCGGATGGTAGGGTCAGAATTTGGCATAAACAACATGAAAGCATGGATCCATCCTGCCTTGTATGGAGCATCTTTGGGATGTGCAGCCGACAAATCTGCGGCAACTGTGTGATGCCATCATGTCAATATGGACCAAAATCTCTGAGGAATGCTTCCAGCACCTTGTTGAATCTATGCCACGAAGAATTGAGGCAGTTCTGAAGGCAAAAGGGGGTCCAACCCGTTACTAGCATGGTGTACCTAATAAAGTGGCCGGTGAGTGTATATGTATATCTGTGTGTGTACATGGGCTGGACTGGGACTAACACTCCTCACCCCAGTCAGTGAATTTTGTTTTACTTTGTAGTGCCCCTCATCACTCTCCTAAAAGGAGATATTTGAAGAGTCACATGTGAATGCCGCCACTGTGCGTATGATCAACCACAGCTGCATTTACATGGTGCTCTACAGAGCTCCAATTTTCAGGATCATGGGGGTCCCAGCATTCAGATCTCCAGCTATTTGATGTTATGCCATATTCAGAGGAGAGGGGAATACTTGGGATAATCCATTTAGACAGCTTTTCCACTATTTTTAATAGGCCACAGTACCAACCAATATTGACCCCCCCAAAGTCCAATGTTACCTCTTAAACAACCAAGACAGGAGAAGTGGTACTGTGCAGTGCATACAGGGCCGGCTCCAGGTTTTCGTGGGCCCTGGGTGAAAAAGTCTCAGTGGCCCCTTTAACACATGCCACAATTCATAATGCACAGATACAGCAGAGAAATATAGGGATAGTACAATGTCAAAGATTTCACTTCTTATATTACATGAGTGATATCTATTGTGCATTGTACAATAGGTCTGAAACCAGACAGTATAGTCCTCCATACAGTATTATGGGCACCACATAGTCCTCAGTACAGTATTATGGGCACCACATAGCCCTCCATACAGAATAATGAGCCACATATATTGCTCCATACAGTATTATGGGCACCACATAGTCCTCCATACAGTATTATGGGCACCACATAGCGCTCCATACAGAATAATGAGCCACATATATTGCTCCATACAGTATTATGGGCACCACATAGCGCTCCATACAGTATTATGGGCATCACATAGAACTCCATACAGACTAATGAGCCCCATATATTGCTCCATACAGTATTATGGGCACCACATAGTCCTCCATACAGTATTATGGGCACCACAGGGCACGATATACAGAATAACATGCCCCATATATTGCTCAATACAGTATGATGAGCCCTATAAATTGTTCCGTACATTATTATGGGTGCCACATAGTGCTCCATACAGTATAATGAGCCCAATATATTGCTCCATACAGTATAATGAACCCTATAAAATGCTCCAAACAGTATAATGTGCCCCATATAATACTGCATACAGTATAATGAGTCCCAAACCTTGCTCCACACAGAGTGGGCCTCATATAATGCTCCATATATAATGAGCCCCATATGATGCTCCATTATATGATGGGCCCCATATAATGCTCTATATATAATGGGCCCCATATGATGCTCCAGTATACAATGGGTCCCATATTATACTTCAGTAAAATGGCCCCATATAATGCTGCATAGAATAATCCAGTGTATGATGAGCCCAATATGATGCTCCAGTATATGATGGGCCCCATATATTGCTCAAAACATGAAAAAAATCCTCACCTCTCCTCGCTGGCCGCTGCTCTGCTCCGGATTCCTCAGTGTCTGCGTCTTCCAGCTCTTTGCACTGTAACTGCTCAGGCAGATGGCGCACAGACGTGACATCACTACACCCTCTGACCTGAAACGTCACAGTCTGAAGACGCCGCAGCGGAGGAGCGGGAAGAGGTAAGTATTGCAAGTGCAGGGACCCTGAGCAAGCGGGGGAGGGGTGGACTCTTTATTAGCCCATGTGGCAACATTTCAGTTCCACAGCAGAGAAAGGTTATGTTATGGATCTGAAACATTGCCACATGGGCTATTAACCCCTTCATGACCCAGCCTATTTTGGCCTTAATGACCTTGCCGTTTTTTGCAATTCTGACCAGTGTCCCTTTATGAGGTAATAAATCAGGAACGCTTGAACGGATCCTAGCGATTCTGAGACTGTTTTTTCGTGACATATTGGGATTCATGTTAATGGTAAATTTAGGTCGATAATTTCTGAGTTTATTTGTGAAAAAAACGGAAATTTGGCAAAAATTTTGAAAATTTCGCAATTTTCACATTTTGAATTTTTATTCTGTTAAACCGGAGAGTTATGTGACACAAAATAGTTAATAAATAACATTTCCCACATGTCTACTTTACATCAGCACAATTTTGGAAACAAATTTTTTTTTTGCTAGGAAGTTATAAGGGTTAAAATTTGACCAGTGATTTCTCATTTTTACAACAAAATTTACAAAACCATTTTTTTTAGGGACCACATCACATTTGAAGTCAGTTTGAGGGTTCTATATGGCTGAAAATACCCAAAAGTGACACCATTCTAAAAACTGCACTCCTCAAGGTGCTCAAAACCACATTCAAGAAGTTTATTAACCCTTCAGGTGTTTCACAGCAGCAGAAGCAACATGGAAGTAAAAAATTAACATTTAACTTTTTAGTCACAAAAATGATCTTTTAGCGATTTTTTTTTAATTTTTCCAAGGGTAAAAGGAGAAACTGGACCACGAACGTTGTTGTCCAATTTGTCCTGAGTACGCTGATACCTCATATGTGGGGGTAAACCACTGTTTGGGCGCACGGCAGGGCTCGGAAGGGAAGGAGCGCCATTTGACTTTTTCAATGAAAAATTGGCTCCAATCTTTAGCGGACACCATGTCGCGTTTGGAGAGCCCCCGTGTGCCTAAACATTGGAGCTCCCCCACAAGTGACCCCATTTTGGAAACTAGACCCCCCAAGGAACTTATCTAGAAGCATAGTGAGCACTTTAAACCCCCAGGTGCTTCACAAATTGATCCGTAAAAATGAAACAGTACTTTTTTTTCACAAAAAAATTATTTTAGCCTCAGTTTTTTCATTTTCACATGGGCAACAGGATAAAATGGATCCTAAAATTTGTTGGACAATTTCTCCTGAGTACACCGATACCTCACATGTGGGGGTATACCACTGTTTGGGCACATGGTAAGGCTCGGAAGGGAAGGAGCGCCATTTGACTTTTTGAATGAAAAATTATCTCCATCGCTAGCAGACACCATGTCACGTTTGGAGAGCCCCTGTGTGCCTAAACATTGGAACTCCCCCACAAGTGACCCCATTTTGGAAACTAGACCCCCCAAGGAACTTATCTAGAAGCATAGTGAGCACTTTAAACCCCCAGGTGCTTCACAAATTGATCCGTAAAAATGAAAAAGTACTTTTTTTTCACACAAAATTTATTTTAGCCTCAATTTTTTCATTTTCACATGGGCAACAGGATAAAATGGATCCTAAAATTTGTTGGGCAATTTCTCCTGAGTACGCCGATACCTCATATGTGGGGGTAAACCACTGTTTGGATGCACGGCAAGGCTCGGAAGGGGAGGCGTGCCATTTGACTTTTTGAATGGAAAATTAGCTCCAATCGTTAGCGGACACCATGTCGCGTTTGGAGAGCCCCTGTGTGCCTAAACATTGGAACTCCCCTACAAGTGACCCCATTTTGGAAACTAGACCCCCCAAGGAACTTATCTAGATGCATAGTGAGCACTTATAACCCCCAGGTGCTTCACAGAAGTTTATAACGCAGAGCCGTCAAAATAAAAAATAATTTTTCTTTCCTCAAAAATGATTTTTAGCCCAGAATTTTTTATTTTCCCAAGGGTAATAGGAGAAATTGGACCCCAAATGTTGTTGTCCAGTTTTTTCTGAGTACGATGATACCCCATATGTGGGGGTAAACCACTGTTTGGGCGCACCGCAGGGCTTGGAAGGGAAGGCACGCCATTTGGCTTTTTGAATGGAAAATTAGCTCCAATCATTAGCGGACACCATGTCGCGTTTGGAGAGCCCCTGTGTGCCTAAACATTGGAGCTCCCGCACAAGTGACCCCATTTTGGAAACTAGACCCCCCCAAGGAACTTATCTAGAAGCATAGTGAGCACTTTGAACCCCCAAGTGCTTCACAGAAGTTTATAACGCAGAGCCATGAAAATAAAAAATAATTTTTCTTTTCTCAAAAATGATTTTTTAGCCCACAATTTTTTATTTTCCCAAGGGTAACAGGAGAAATTGGACCCCAAAAGTTGTTGTCCAGTTTCTCCTGAGTACGCTGATACCCCATATGTGGGGGTAAACCACTGTTTTGGCACACGTCGGGGTTTGGAAGGGAAGTAGTGACGTTTTGAAATGCAGACTTTGATGGAATGCTCTGCGGGCGTCAGGTTGCGTTTGCAGAGCCCCTGATGTGCCTAAACAGTAGGAAATCCCCACAAGTGACTGCATTTTGGAAACTAGACCCCCAAGGGAACTTATCTAGATGTGTGGTGAGCACTTTGAACCCCCAAGTGCTTCACAGAAGTTTATAACGCAGAGCCGTGAAAATAAAAAATAATTGTTCTTTCCTCAAAAATTATGTTTTAGCAAGTAATTTTTTATTTTTGCAAGGGTAACAGGAGAAATTGGACCCCAACAGTTGTTGCCCAGTTTGTCCTGAGTACGCTGGTACCCCAAATGTGGGGGTACACCACTGTTTGGACGCACGTCGGGGCTTGGAAGGGAGGGAGCACCATTTGACTTTTTGAACGCAAGATTGGCTGGAATCAATGGTGGCGCCATGTTGCGTTTGGAGACCCCTGATGTGCCTAAACAGTGGAAACCCCTCAATTCTAACTTCAACACTAACCCCAACACACCCCTAATCCTAATCCCAACTGTAGCCATAACCCTAATCACAACCCTAACCCCAACACACCCCTAACCACAACCCTAACCCCAACACACCCGTAACCCTAATTCCAACCCTAATCCTAATCCTAACCCTAATCCCAACCCTAACCCTAATCCCAACCCTAACCACAACTGTAACCCCAACACACCCCTAACCCTATCCGTAACCCTAACCACAAGCCTAATCTTAACCCTATTTCCAACCCTAGCCCTAATTCCAACCCTAACTCTAATTCCAACCCTAACCCTAAGGCTATGTGCCCACGTTGCGGATTCGTGTGAGATTTTTCCGCACGATTTTTGAAAAATCTGCAGGTAAAAGGCACTGCGTTTTACCTGCGGATTTACAGCAGATTTCCAGTGTTTTTTTGTGCGGATTTCACCTGCGGATTCCTATTGAGGAACAGGTGTAAAACGCTGCGGAATCCTCACAAAGAATTGACATGCTGCGGAAAATACAACGCAGCGTTTCTGCACGGAATTTTCCGCACCATGGGCACAGCGGATTTGGTTTTCCATAGGTGTACATGGTACTGTAAACCTGATGGAAAACTGCTACGGATTCGCAGCGGCCAATCCACTGCGGATCCGCGGCCAATCCGCTGCGGATCCGCGGCCAATCCGCTGCGGATCCGTGGCCAAATCCGCACTGTGTGCACATGCCATAACCCTAACCCTACCCCTAACCCTAACCCTAACCCTACCCCTAGTTCTAACCCTAGTTCTAACCCTAACCCTAGTGGAAAAAGAAAAAAAAAATATTTTCTTAATTTTATTATTGTCCCTACCTATGGGGGTGATAAAGGGGGGGGTTTATTTATTATTTTTTTATTTTGATTGCTGTGATAGAACCTACCACAGCGATCAAAATGTACTTTGTAATGAATCTGCCGGCCGGCAGATCCGGCCGGCGCGCTGCGCATGCGCCCGTCATTTTGGAAGATGGCGGCGCCCAGGGAGAAGACGGACCGACTTCGGGAGGCTCGGTAAGTATGAGGGGGTGGGGGGGTGGATCAGAGCACAGGGGGGGGATCGGAGGACGGGGGGAGCGGACAGGAGCACGGGGGAGCGGACAGGGGGACGGAGGGGGGTACCGGACAGAACGGAGGACTGGGGAGGAGATCGGGGGCGGTGGGGGGATGGGCAGAACATGATTTCCAGCCATGGCAGATGCTATTGCAGCATCGGCCATGGCTGGATTGCAATATTTCACCATTTTCATAGGTGAAATATTGCAAATTGCTCTGATTGGCTGTTGCACTTTCAACAGCCAATCAGAGCGATCGTAGCCACGTGGGGGCAAAGCCACCCCCCCTGGGCTGAAGTACAACTCCCCCTGTCCCTGCAGATCGGGTGAAATTGGAGTTAACCCTTTCACCCGATCTGCAGGGACGCGATCATTCCATGACGCCACATAGGCGTCATGGGTCGGATTGGCACCGACTTTCATGACGCCTACGTGGCGTCAAAGGTCGGGAAGGGGTTAAAGAGTCCGCCACTCTTTTCACAATTTATAGGAGTGATTATATATATACACTCACTGGCTACTTTATTAGGTACACCTGTCCAACTTCTTGTTAACACTTAATTTCTAATCAGCCAATCACATGGCGGCAACTCAGTGCATTTAGGCATGTAGACATGGTCAAGACAATCTCCTGCAGTTCAAACCGAGCATCAGTATGGGGAAGAAAGGTGATTTGAGTGCCTTTGAACGTGGCATGGTTGTTGGTGCCAGAAGGGCTGGTCTGAGTATTTCAGAAACTGCTGATCTACTGGGATTTTCACGCACAACCATCTCTAGGGTTTACAGAGAATGGTCCGAAAAAGAAAAAAAATCCAGTGAGCGGCAGTTCTGTGGGCGGAAATGCCTTGTTGATGCCAGAGGTCAGAGGAGAATGGGCAGACTGGTTCGAGCTGATAGAAAGGCAACAGTGACTCAAATCGCCACCCGTTACAACCAAGGTAGGCCTAAGAGCATCTCTGAACGCACAGTGCGTCGAACTTTGAGGCAGATGGGCTACAGCAGCAGAAGACCACACCGGGTACCACTCCTTTCAGCTAAGAACAGGAAACTGAGGCTACAATTTGTACAAGCTCATCGAAATTGGACAGTAGAAGATTGGAAAAACGTTGCTTGGTCTGATGAGTCTCGATTTCTGCTGTGACATTCGGATGGTAGGGTCAGAATTTGGCGTAAACAACATGAAAGCATGGATCCATCCTGCCTTGTATGGAGCATCTTTGGGATGTGCAGCCGACAAATCTGCGGCAACTGTGTGATGCCATCATGTCAATATGGACCAAAATCTCTGAGGAATGCTTCCAGCACCTTGTTGAATCTATGCCACGAAGAATTGAGGCAGTTCTGAAGGCAAAAGGGGGTCCAACCCGTTACTAGCATGGTGTACCTAATAAAGTGGCCGGTGAGTGTATATATATATATATATATATATATATATATATATATATATACACACACACCCACACACACATAATAAGAGCAGATACTGAAAATTACACCATGTATACAGGACAGAGAAGTATACACAGCATACCCAGTTCCACAATATACGGCTCTGGCAAAGATTAAGAGATCGCTTCAAAATTTTCTGTTTCTCTGATTTTTCTCTTTATATGTATATTTCTGCGTAAAATGTACATTAAGCATTGTTGTTTTATTCTATAAACTACTGACAACATGTCTCCGAAATTCACAGCTATGTATTTTTTTGCAGCAAATGAAAAATCATCAAAATAATAAAGAAGAAACAGTGCTTTCAGACCTCAAGTAATGCAAAGAAAACAAGTTCTTATTTATTTAGAAACAACAATACTTTGTTTTAACTCAGGAAGAGTTCAGAAATCAATATTTGGTGGAATAACCATGTTTTTTAATTACAGCTTTCATGCGTTTTGGCATGCATCTTGATCACCTAATTAGAAGCACATTAAGTAGAATGAGGTGTACTTTGCTTGGAAATCAACTGACACTGGAATAGAATGGCTGTCAGACATGTAGAGAAGCTGATTTTTTAGAAAACTGTGCAGTGGTCTTTTCATTTTTGCCAGAGTTGTATACTGTGGTAAGTAAAATAGAGAGGAGCTGTGTATATAGTATATAGTGTAGAGATGTGCCAGTGTGTATAGTCAGGGGCGGACATATCATTGATGCAACCTGTGCGGTCGCACAGGGGCCCAAGAGGTAAGAGGGCCCATTTCTACCTCCAAAGCAAGTGTAATTTTGCATATTTAGGAGCTTTTGGTCTGGAAAGGGCCCGTATATTGTTCTTGCACAGGGGCCCTTTTCTGTCTGTGTCCGCCAGTGTATATAGTGTGGATATTTTAGAGTAAAATGTAAATTGTTCTTTTATTCTATAAACTACGGACAACATGTCTCCGAAGTTCCAAGCAATAAATTTTGTATATATGTTCTGAAAATGAGAAATGGTCAAAATAACAAAAAAATGCATTGCTTACAGACCTCAAATAATGCAAAAAAACAAGTTCATAATCATTTATAAACAACAATATTAATGTTTTAACTCAGGAAGAGTTCAGAAATCAATATTTTGTGGAATAACCATGATTTTTAATCACAGCTTTCATGTGTCTTGGCATGTTTTCCACCAGTCTTTCACACTGCTTTTGGGTGACCTTATGCCACTCCTGGTACAAAAATGTAAGCAGTTCTTTGTTTGATAGCTTGTGACTATCCATCTTCCTCTTGATTACATTCCAGAAGTTTTCAATGTGGTTCAGGTCTGGAGATTGGGCTGGCCATGACTGGGATTTGATGTGGTGATCCTTCATCCATACATTAATTGACCTAGCTGTGTGGCATGGTGCATTGTCCTACTGGAAAAAACAGTCCTCAACAGAAGGAATCAACTGTTTTTCCAGGATAACCTTTATGCGGCTTGATTCATATATCCTTCGCAAAGAACAACCTGCCCAATTCCAGCCTTGCTGAAGCATCCCCAGATCATCACCGATCCTCCACCAAATTTCACAGTGGGTGCAAGACACTGTGGCTTGTACGCCTCTTCAGGTCTCCGTCTAACCATTAGACGACCAGGTGTTGGGCAAAGCTGAAAATTAGACTCATCAGAGAAGATTACCTTACTCCAGTCCTCTATTGTCCAATCTTTATGGTCTTTCACAAACTTCAGCCTGGCTCTTCTTTGTTTCTCATTGATGAAAGGCTTTTTCCTAGCTTTACATGACTTGGGTTCTGCCTCTAGGAGCCTGTTACGAACTGTTCTTCCCGTACACTTCACCCCAGCTGCCATGTGCCATTCCTTTTGTAGGCCACTTGATGTCATCCTGCGGTTGCTGAGTGGCATTTGAATAAGATGACAGTCATCCTGGTCAGTGGAGAGTCGCTTTCGCCCTCTGCCGGTCTGTAGCTTTTTTGTCCCTAAGTCTGCTGCTTGACCTTGTTGTAATGGACTGCCATCTTAGAAATTTTAAGGATGGAGGCAACATGATGCTCACTGTGTCCCTCTGCTAGTAAAGCCAGAATTGAGCCCTTCTTCACCTCACTCAAGACTTTTCCTTTCACCTCCTTTGGCATGGTTAAAAGTTAGTTTTGCCTTCCTATTACTTTTGGGATATTACTATCACTTGTTTTGCCATCCAATTTGTCCTATTGCAAGAGGGTTGTGAACACCACAGCAGGGTTTTTTATACTTTCCTTCATTAAATAAGATTTGGTTCAGGTGATCACCTAATCAGAAGCACATTAAGTGGAATGAGGTGTCCTCTGGTTGGAATTCAACTGACACTGGAATAGAATGGCTGTCAGACATGTAGAGAAGCTGATTTTTATAAAACTGTGCAGAGGTCTCTTAATTTTTGCCAGAGCTGTATATATGTATATATATATATATATATCTATAATATAACGCTGGGAGCGTCACTCTGTCCGAAGCCTTAATAGACTGCGCAAGCGCAAGCGCCGGCGCAGTCTGGACCCCACAGAGTGACGCTCCCAGGAGATCGCGGTATGCGTAAGCGCTGAACACACACTGCGATCTCCAACGGAGAAGCAGGGATGAGCCAGGAGGGTGAGTATGCAATACTTACCTGTCCCGTTCCACCGATGCGATTCTGGGCCATGAATGTCTCCCTGCTCCCGGAATCGGCGCCTGCGCAGTCCGCACTTTCCGGCGCCATTTTCTTGAAGACACACTGCGTGTCTTCAAGTAAATGGCGCCGGAAAGCGCGGACGCCTGTGACGTTCAGTTCAGAGGGCGCGATGACGCGCTTAATGCGCGCCGCCCTCTGACTGAACAGTCACAGCCAGAGGACCCGGAAGACGGAGCGGTGGAACGGGGGACAGGTAAATATAGCAAGTGCCGGGGGCCTGAGCTAGCAGCGACTCCGACACCTGACCTCCACAGCGCGCCGGTGCCCCCGCCTGCTCAGGCCCCCAGCACAGCCGCCCGCACTCTCAGCACCACCACGCACAGCCGCCCGCACTCAGCACCGCCACGCACAGCCGCGCGCACTCAGCACCGCCACGCACATCCGCCCGCACTAACCACCGCCGCCCGCACTCAGCACAGCCGCCCGCACTCAGCACAGCCGTCCGCAATCAGCACAGCCGCCCGCACTCAGCACAGCCGCACTCAGGCAGAAGAGCCGGAGAGAGAAAGATGGGAGCAACATATGGCAGAATGGAAACAGGAACAGGCAGAATGGGTGCAGCACATTACAACAGAATGGGGGCACAGGATGGGAGCAGCACATGACAGAATGATTGCGCACGATGGGAGCACATGACAGGATGGGGGTGCAGGATGGGAGCACATGACAGGATGGGGCGCAGGATGGAGCAGCACATGACAGAATTATTGCGCACGATGGGAGCACATGACAGGATGGGGGTGCAGGATGGGAGCACATGACAGGATGGGGCGCAGGATGGAGCAGCACATGACAGGATGGGGGCGCAGGATGGGAGCACATGACAGGATGGGGATGCAGGATGGAGCAGCACATGACAGGATGGGTATGCAGGATGGAGCAGCACATGACAGGATGGGGGCGCAGGATGGAGCAGCACATGACAGGATGGGAGAGCAAGATGAGAGCAGCACATACCAGGATGGAGGCCATATACCAATATAAATGCTCGCCACCCGGGCGTAGAACGGGTTCAATAGCTAGTATATATATATATATATATATATATATATATATATATATATATATATAGTACAGAAGAGTAAAGATGGATATCCTCATACAATATATGATGATAATTTACTATGAAATATGACAGGCACATATAACATAAATAACATATCAATTGCCAAATATAGATAGAATTTGATGACATGATAAATATATGAACATGATCCTGCTGTGACCCACAACCAATATGTCCAAGCTCAGAGTAACAAATACATATTTGGAAAGGTAATATTAATATAGGAAAGAATAATCTCAATATCTCAACATCAATTTAGTAAATTATCATTACAAGCAAAGGTTCATAATGGTCCCGGGACGTAACCAGGATGTTGAAAAATATATTAAAAAAATTGGAATACTATAGTGGTCCCAGAGATCAATGGTCATCATTGGTGGATATACTGTATGTCCAGGATACAATCTAAAAATGATAAATGGATATCTGTCCAATGTGCCCGTCAATAGAGAGTAACATATGACGAAGGCTCCGTCGTAACTTTGGGGTAGGCGCACGTCCATCTGGGAATCCCCTTTACCCCTTGGCTTTAACTCTTTGAGGTAAATGATACATGCGCCTATACATTTAACAATTCACAATGATCATGTATTTGACTATTTGCACATTAGGTTGTGCATATAACAAATTAGGCCATATGGGGTGTTGCAATAAATAATTTCTCTGTGTATGCACAGTTACAATTTTTTGGGATGTTGGATCAATGTCTTAGTTTGTTCTTTTAGCTGTGATTTTAGGAGTAATGTTTCTTTTAAAAATTCTATACTGCAGCCTTCTCTTTCCCATTTGTGGGCAGAAAAAAATATTTTATTCTACCGCTGTATCTATATGAGTAGTGTTTTTAAAAAAAATTCTACTCTACAGCCATCTTTTTTGCTGGCGGCAGCAATCGGTCTCTGGCACCTTCCGCTGAGCCCCTAGTCCATGAACATATGCAGCATGATCAGGGTCCCCCCGTGGGCGGGCAGGTATATGCTAGTGAGGTGGGCCGCAGATGTCTGTCCAGTACCAGGTTCTCTCTTTCCGGCACGTGCGCTGTACTCACGGTCACAAAGCGCACGGCACCTCGCTCTCTGACAGTTACCGGGCGCACTGCCCTTCTCTCTCTGCAATTCCCACTAGTCATGGCGGGAGTACATGGACGCGGGCCTGCGCAGTCCCGGTGCTCAAGGGATGGAGCACCTCTCAGTGCTGCGCGCTGCTTGTTCCCGCCAAGACTGACTGCTTTCGTGCATGCTGTGGCTGCCTCTTAGCCACACCCCCTGTTTCCGAGTGCAAAGGCCTGTCCGGTCTCTTATTCCTTCCCTCGGATAACAGAAGAGACAGCGCCTACAGTTCAGGACCCGGCATAGGACAGGTACCCACGGCCTGGTTCTCCTCCTTACAGTGCCATGCTCACCATTCCTTCTGAGGTGGTGCCAGTGCCTCAGTTGCATTGGCAACTTCATCCTCCTCTTCCTTGTGCTTCCACTGAGCCCCCGCTGTCTAAGTGAGAACGCCGTCAGTAGTGAGTCTACCAGCGTGCGCTTGTAATCCCGCATTTTCCAATCTTGCTCTAGTGACGTAATTACAGATGGCACGTTGTGCTTGTAGCGGTGATCCAGTAGGATGGCCACCCAATAATCAGCACTTGTCCTCTGTATCATCTGTATACCCCCAGCCACGCTGGTTTGAGTGCCTTCCTGCTGTGAACACGGTTGTTCCTCATCCTCATACTTCTACTTATCCTCCAAAACTGTGCCTTGGCTGGACATTTGTGTACATGGCCACTTTTGGTACAGGAAGCCATCCTCCAGGATAATGGTATGAATAGTCCCTAATTATTCCTCCTCTTCCTCTGCCTCCTGTGCCACCACCTGATCCATCATGGCCTGAAGCTTTTGTTTTTCTAGGAGTCATAGAAGTGTCATAGTAACAGTGATGATGGTATTACCCCATGTTTGTGGGGTACTCAGAGCAGCACAACACAGTACACATGTCCCGCATGGAGGCCCACTCATTGGTCTTGAAGTGGTGTTGTTGCACAGAGCTACTCACCCTTGCGTGTTGTAGCTCAACCTCAACTATCATGTGCTGATGCTCGCTCAGTCTTTCCAGCATATGAAAGATGGAGTTCCACAATGTGAGCACGTTGAGAGTAGAAAGGCAGAAGTGAAGCTGCAGTGCAGACAGGCGAGCAGCATCACAGTGAGAATGCAGAAAGCACGCACAGACGGCAAGCACTTTCAGCACTAGCTCTAACATATCTGTGCAAATTTTAAAGAAGCTTTGCACCACCAAATTCAGCACATGCGACAGGCAAGGGATGTGTGTCACACCGGCTAGGCCCAGAGCTGCTACGAGATTTCCCCTATTATCGCACACCACCAGGTCGAGCTTGAGGTTGTGAAGGGACAAATTAAGAAAGATTCTCCATTTTGTGCTTTTCGACTCCATTTTCCTGTTGCTTAAAGATAAATTCTGTTATTTAATTGGGTAAAAAGTTATAGCTGCCATGAAATAACTTTATCTTGTTGTTCACAAGCCTGGTATTCAGCTAGGCTATGGTTTATAATTGGTATAAAGACCTTGAGTCTTCTGACTCGAGCCAGGGAAGGGACTCGGGGGTGTATCGCTAGATAAGACTTTGAGGCACCTGTTAGTATGTGTTTTTCTACGCCAAAAAGATATGACCATATATGTAGTTTCTGGTTTTTCTGTATTTTCATGGGTTAAGTTTTTCCTGCATTCTTATAGGTTAAGAACTTTGAGCGTGTTCTTATGCTGATTGGTTGAAGTATAATTTCTATGATTATGAAAAGCGATACACAATAAAACGGGGGCCAGAGATCTGCTCGATCCCCCATAGAGAGGCACAGGTCTCCGTCTGGTCATTTTCAGTTGCCGGCAACGCCCTGTAGATTAATTTGGAAATCACTGAGTCAACTGTGAAGGATCAATTTAGATCCTCCCTCAACAGTTGGCGCCCGAAAACGTGGGGCCCCAAACAGGAACGCCTCTGCCCCCCGGAGGACAACAAGACAAAGGACCCTCGGACCGGACACAGGCACTGGAAAATTGGGACTGATCATCCCCCACAACAACCACAGTAAGTTGGCAGTTATACTGTCCAGACTGACCGTTTGGTGTGGTTTTCCTGTGTTTGTGCTGCAAAGAGGATCTGAGGTTTGTCCCCGATGGTGGGATGATTCTTGGGTGGAATCATATAGAGGTGTAGTTCCGTTGGCAGCCCAATGCTCGAACCGTACCTCATAAGGGACGGACATCCCGGATTGACCAGTGATGTAATTCTCTTTACAGTCAAAATATCCTGAATTCCTGATCACTGTTAGAATCAGGCGCGGTGAGGTGATCGAAGATTGGGTAGGATGCGTAACTCAGGAATTATATATATTTATATATGTCCAGAGGTGTCCGGAGGGAAAGTCTAAGACGCCCTCCTCCTTTCACTGAGTACTGCGTTTTTGGGTTGTCCCAAGGGGGACAGAGGGACCCAGTGGAACAAACCGTTAAGGCCGCTTGGTATTGTGCACGACAAAGTAAGGATATTTAGCTCTAAAGGAGAATCAGTTTCCGTGGAAGGAAAAGAAGACTTTAAATTTGTGTGATGAATCTGATATTGTTAGCCCAAAGACGGGGAAAATATTCTCAATCATTGGTTTTTCTAGGGTGTTCTGGTATGTGAATTGTGTGATGAAGGTTTTGTAGAAATTAATTAAGTCTGAGAACTGCTGTATTCCGTTTCTGTGTGTTATCTCTAAGATACCTGATGGGAGTGGTCAAACAGCTGCGTTATTGCTTTCTCTGTGTTGAGGAATGCTGTGATTTTCTTATCTCTACTGTGTCTCTGATATAGAGGGGGCACGTAGCTGCGTTCTAAGTTTCTCTATATTTTCTGTCGCGCTGGGAGATTTGTGTTTAAACAATAGTACAATATTGTATTGAAGTAGAAAGAAATATTGTAAGTTGGAAGTTGAAAGTGAAATATGGCACCTAGTTTTAGAAGGAAACTTGTAAGTGATTGTTTGGTTATCAGTGTAATTGAAAGATTGGTAAAAGATTCACCTGCTTCAAGTTGAGTGGTTGATATATAGCAAATTGAGGATCAACAGAGGAAGTGAATTACGTTGAAAAAGGAAAGTTGTCTATTGCTATGACAAAAAACTGGATGTTTTGTGGTGCAAGAAGGAACTGAGAAAGTGACTGAGATTAATGTGTCGGGAAAGCAAACAATCAAAAATTTGGGACAGGGGGTCTCCCTGCTAGATAATATGGTCCCTCCCCAGAAAATTAAGCCTCAACTCCCGACTGTAAGCCCTATGCCCCTTAACCCCAAGGCACCAATATATCCTGGACTGCCGAGAAGTTCTATGGGCGTCTTATGGTAGTGTTTAAAGATCAGGGATTCTCACTGTATATTAAAGCCCATTCACACATTTTTGTGGCAACTTTGATGTCCGGCCTTAAATCTGAATTGAAAGAGGCAATAATGTCAGTTAGATCCGATATTAAGACTTCCACTCCGGATGATGCATTGAAAATAGTAAAGAGTTTTCAAAAGAACTTACCCCACTCTGCATCAGCAGGGAAATTAAAGGTTAAACCAGTAGCTGCAGCGATTCCTGCTCCAATCTCTGCCCCCCCACAGCTGCAAGGACCCAGCTCCGTTCCTTATCAGTGGCCCACGTAACAGACTTCAGCTCCTGCCCTCCTCCCACCTTACACAAATCCAGTCCCATACTCCAATATCCCTTTTAACCCTATGTCTGGGAATCTCCCTCCCCAGCCCCGCCATGTCAATTCTCAGATCAAGAGCTTGTTTTAATTAGAGTTGATGGCAGACCCAATAAATATACTCTCACAAAACCCATCCCTTTGGGACCTTTCCCTGAAGTTACTGCTCAGTTCGTAATCTCTCCCACATGTCCGGTTCATTTACTGGGGGCAGATTTATTATCACAGTTCCACTCCAGAATATAATTCCAAGATGATGGTCAGATGGTCCTCACGTTATATAACCCCTATGCAGATGAATATAATGAGATGTGTATCCTACATGCCCTTCCCACAGTGATGATGGCCCTGATAGGCCCAGATCCACCCCCAATAATGCCTGTAGAACCAGTAAAAGTGTTTCTTAAACCTGGTGCCCCTTTTCCCAAAGTCCATCAATACCCTTTGAAACATGATCAGGAGTGAGGCCTCAAGGGGCAAATACAAACGTTACTCGATAATGTTGCCCTAGTACCCTGTGTTTCCCCATGTAACACGCCCTTGTTTCCCGTTAAGAAAAAGACCCCACCCGGCCAACCCCCTGTGTACCGGCTGGTACAAGATCTACGGGCAGTTAATGCAGTTACTGTTCTAGAAACTCCGGTGGTGCCTAATCCACATACTCTTTTGTCCCAGATATCTCAGGATCCTGCTTGGTTCACAGTCAACGACCTTGCCAATGCCTTCTTCAGCATTCCATTACACCCAAATTGCCAGTTTCTGTTTGCATTTATTTATCAGGGACGACAACAGAGCAGGAAGCCATTGCTGCCACTGTTAGCCTCCTCAAGTATCTGGCAGACCTGAACTGTCGGGTTTCGGCCTCGAAACTTCAGTTCTGCCTTGGTCAAGTGATATTTTTGGGTCACTGTCTCCTTCAGGGTGTCAAACACCTCACAAAAGAAAGAAAAATAGCCGTCAGCTCCCTTCCTTTACCAAAAGATGAGACTGAACTCCAGCATTTTCTTGGACTATGTACTTATTGTCGTCAGTGGATACCGGACGCATCCCGCATAATGCAACGTCTCTACAATGCCCTGAAAGACGGTTCAAGATATGCTGATGATTTTGGCAGATTCCACACCGGATACGCTGTTACTACGGAAGATACTGTAGTGCATGGAGCTGCACTCCCTCCCTCACTGTCAGCACAAGAAGTAGAACTTCAGGCTCTGTCTACTGCATGTGTTCTGGCCAAAGACAGGCGGGCTAATATATACACGGACTCACAGTATGCATTTGGCATTGCTCATGATTTCAGAGCCCTATGGGCCAATCGAGGGTTTATTACCACCGCCGGGACTCCAGTGAAGAATGCTGAAGCTGTTAAAACCCTCATGGACTCAATCAAATTACCTGCCCAGGTGGCCATTATCAAAGTTAAGGCGCACGGTCCTAGGAAAAGTCCACACACTGTTGGTAACGCCTTTGCGGATATGCAAGCAAAAGCTGCTGCTTTCCTACCCGTTGAACTGACCATACCAACTATGGTGACCACACGCTCTCAGCGTAAACAGTTACAAGAAACACTGACTCTACAGGAACCTGATGTGAAGCGATGGCCGGGGGACCACCACGGTGCAGGAAGACTACTGTACACAAGATGAGGTGCAAACAACAAAGGATAGATTTATTGGGAAACAGGAAATGGAAAGGACAAGGAAGGTGCAAACAGGGGTTTACAATAACAAAAGATAATGCACATGAGTCAATTTGTCTGTAAATAGCACAGTGCTTAAGCAATTGCAAACTCAGAATCTATCTCACAAGCAACTTTACACAATAAAACATATATCGTTGCTACTCTGCATATAATCTCCCTGGCCTTTACTACGCAGGCCGCACGGCTACCGTGCTCTAACTACTGAAGCCTGTACTAGGCCCTAACTGGTGCACCAGACAGGAACAGACTCACGGTGATGTTGGGGACACAGGTCCAGTCCCAGGGGGCCCCCGAAGTCCTAAACGGTGGTGCACACGGATTCCTGTCGGCTCTGTAAAGCGTGGTCTTTCCTTTGCTCCTGGAAACCGTAAGTCCCCTTTTCAGTATCTTCGTGGCTACACCAACCAGCGCAGAACAGCCACCCTTCGCTGTAACCGGGAAAGTCTATTTAACAATCGCAGTTCGTCTCAAGCTGTGTAGTCTTTCTTGCAGCCAAAGATTCTTCCTTGCAGGCAGAACAGCTCACAGTTCTCTCAGTTTCCCTCTCAAAACACTTCTTCTTCCTCGTTGCTCAGCTCCACCTCCTCCACACAGCCCCGACCAGTCCAAAGCAAACACAAGAGTAGGGGAGAACAGCAGAACATACCATCACATAAGACAAGGGGATGCAGCCTCTTAAAGTGACAGCGTGTTTCTATTATCCATAACAGCACCACCCTCTTACAGATGATCCACGACAGACAGGTTTTCTGTCGGACCCCGCGAGACCGCTTAATGACGATGCAGAGAATGTCTCCAAAGGAAGAAGTGAAGCAGTGGAAGGCTGATGGAGCACGTATGGACATGGTCTCTGGAAGAAGGACCAACTTGTGTGTCTCCCTAAGCGGATGTACCCTGCTATTGCCACGTGGGCACATGGGCCCACACATCGAGGGAAAAAAATATACAAAAATTCTACTGGGCTCCAGGTATTTCTACAGTCCTGACAGCACTCAACCATGCATGTAACATCTGTCTGACCTGCAATCCCGGTCAACTTCAACGTGTACCCCCAAAGCACCTTGCTAAGCCCGACTATCCTTTCCAAAGGCTCCAAGTGGACCACATCACGTTGCCTAAGTCTGGAAGGTATGAATATTGTCTGGTGGTTGTCGACATGTTCTCCAGTTGGCCAGAAGCATTCCCCGTTACCAACATGACTGCAAAAACCACAGCGAAGAAACTGGTGATAGAAGTTATATGCAGATATGGTGTTCCAGAAGTCGTCGAAAGTGACCAAGGCCCGGCCTTTTCTTCTTATGTGTATCAGGAGGTTTTGACAAGGTTTGGATCCACTGTAGCCCTCCATACTCCGTACCATCCACAATCCAGTGGGAAAGTTGAGAGGCTGAACGGCACACTGAAGGGACAATTGACCAAAATGATGCAGGAGACTACGGCTCCATGGCCAGGGCTCCTACCCATTGTACTGTACCACATTCGTACTACCCCTAAGGCAAAACATGGCCTGTCCCCATATGAGATATTGTTTAGTGCTAGGCCCCTAGTTGCAAATTTCCAGCCTCAGTAGTTGTCAGAAGAAACTGACCGTGCTGTTCAATATGTTATTCAGCTTAGTAAAAATCTAGCTAACACCCATGTTTTAGTTTTTTTTCTTCTCTTCCAGATTCAGCAGAAACCGACACTTGTCACAACTTAAAGTCTGGTGGTTTTGTGGTCGTGAAAAGCCATGTCAGAAAACACGGACTAGAACCCTTGTATGACGGTCCCTACCAAGTCCTCAGTATCATTCCTATGTCAGTAAAGCTGGAAGGAAGGCCGGCGTGGATCTACGCATCGCGATGCACGCTGGTTAAACAGACTAATAGCAAATAAGGGGACATAATGTTTTGGTTTTTCCCTTTGGGGAGACCATATGTAGTACAGATGGGTATAGCCAATAAAATTGTCAGTTCTGTTTTCATTTACCCTATGATTACACAAATTTGGGATAAATTGGTTAGGGCCACAGAGTAGATGATCAAATTTGGGATATATTGTATATACTTAATACTACTGTTGCTGTCCAAAACCAACTTATCATAGTCACTAATCAACATACTGTAGTACTGGATTACTTAACGGCAGCACAGGGTGGTATGTGTCAGGTTATTGGACCCGCATGCTGTCATTATATAGATCCCAATAGCACTATGAAGTTAAAGTTAGAAGACATTCAAAGACTCAGAGATCAATATGATAAAGACAATGACCGTAATAAGGACAGTTGGTGGGCAGACACCTTCTCCTTTCTTAATCCAGCCAATTGGTTTAAGGGACTTGGGGGCTGGATAGGTGGAATCTTGCAAAGTTTGTTATATATTGTTGCCTTTATCCTTGTTATGTATGTAATACTAAAACTTGTTCTTTGGTGTATTTCTGTATGTATTAGGAAACTCTGCACTAAGACAACTAATGATGATGCCAAAAGCATTGCCACCCCTGCTCTTCTCTACACCGATTTCACAAAGTTACCTGATGAAGATGTTGAAGCCAAGCGCATGGCTATTTTCAAAAGATCCCCACTACTGTTATCAATAATTGTTGTTCGTAAATTCTAGTATACAGGGGATACGGGTATGCCGCAACAGCCATGGCTGGTAACATGGCACCAGTCATGTGAAGACCAGTACCCCTCGAGCTTAGAGCTTGGGATAGTACCTCTGATGCTGGACATTAATTAACAAAATTTATCTAGGGGGGAATGTGAAGGGACAAATTAAGAAAGATTCTCCATTTTGTGCTTTTCAACTCCATTTTCCTGTTGCTTAAAGATAAATTCTGTTATTTAATTAGGTAAAAAGTTATAGCTGCCATGAAATAACTTTATCTTGTTGTTCACAAGCCTGGTATTCAGCTAGGCTATGGTTTATAATTGGTATAAAGACCTTGAGTCTTCTGACTCGAGCCAGGGAAGGGACTCGGGGGTGTATCGCTAGATAAGACTTTGAGGCACCTGTTAGTATGTGTTTTTCTATGCCAAAAAGATATGACCATATATGTAGTTTCCGGTTTTTCTGTATTTTCATGGGTTAAGTTTTTCCTGCATTCTTATAGGTTAAGAACTGTGAGCGTGTTCTTATGCTGATTGGTTGAAGTATAATTTCTATGATTATGAAAAGTGATACACAATAAAACGGGGGCCAGAGATCTGCTCGATCTCCCATACAGAGGCACACGTCTCCGTCTGGTCATTTTCAGTTGCCGGCAACGCCCTGTAGATTAATTTGGAAATCACTGAGTCAACCGTGAAGGATCAATTTAGATCCTCCCTCAACAAGGTTTATGGGTGGAACGCACGCCAGGGCCTAGGGATTACTCGGTACCGGGTCCGGTCGTCATTAAAAGGGGAGGTCACGGTGGCAGCGACCTGGTCCATAGCCCTGGGTGTCCAATTTAAAGGAAAGGTCTTTAAAAGGGTTAATCGAAATAAGAATGTTCGTGACGCCACCTGTGGTATTCGGTCAGGGGTGACAGACACAACTTTAAGGTGTCCACTGGGGTGATGTTGTGGCAGCACGGATGGTATGGCTTCCCACAGGTGAAGCTGAGTTCCCAGGGCTCCCAGTGTATTTGGCAAAGATGGTGTGGTGCCAGAAATAATCAGAGGACACAAGGTTGCAGTCTCTTTACCTGTTTACTGGTGATTCACGGCCACAGTCCAGGGTACCTGTAGCAGGTGTTGGTAAGGTCCGGTCGGCCTGGAAGCGATTATGAATCCCTTTCTCAGGTGAGGTTAGAAAGCCTTCCTTCTCACGCTTTGAGGCGAGTACCTTGCTGCCTATGGCTCCTCACAAGGTCCTCTCTTTCCCTGTCCTTAGACAGTACCCGCATGGTAGGCAAAGCAAATCTTTTTACAGGGGTTTCTCAGATGACTCCGGGCTCTGTATGTTGTTGTACCTTCTGGTGTGGGTGCGGACAGTTGACCTAAAATCTTCTGCCCTCCGGTTCTGCTGTGGGACATACAGTTCTGCACAGCCTCGGGCTCCCGGTGCCTGGTTCCTGCGCTCCAGTGTGGGAGGAGCTCAGTCACAGCTCCTTTCCAGCTCCTTAATTCTCCTGTGCTTCTTTCCTCTGGTATATTTCAGAAATACAACCCTGTCTCCTTCTCGTTTGTGGTCTGGAGCTGCAGCATTCGTCGCTGCACGGCCCCAGCTTTTCTGCTCACTCTCCTCTCCCAGACTGTCCTCTCTGACTGCCTGCCTAACACCAACTAACTAACTCCTCCTCCAAGCCAGAATATATCTATATAAAGGGAAGCTCCCCTGAAATCGGGTCTGGAGCTCCCCCTTCTGGCCTGGAAACAGAACATGTTGCATGTACCACCTGTTAAAGAGATCTTCCTCGCCTCCAGGCATGGCATCACCCTCCCCGAAAGGAAGTCAACTCCACTGTAACAACCGGTTTCCTGGGGTGTTACATGGGCACCAATTATAAATCTGTCTGTTATACAGCACTGTCCATTTTGGCTTATACCTTTTGAGTATCCGTCCTCAATACTGTGATTGCACATAATATAAGGCCACGTTCACACGTTGAATATTTTTTTTATGCGTTAAATTATTTTGCTATCCAATAAAGAATATATTTTTTATTGATTTTGAGCCTTACACATTTGTTAGTATTCTTGAATTCATTGGTGTATTTTTGCCCCTTATATTTTGCTCCATATACGCAGGCAGGTGTTTTTTTCTCATTCATCATACTAGCAGCTTGGTAAAATGGCAATACTGCAGGATCAATGGTTCTGGGTCACCCTGTCTATAGATGAAATAGCTGCGGTATTATAGTTTTCCAGCGGTACAAGGCTTATTATAGCAGTAATGTAAGGGCATACAAGGATCAGCAGAATTAACACAATCTAGACAGTCAGTAAGGACGGGACCCAAGGGAACAAACAAGTTACATTAGATATAGAGATATTTCGCCAGGCAGCCTGGTTCATACATTAATGAACCGATGCTTTTTACGACTCGTGCTTGGTAGTGCCTCCTGCCAGCTTCATCTGTGCCCACACATGTGGTAAGGTGGTCTCAGTTTTCCACAGATGGGGACGTAGTGAAAGTGACCACGTCTGCATCCTCCCCCAGCGCGCAGACATCTTTCTCTATTTTTTGCTGATTGATAATCCCACAGAAGCAGCTGACTTCCAGGCACACCAGGGCTAGCAGCTGACTAGCAGAAGGACTGAGCCCAGATAAAGGGCAGACTGTAGCACGGTCAGCCAGATCACTCTACACATAGCACATCATTAGAAGGTATTCAGCTGTCAGCCAGATAGCTTAATTACATTCAGGACATTTAGCTTCTTTTAACCCTTTTTTCTTTCATGTAAAGATGCCCAGAGATATTACGTAACCGCTGTCTGATAGCGGTATGGCCAAGAGTTGTAGAGCAGGAGGAGTGCATGGTTGGTACATGAAAGCGAATGTGTCATCAGAAAGTTACTTATTCTTTAAATCAGGTGTTCATGTTAAATGTATTCCATTGTTTTTTATAGGTTTTTTTTTAATATCATTATCAATAATAAAAAAATATATATACTGGCCTTTAGACCTATTTTAATACTTTCACTTCCTTTTAGGCACCTGAATATTAGCAGCGATAACGTGAGCGTGTAATCTGAGCATGCTCCAATCTTGGCAATAGCCATTGTGAAAGGGGGGAGGAGGAGATGAGCTGTGACATCATTATGACTGGCAGGTTCTGTGCCATTTACTGTCTATAGAGGTGTTAACTATCTGTGATGATAATGAGATTGCTGAAAAGCATACTTGAACTGAAGTGAATGAGTGAGTCTAGTATAAGGCATTGTGGCCAGCATGAATATTGTAAGATTTATGGGGGGGGGGGGTTTCTATACATAGTGTTATGGAAAATTGAAAAAAAGATATTTAAAAATACATATATATATTAAAAAAAACTTGATTTAAACCAAATATCTGATCGGTCGGGGTTCTACATTCGGCGGCGTCCGGAGCTGCTCGCTGGTGGAGCTGACAGTCTTCCGATAGTGGCCACGGTTGGGAACTACACATCCCCTTCCTATTGATAGGAATAAGAGATGAATGTGCAGTACTTAGCTGCGGCCACTATCAGAAGACAGAGCAGCTCCGCAAGCGAGTGTTTCCGGCCTCTGTCGACACCGATAACAGCTGATCGGCGGGGGGTGTCGGATCCCGAACAATCAGATATTGATGAGCTATGCTAAGGATAGGACATCAGTGCTAAAGTAGTGGAAAACCTCTTTAATCATAACCTTCATTTGAAAAGGCTGCCAAGCATATATATACAAAGTAAACAGGATATTGGGAGTGGCAAACTAATATAAATACATTATCTGCAGCAATAACAGGATAACCTAAGGTGTGATATAACTGTCAATAAAGATGCATCAAATTAGCCTTGTAATTAAGATGTGTCAGTATCAGTGTCATGCCACATCTATAGGTATGGTGGTATGCCACGACCCTGCAACAATATAGAGCTAAAAATGATACCTCGTGGCCTAAGAATCAAGAAACTTCCCATTGCTAATAATAATGAGGATTTTACATTAAATATGAAGTTTTAATATATGTTTAGTCTCATTTGGGATTGCTGTGTATCCAACTGTGAATTTGTGGATCCAAGAGCTGCACCAGAACTTGAAAGAGGTGCTAAGTATCATTTTTCTTCCTTTTATGCAATTTTTAAGCAGACTGTTGAGAAATTAGTGGCATCTACTGACAAAAGATATATTCTGTGTATGAGTTTAAAGGGAACCTATCAGCAGGATTGTGCTCAGTAACCTACAGACAGTATCAGGTCAGCGCCGTTATACTGATTAAAATGATACCTGGGTTGATGAAATCCGTCTTGTGGTTGTTGTTTAATCTGTATTTTCAGTTTTTAGTTAATGATATGCTCGTGCTCCGGGGTGGCCTGTGGGGGGTCTTCATGTGGTGCTGACCAGACACTGTCTGTAGGTTACTATGCACAATCATGCTCACAGGTTCCCTTTAAGGCCGGGGTCACACTTGCGAGTGCAATTCGAGAAACTCGCACGGGTCCCTCACATCAATACCTGGCACTGCCGCCGGCACTTGGGACTGAAGCCTTCAGCTGCATAGAAATACATGCAGCCGCACGCTCCAGTCCCGAGTGCCGGCGGCAGTGCCGGGTATTGATGCGAGAGACTCATGCGAGTTTCTCGCATTGCACTCGCAAGTGTGACCCTGGCCTAAGACTATAATTAGTTTTGTATGTCACCAGGTATCAGATCATGACAACGTACCTACTATTTATTACTTTTTGAAATTGCCGTTCTTGTTCCTCATCAGAAGAACTGCCAACATATCTGTTGTATGTGTAAGCAGATGACCAGATGCAATGCTCAGACAAACACAAAGCGGAAGTAACCAATGAAACTATTTATTTCCCTAATGTGGCAGGAAATTGTGGCAACTATAGCCATGGTAAATAATGCAAAACAGGATAATTACAGCATGAAATATGCAATATCAGATATACAATGAATCCCCACGTTCACTCTAGCTAGTATAACAGTCTCTTGTTATATGTTTGTATAACTTCTGACAGAGGTGATAATCCTGGTGCTAATAAAGTCACTGTACTATCTTTACTTTTAGCACAGGCCCTAGTGGGGAGTCTCTGGTTCTTCCTGTTAGGCTGCAAGTCCTCTTGACAAAGTCTAACAAGGCTCCCTGGCCCACCTTTTCAACAACCGCCCCCCTTTCCTATCTGATGTACTAGCCCAGACCAACCCTACACCATACATCAGTGCTGGAAGCAACAGTCCAGCTCACTCGCGCCTCCCGTTCACCACTGCAATCGTCCACCCCCAGAGTATCCTCATGGGTCTTCGATGGTTGACCAACAACAGATGTCTCTCGTACCCAGTGAGATGAGGGCTGGGCCTCAGCTCTTGACTGGCATAGTCTGGACTCTGGGTCTTGACTGGTGCAGGTCTGGTTTTTCGGGCCTTGACTGGAGTAGTCTGAGCTCCAGAACTTCTCTGAAATAGATCGGGTCTTCAGGCATTAACCGGCGTTGTCTGCACTCTTGGACTCATCTGGCTCCAGCTGGGTTCTGCTTCTAGTAGCACCACAACCTGCTGTCTTGGGCTTTTTATCACGGCCTGTCACTTTGGCCTCAGCATTTTCCTTGACACACATCCTGTCCGTTAGAAAAAAAAAGGGGGAGAAGCCAGCACTGCTTATGGTCAGAACGCCACAATTAAAGTGCACATGCACAAACTAAATTCTAACTGTATTTCAAATATGAGACCTTTAGCAAACAATTGATCAATTCTTTGAGCTACCCCACCACTTCACGGCATTCTCATAATGGGGCAGTCCTACTCTACGTATTTTATTTGCGTTGTGCCATTACGGCCTCCTAAATGTATTAAGAGTATAAAAAGAAAGACCACATTACATGCAAACTGTACCTGGAGCATTTCAGAATCACTCCCTTGGTGCCAGGACAGGCAAGCGTGGGTAAAGGCTGATCAGGTCCTGTGCGGACATCTCAGATCTGGCTTCCACACTGCCAAACCAGCACCAAAGTTAAAGGGTGAGGCAGCCTGAGACACAGGTGCACAATTAACTAAAGCCTGAGGCAGGGCAGGGCTGCTGTGTGTGTGCACAGCAGCCTATCAATCACAGTGAACACAGAAAGAATAGCGTACATAACCCAGCGTGCACGGCAACAGTGGTGGTCAGCCACTTACCAATGCAACAGCAGAAAAAAAAAGGGGGAGAAGCCAGCACTGCTTATGGTCAGAACGCAACAATTAAAGTGCACATGCACAAACTAAATTCTAGCTGTATTTCAAATATGTGACATTTAGCAAACAATTGATCAATTCTTTGAGCTGCCCCGCCACTTCACAGCATTCTCATAATGGGGCAGTGCCTTTCCGCGCACGCTGGGTTATGTACGCTATTCTTTCTGTGTTCACTGTGATTGATAGGCTGTTGTGCACACACACAGCAGCCCTTGTTGTGAATTTGGTTTCTGGGCTCCCCCGGTGGTTACTGGTGGTACTGAACTTGTGTGCTTCATCTCCTCTGTTCACCTGTTTTCATCAGGATGTGGGAGTTTCTATTTAGCCTTGCTCCTCAGTCATTTCTATGCCGGCCAACAATGTTACCAGAAGCCTTTCTGTTGCATGTTCCTGCTCCTAGACTACTATCAGCTAAGTTGGACTTGTAGTCCTAAGATTGTTTTTGCATTTTTGTTCCAGTTCTCTGTGTTTGAATATTTCTGAGGCTGGAAGCTCTTGTGAGCTGAAATTGCCACTCTGGTGTCATGAGTTGATATTAGAGTCTTAAAGTAATTTCAGGATGGTGTTTTGAAAGGGTTTTCAGCTGACTGTGAAGTTCCCTTTTCTGTCTTCCTACTATCTAGTAAGCGGACCTCAATTTGCTAAACCTATCTTCATACTTCGTATGTCAATTTCCTCTAAAATCACCGACAATATATGTGGGGGCTACTGTCTGCCTTTTGGGGAAAATTTCTCTAGAGGTAAGCCAGGTCTGTATTTTCCTCTGCTAGGGTCAGTCAGTCCTCCGGCTGGCGCTGGGCGTCTAGGGATAAAACGTAGGCACGCTACCCGGCCACTGTTAGTTGTGCGGTAGGTTTTAGCTCACAGTCAGCTCGAGTTCCCATCTTCCAAGAGCTAGTCCTTTTGTATGCTTTACTACGGTCTCTTGCCATTGAGAACCATGACAAGCCCTGCCCTGCCTCAGGCTTTAGTTAATTGTGCACCTGTGTCTCAGCCTGTCTCACCTTTCAACTTTGGTGCTGGTTTGGCAGTGTGGAAGCCAGATCTGAGATGTCCGCACAGGACCTGATCAGCCTTTACCCGCGCTTGCCTGTCCTGGCACCAAGGGAGTGATTCTGAAATGCTCCAGGTACAGTTTGCATGTAATGTGGTCTTTCTTTTTATACTCTTAATACATTTAGGAGGCCGTAATGGCACAACGCAAATAAAATACGTAGAGTAGGACTGCCCCATTATGAGAATGCCGTGAAGTGGCGGGGTAGCTCAAAGAATTGATCAATTGTTTGCTAAATGTCTCATATTTGAAATACAGTTAGAATTTAGTTTGTGCATGTGCACTTTAATTGTGGCGTTCTGACCATAAGCAGTGCTGGCTTCTCCCCCTTTTTTTATCCTGTCCATTACCTTACCTTGATGCCAAATCTACTCCCGTTTTGGAGGCTGGCTTTTTATATCAGGGAACAGCATCATCAAGGTCACCCAATCACTTCCTTTCTGAAACCCTCCCTTTTCTGGCAGGTTCCTCAGGGTCCCGCTTGGACAGTAGATAGCAGTCTTCTTGCAGAAATGTCGCACAGTGCTGGGGATTCTCATCTTTTATGTCATACTTTCTTACATATCCATCGTATAGCTTCTCATATTGAGACATTAGTGGCTAGAGACTGGCTACTTCTAATGTTTTTTGATTAGACTACTGATAATGTTGCCCAACAAAATATCTACTGCTGCAGCCAGGCATGTCCTCTGAAAGCCGGAGGAGTGACTGCTCCAGTAAGGAGGGAAATAGGAGAGCAGGGCAGGCCAGACAGGTGCTGGTAGTGGGGGACTCAATTATTAGGGGAACAGATAGAGCAATCTGTCACAAAGACAGGGATCGTCGAACGGTGTGCTGCCTACCTGGCGCTCGAGTCCGACACATCGCTGATCGGGTGGACAGATTACTGGGAGGGGCTGGTGAGAATCCAGCGATCATGATGCACATTGGCACAAATGACAAAGTTAGAGGTAGGTGGAAGATCCTTAAAGATGATTTCAGGGAATTAGGCTGCAAGCTGAAAGCAAGGACCTCCAACGTGGTATTTTCCGAAATACTGCCTGTACCACGTGCCACGCCAGAGAGGCAACGGGAGATTAGGGAGGTTAATAAGTGGCTCAAGAATTGGTGTAGGAAGGAGGGGTTTGGGTTCCTGCAGAACTGGGCCGACTTCTCAGTGGGCTACAGGCTCTACGCTAGGGACGGGCTGCACCTCAATGGGGAAGGTGCAGCTATGCTGGGGGAGAAAATGGCTAGAAGGTTGGAGGAGTGTTTAAACTAGGGATTGAGGGGAGGGTATTCATTTTATAGGAGGGGAAGATAGTGCAGATAGAGACCTGGGCACAAATAAGGAAGTTGGGGGTGGCGGTGGCATGGGGGTTGGGGTTAGAACAGTTAATAATTTAAGAAAGAACAGA